>NC_090989.1:270771038-271074069 GCF_041146395.1 Eulemur rufifrons
CAGATGTGAACATGTGGTTACGTTGTAGTGTGATACACATGCGGTGAAGATTAGTGATTTGGTGTTTGGTGATAGACAGACCTAAGTCCCAGATCTATCACATGTAAGCTGTGTGATGTGGGGCAGGTTACTTAACCTTTCTGTTCCTAAATTTTATTATCTTGTCTGGTAAAATTAGGATAATACAGATACTTGCCTCAGAGAATTATAATGAGATAAAATAGATGAATATAATGAATGGAAAATAATTGGCACACTGTCAAATAGTGAGTGTCCAATTTCTGATACCTATTACTATAATTATTTTTAATAATGAAAGCATGAGTGAGATAAAGAAGAGAAAAAGTTGGAAAGGCGGCAAGAGGTCATATCCAGAAGAAACTCAAATGTCCCCCAAGGCGTTGGGAAATGCTGAAGCTCTTTATTCTAGGTAGGAACAAGGACAGAAATGAGCTGTAACTGTCACTCAGGGAAGAGTGTGGAGGATGGGCTGAAGGAGGAAAGGGTGGACCCAAGAGACCAGTCACAGAACATGGAAACTGTACCCTCCACTGCTTTGACGCTTGTCAAAAAGATTTCTGACGTTGTTACAGAAGAGACTCAAAGATCAGGAGGCATAGATAGTTGAGCCCTTTTTAGTTCCGTCCCATAAAGCATGGAGCGAGACCTTCAGGGCCAGAAACACAATCTGTTCTTTTTGGGAGTAGGTAGCAACTGCGATGTCTCCTGTGGCCTGACCCAACAACTCGGGCTCCACTCATTTATCTCAATAGCTCAAGCACTAGATATATATAGAACTGTGGTGACAACAGGCAGAAGGTAATTTAATTTGAGCAAAGGCCCCAAGTGGAAGAGACAGGAGGCCCTTCTGAATGGAAATGCCTAAAGTGTACGACTTTGGTTTTTTTTTTATTTTTATATCCCCTAGCAAAGGCTCAGTCTCATCACGTCTCCGGTTGCATTTGTCCAAACACCAGAGGGAAAAAAAGACACAATCTAGGCCAGCAGTTATGAAAGGAAAGAAACCTTTTCTGAAAAAAAAAAAAAAAATACATGCCTCTTAGTCCCTTGGAGGGTTTGAAAGAGGAGAGTGAGATTATTGGTAATTCTCATGCTATCATTCACTTCCTATGAGCTGACAAGTCACTCTCTCCTAGATCCCCTAAACTCGCCCCAGAATATATTAGCCAGAGGACGATGGGACAAGCTCGCCTGGATTGTAATAAGTGCTGGTGCACGCTCGTGTGTGTGCATGTGTGTGTGTGTCTGAGTATTTCTCTCCGTCTCTTTTTTATCTAGATATTATCTTTGCTTCCTCTGAAAATGGCTGCTTTGTCACTATTTCCATTTTTTTTTTTTTTTTTAAATCTAGGGTTTAATCACATACCTTGAGGCCCTTAAGGCCAAACTGGGTCCAAATCTTGATTTTTACACTTCCTGCACTGTGGTCTTGAGAAAGTCATACGACCTTTCTTATGCTCGGTTTCTTCACACATCAAGGGGACAAAGATGTGTCCCTTCGCAGAGGAGGGTGCATGTGGAGTTAGATAGCAGAGGAGGAACGCTGGCATACAGTAGGGGATTCATAAATGCTAGATCACTTGATAACTACTTAGTCGCAGCTGCCCTGATGGCCCTAAAGTCCTCCCACCACTCTGAGCCCGTGGGCTTCTCGCGTATGCACATCCCCCGCAGGGGAGATTCCTCGCCTCCCATGTTCCCTTCAATCCGTCCACCACACCAGTCCATGAGTAACGGGTCTAAAACTCATTTCTGATCTCATCCCTTTCTAGAAGGAGGAGCTTCACCATTTCCCAACACCCAATTTCCATCTCCTCAAATGCTTTCTATCTTTTAAAATCCAGCTAAAACTCCATTTCTTCCGGGAAGCCTTCTCTGACCAGAGCAGCAACCAATGTTTGCTGGCGCGTTGATTTCTGGCCTACAGGGCTGCCTTGGATGTTTTGGAAGCGCTCCCAGGATGCCACGGCCTGTGCTGACGTATGTCCTACATACTGCTTCACTCTGAGCAATAAAGCTAAAACAGGGGGACACACAGGTGTGCTTTCAGCATAAGCCAGAGTTTTTATGAAAACCAGACCTGGCCAAAGTCGAATGAACGTCCCTAGAAGGCAGTGACTTCCCAAATGCTGCTCAGCCTTAATTATCAGTGACGCCAAATGCTGGTGCAATGGTGGGGGGGCGGTGCAAGAGAAACATCCAGAGGTGGAGTCAGGCCTGCAATTGGCAATGAAATAATTTTAGTTTTGGTTTACAGATACAGAACTGAGATTTAGTTCAGTGCTCATCAAACCTAACTGATCACCAACATCTCTTAGACAGGGGTGCTTTGAAAAAGAGATAGATTCACGGACCCCAACCTCTAAGGACTTAGTGAAACTTTCTGAGTTACCAATAGAAAGTGCATAGTTTTTGAAGTTCCGGGTGATTTGATAACTAAGCAGATTTAAGAAGCCCTGAGAAAGCCCATCTAACTTTTCTGCAGGAAAGAAACTGAGATTGTCATAATATGTTTTCAGTCCTCTTCTGCTCTAAGAGGAGTTTAAGCATCTGTTATATGTTGTGGTGAAATATTTACGCATTTGAAGGGCTCACTGTAGTTACTACCCTAGAATCATCAGAAAACTGTGCTGTTTCCTCCAACTCTCATGGTCTCTACTTTTGCTTGCTCACACATTCTACCAGTGTCCCAGGTCTGTTTTCTGGCTGGGTATAGCTAAGGAAGCCAGCATGTAGTGAGTAATCTGTGCGAATGGCTTGACCTGCATTGTCTCACTAAGTCCTAGTCTTTCCTCTGAGAAGCATTGTTATTATCCTCATTTTACAGATAAAATTGCAACAGCAAAATTAATTAATTTGCCTAAGGTCCCACAGCTAGTAAGTGGCAAAGCCAGAATTTAAACCCTGATGCATTTATTACAAAAGCTACTATCATAATGCTTTATTATGCTTTAGAATTTTAAGATATGCATTCGAATATCTGTTGTCCAGTTCAAAGTTTAAACATGTAGCTTCATAGGTCATCCATAGCCACTTCCTCACACCTTGCTTTTTCTCTAAGAGATAAAATCTTTTTCCAAGTAAATTCTTTTTACTGTTTCAAGACGATAATCTTATTTCTACAAGTATATTTTTGCATGTATTTTGCGGGGAAAGGCAAATGTATTAAAAACCATGCTGTTTGATTTTTTTCTGTTATGTAAGTAAGATCGTACATCTCCCCACCCAGAGAATATACTCTGGTGTGGAGGTGAATATTTAACAACCAGCTCTCCAGGGGAAAAAGGAGGTGGGGGGTAATAGAAAACTGTGATGCTGTTTGCCGATTTCTTTGGTGTAAATATCCCCACCCTGCCAAATTTCAGGATACCAACATGATGTCAGTAACCATGGAAGTGGGAAAAAGATGCTCATCGTCAGCCCTCAGTAGAGAAATTGAAATCTCTTTTCTTTTATCTTTTCAAATCTCCATTCTTGCTCACACATAAATCACATCAATTTTCCAGGTCCAATTTCTAGCTAAGTACAATCCTAAAAACCAACACTAATGGAGTGATCTTTGTGTTCCAGGCACTGTGCAAATCACTTGGTATAGTTTTACAGTATCATTTGTTGTATTGTTAACAACCAACGGTGTGCTAAATAGAATTTCTAAAGTTAAGTTGCTCTTCTCTAGTGACCAGCATATAGCCCACTGACCTGATGGAGGGTTTGAACTATGGGTAAAGGAGTGGCTCTAGACATAGGCACATCTCAGTCCTTGACCTAACTAACTCTAGCACTGTTAGATGTGTGACTTTAGTCAAGACACTTAATCTCTCCCGGATCTGTGATCCATGTCTAAACATGCTGACAACATAGGACTGTTAGGAGAATTAAATAATGGACCACATATAAAATACTGGACACCTTACAGATGATCAATAAATGTTAGCTATCGACCCCTGCTCCCTTCATGAATCATTTATATTTTCTTAACCCACATTGCCTTCTTTCTTATGCTCAAGGTATCTGCACTTGCTCTTCACTCGGAGCTCACTGTTTGTGTTTCCCAGTTGTGTTTTATGCTCCCTACCATGACTTGTAATTTCTCTGCATTTGTGCAACTCGATTTTCATCCTTCAAGACTTCCTTTCTAAGCCTCTTGGCTTTTCTTCTTTGTGTTACTACCTTTATTTCTCAGAGTGTAACTCCCACAGTCATGCATTTCTCCTTCTTTTGCGATGTGTGCACCAACACTAGTGGGACTGTTAATCCCAACTCTTTGCTTTTTCCTCCATTAATTTCATACAGTCCTCCTCCCATTTCTCCTCTGCGGATTTCAGGCAAAGCTGCCTTTACTGATGTGTGCTCTGTTCGCTTCTCTACATAAGAGCACCTTCACTATCCTTTTCACTTCTCATATCTTGTGCATCCCTTGCTCTGCCTACCCTCTCCCTCAACTCCCAAGTGCTCCCACGGCCTCAACCTGGAAGCCATTGCCTTTATTTTTCCATTTTTTCCCAAAGGACTCCTGTGTCCTTCTTCCGTCAGCCCATTAGTTTTCTTTTCCCTTCATTTCCCCCTGAAACTCCTCTAGCAGAGTATATTTTCCCTTTCAAGATGCAAAAGACTCAGAGGCAATTTGTATTGATGTATCTGTTCACACCATAAGGGTAACATTCATTGTTGAGGCTGTTGTAGCTCTGTTCTTGTCACTAACACAGAAAAACAAAACAAAATAAACAAACAGAACACATGCTTCTGTCTCTACACTGAAACCTCTTTAATGAGTCCCTGCACAGAATGACAGGGTGGTGTACTGGAAAGAACACGGACCGGGACCTAGTTTCAGATTCAACTGTCACAGCCATGTGGTCCTTGAGCAAGGGGATTCACCTCTGTAAGCCCAGTTCTCCCATCAGTAAAAAGAGGGCGCAGCACAGTATAAGGTCTAAGAATGGGATTTGCAGATGGACAGATGAGTGTCCAATTACTGACTCATCTTCCTAGATATGCAATCTTAGGTCACCCACTTCCTGGCGATGGCAAGAGCTTCTCCATCCATGAAATAGTCAAGCGATCTCAGGGCTGAAGGGAGAATTCGATATGATTGCGTGTGTGAAATACTTAACCCATTGCCTAGCCCACCGTAAGCAGTCAGTGCTGGGATTTATTATTATCGAGATACTTCTGCCTTTCTCAGCAGTGACATGGCCCCACAGGTATGTCTGATCTGGTCATGCTGTTCGCTGTACCTGGAATGTCCTTTCACTTCATCCCTAAAGTGTCTCCCATGACTCTGTTGGCATCTTTTGCAAAGCCTTCTCTAATCACCGCCTTGCTCCAAACAGAATCAGTCACTCCCCACCGTCTGTTCTCCGAGGACTTTGCCCACGTTCAGTTTATAGGTCTAATCACCTCATTTTGTATAATAGCTGTCAGTGTATTTAAAGGTGCACTTCTTACACATCCATCTCAACGATGAGCTTCTAGAGAGCTAAACTGTTTTTTTCCCCTCAATTTCTCAGCACCAGGCATGATGTCCAACAAATAGTGGGTGCTCAGTATATATTTGTGCCTAAATGGCAGAATGGATGAGGACAAATGGTAGGTGCTCCCTGTATGTTTGCAATGAGGGAATAAATGGAGACAAAGGCCCGGCTTCCATAATCAGGCCACGAGGCAGGGGCATATGCACGGGCCATCCAGGCAGCAATCCCGGCGTGCACGACCAGGTCAGAACTGGCCCAACAGCCTGAATGACTTGCTGCTAAGGCCCTGAGCTGCTGACCCAGGACCTATGGCATTTCTATAGATGAGACACAAGACTTGTTCTCAAGTGTGCAGTAAGTTGGAATTTTTTAAAATCAATAAGGTGTAAATGGTGGCAGCCTAGAAGATCGGCATAATAAAGGGCATGGGGGAAAAAAAAGAAAAAACAAGTCAGCAGAATAATCTGTTTATTTGGCTCCCTTAAGCAATAATTCCCAGACAATTTGGAGTTTTGACACCTTATCATCTTTCATTTTATTTCCTTATACTTGTACTTATTTTCTCATACTTATCCTTATGAAAATGACACAGGGAAAAATAAAGTATAATGCTTTTTTTTTTTAAAGATGAACTAAAATTACAATGCCCTTCCCCTCCCCATTCTTTGCTGACATTTTTGTGGATAAGACCAACATTTATCTTACCATGATGTGTCAGGCTTTTACCTGTTTCTGGGAACATGATTTAATCTATGAAACACGGTGATTTGACTGTGCATTCAAAAAGCATTTACTGAATGCAAAGTATGTTCTAGGCACCACATGACACACCGAGAATAATAAACAGTGATGGCTTGCAAGACAGGCCTAAAAGAGCAGTCAAGAGCTTGAAATTCTGGTCTGCTACTCCACCCTTGTTAGCGCTGTAATCTAGGACAAGTGCGTTCTCCCAGTCTCAGTTTCTGTATCTCAGAAGTAGGCGTGGTAAAGGTTGTCTTCTATTAATCTCACACAGTTATGGTAAAGGAGAAGTGAAATAGTGTACTAAAGAGCTTTGAAAACTGAAAAGTGGCACTGAATTACTAAGAATGACGTTAAGAGTTTGGGGGTTTTATTTTTCCCATCAGATAACATGAAATTCATTTTGACGAAATTGATATAAATCAAATGTGAGACTCAAAAATGAATGCTGGTCAAAGGAGCCTAAGAAAATTCCCCAGGCTCTAACTCTGGTAGAGATTAGTCGGTTCACCTCTCCTGCCTGAGCCTTGGTGTCCTTATCTTATAAAATGAGGTGACCAGAGCAGATAAGCTCTACAGACCCTTCTAGCTCTGACAGTGTTCTTCTGTGGTTCCACGAACATGACTGCTGTTTGCTTGACCTTAGCAGCAAGTTATGTTGATAACTCTACTCACCTAGAAAGGAAAAAGAGCAGGACAAGACTGAATTCCTTGGGCCTAGAAACACAGCTGGTGGATGGAGCACTCAAGAGACAGAGCAGTTCCCAGTCTAAGGGCAGAGGAGGCCAACACAACAGCTGCTCCCAGGGCCACCTCATGAATTCTGGGGCCCCTTAGCCATATTTGCCCTTGTGGGTTCTTTGCTCCATTAAAAGAGAACATAGTATTTTATGACAATATTGGTATAAAGATGAATACAAAATCAGTTACCTATTTTTTCTTTTGATATGAAATATGTAAACTGTTTTGGCCCTCTGAAAGCATTCTGGACCCTGGGCACTGTGCCCACTGTAGCTATTAGGAAAGTTGGCCTGATAGGTTATCCTAAAGGTGGTGATATATTTTCTTAAGGAGCATGTAGCTACCAGCTAGCTGAAGCTTGATGTTCTTCTAGAGCAGGGTCTCTCAACCTCAGCACTATTGCCATTTGTGCTGGAAAATTCTTTGCTGTGGAGGGCTGTTCTGTTCACGGCAGGATGCTTAAGGGCATCCTTGGACTCTATTCACTAGGTGCTGGTAGCACACTTGCCCCAGCTGTGACAAGCAAAAATGTCTCCAGAAATTGTTCCCTATAAGGCAGAAATATCCCTGGTTGACAGCCATTGTTCCAGAATAGTTTTTCTAGATTATATTCTACCTTATGCTGAGATCTCATGATCTTCTGGGACAAGGGTTCCCCATATCACTCTTGGTGACAGCCAAAGTCCTTAACTAGATCTATAGGATAGATTTATAGGCTCTGCTGATCTTAGCCTGACTTCATTTCCCACTGTTCTTCCTGTTACCTACACGGTTCCAACCTCAGTCCCCTCTTTGCTGTACCTTGGACCTGCCAGGCTCACAACTACTACGTTAGGGTCTTTTAAAAGGTTCTTCCCCCTTCATGGAAAAAGCTTCTCCAGATAATCCACTTGGGTAACTCTCTCACCTTCTTCACTTCTTTGTTTAACTATTACCTTCTTAATTAGGCCTACTCTACACACCCTTTTTAAAATTATAACTTTCTCCCCTGATGTCTGTCTGTCTTTCTCTCTCTTTCTTCATAGATTTTTCCATAGATTTTACCTATGAAATTTTCCCATAAATTGTCACCTTCTAACATGCCATATGATTTATATTATTTAGTTATTTACTATATTTATCATTTATTGTCTCTCTTCCTTTGCAAGAATATAAATTCCATGAGGGCAGAGATCTTTGTTTTATCTGTTTTGTTCATGGATATATTCCACAACTGTTACATAGTAGGTGTTTGATAAATATGCATTGGATTGAATTGAACTGAATTGAGGTAGCTCCCTCTGTCTTTGAGCAAGCCCACTAGGAACTTTTTCCTTCTTTTGACCTCAAATTCTCATCTCTGTGTCTCCCTCACTGTGGGACCATTCCTTCTACAGTGGAGTTTAGTGTCTCTCCCCAACACGCTGTCACACTCCGTGACTGTGTTTGTGTTTGTGCTCTTCTGTTCTGCTTTTGTCCCTGGGATGCCAGGAGCAAAGAGGAGAAACCTGGGGAACTGGGTTTCGAAACAGCTGATTCCTTTCTTCTCACAGCTGTTCTTTCTGTGAAAAGGAAAGATTCGAAAGAAAATTGAAAAAGCAAGACCTTACCACCCTTGTGGGCACAAAGAACGACAGAACAGAGGAGCCTCTTTCAATCTTCACGCGGGGAATTATTTGCCACTGGAGCTGCTGTATACAAAGGCCAAGCCATGGGGTTATTTTGTCCTCTCAAAGCCAGCTGGGGAGAAGGCAGCCAAGGAGTCTTTGCAGCCATGGTTGACACGTAGGGACACCAGGAGCCCATGTCTTGCCTGAGAGGCAGCCCTTGCTGACCCAGTTTTAGCACAACATTGCCTGACACAGCACTGCAATCCACAACTTTAATAACTTGGTGACATACAAAGCAGTTTTGATGCAAAGTGGAGCTGACAGAGCAGCGGAGGGAAGGCTCTGCTTCTCGCTGAGCTGCGTGGGGAATCCACTCAAGGTGACTGCAACCTTCACAGCCTAGCGACAGCCTGAGCCTGCTCTTGCAAACAAGGAAGGCTTGTTTGTTTTCCAGGAGGGCAGACACAGGGGTAGCAGACAGCATGTGGAACCTACTTGGAAGGACCGGACCGGTTGATACAGCCTGTCCCTTCTACTTTGCCACTATGTCCTTATCGTCCCTGCTCTTCATCATCCCTCCTGCTCCTGCCTCAATCCAGGCTTCCATCATCTGGGCTACTGTAACAGCTTTATAGCATTTTAAAGGCTTGTTCCCTCCATTCCATCTTATTCATAGCCAATAGAGTGATCACCAGAAAGCATATCAACGATCATGTCACTTTCCATATCAAACCCTTCCATGGTCCCTGATTCCTACAGAAAAAATGTTAACATAAGACAGTTCTCTGTGCTCAGTCTGTAAGCTGCAGACTGCTCAGCTTCTCTTGCGTATTCTCGTCACTTCTGGCCACTGCCACCTCCATCACCTCAAACTCCAGTTTTCTCTTTGCAATTTATTAAAGATATGCTATACTTTTTATTCCTTAATGTACTGATGTATATGCTCATGCGATGCCTACTTGAATGCTCCCTGTGCTGGTGGACTCACTATGTCACATGACAGCCTTTTCTAATATTGAACAGTTTTAAAGCTCTGCATGCCTTTCTTTACGAAACATGAACTCTGCTCCATAATTCTTATTTGCTGCCCCTGTATCTGCTCTCTGGAGTCCTACAGGAAGTACTCTGTCCCACGACCCTCTTCTGAAAAGTGAATTTAGCAAAATGCATCTTTTGAGGTTCTTATTTCTGCCACAAGTTCCAAGGTCCTTTAACCATTTTTCATATGATAAAGGTTCCCCTATCCCAGCCCCATCCATCTCGCCTTTCTACACCTATCTCATACATTCATGATTTTCCTTAGAGCCAATAAGCAAAAGTTGTATATTCTGCATTTGAAGATAATCATAACAATTAGCAACATTAACAATAACATTTAGCAACCATTCTTGGCATATAGAAATGACCTAGGTTGTGTGACTTGAATTATTTATTCGTGTGTGTGCGTGTGTGTGTGTGTGTGTGTGGAGAGAGAGAGAGAGAGCAGTGAGGGTACAGGCAATAGAAACACGGTTCCCGTCTGCCAGTGTTTCCTGGTCTGGAGAGGGTGGTAATCCCATAAGCAGCAATTACGATTCAGTGTGATTAGACTTACCATGGGGCTGCTGTAACCTGGTATGGGGAGACTGGAGGGAGGCAAAGGGACTGGGAAAAGCACTGCAGAGAAATTACTGTCTACACGGAGACTTGGGGGATAATAGGAGTTGCCCAGGGGAAGGGAGTAGGCAAAGACATTCGTTCCAGGTGGTGTGAAGAGCAAGAGCAAAGGCACAGAGGTGAAAGAGCACAGAGCATTCAGTGACCTTGAAGGTTTTTACGGTTCCTTACCAGGACAGTGTATATTAAGAGGTCAATTCTTGTGTCCAGATTGCAGTTCAAACGGAGTTCCAGAAGGGAGAGATTACTGGGGCTTGAAATTGTCAGGACAATCTCCTTGGAGGTGGATGGTCCTGAGGTGGGCCTGGAAGGAAAAACACATTATGGATGGCAGAGAGGAGGGGAGATGGATATCTATATGCAAATATGTCCGCACACATACATCTGCTTCGTATGCATTTAAACCTTAAATTGACTTTCACTTGCCTTCCACTTTGGTTTCCATGGTAACCCTGGCCACTTATTTTTCTTTTAACCTCCTTTTCATTGTTTTAGGATGAGGTGGTTTGTGTGAGGGTTAACCAGTCCAGGGGAAGACAAGAGATTTTAAAGCAATTATTTGGAATTTTTTTTTTTTTTTAAAGAAACTGCCAACTTTGCAATTTAATGCAAACTGTCTCTGGTATATTTGCCCTGAAGGATGCTGTAGGGAGAAACAGGAGGCAGAATCCTTTTCGTCCCCTCCTCCCTGACTTCTATTATTACCGTGCACTTACTGCTAATACAGCATCTAAACTTGCAATCTCGGTAACTATGGCAATAAAATGGGTGAGAATCCCTTCCATTATGACTTGAATTGTTAGGCCTTTGCAAAGAGCACGTGTGTTTGCACAGGGGAGGAAGAAGACACACTCTGGGGAAAATAGTTATTTCAACTCCCTGTGGGGAGTTGGAGATCGTTGTGTCTCAGTCCACATCCACGTGGAGAATTATCACCATCGTGCATCAGAGGATGCAGACACAGTACCTGGTGGACGCAGTGTGTTTCCAGAGCTAGCAAAACCCTCCTGTGACAGCCTGTAGCACTAGGAGGTCAGGACTGTACTGAACTTAAAAGACATGGAGGTAGGAGGCAAGAGAAGAGAATCTCATTCAGGGCCAGAAAATTTTCTCTGTAAAGGGCCAAACTGTAAATAGTTTAGGGTTTGAGGGCCACACAGACTCTGCTGCAACTACTCAACTCTGCTGTTGCAGCACAAAAGCAGCCACAGATAAAATGTCAAGGAGTGGACAGCCTGTGTTCCAATACATTTTATTTATGGACATTGATACCTGAATTGAGAATACCGTTTCACAAAATGGTATTCTTCTGTTGAATGTTTCCCTCAATCATTCAAAAAATGTAAGAGAAATTCTAGTTTGTGGGCTGCAGGAAAACAGGTGGTGAGCTAGATTTGGCCCACAGGCCATAGTTTGCAATTTCTCACTTAATCTATGCCACCAACTGTGCGTGCAACACTGGTAGATTTTGTTATTTTTACCTGTGTTCATTTATCATAATTACTACATTACTGCTACATTCGTAGCATTATATACTGCTTCTATTATTGACAGTGATTTTTATCACTTATGTTGTGTCAAGCACTGTATTAAGTACTAAATATATAATCTTATTTAATCATCACTAAAACCTAGTTGATAATAAGAAAAACAGGCTTAGAGATTGCGTTGCTCAAGGTCATGTAGTTAATAAGAACAGTTGACATTTAAACCCATGGTCCGTCTGACTCTTACAGGTACAGGATGGCTTTTCTTCTCATTGACATGCCAGCCTTTTGACCTGGGAGAGTCTCTGTGTCCACCAGGGTCTGCCAGGCCCTGCTCTCAGAGGATTGGGCTAGAAATCCTAACAGAGGTCCACCTGTAGCAACAGGGCCCACGACTTTCAAGGACCTTCCTATTGCAATGTTTGCAATGATTGTAATGATCCAATGTCCACAAGAATTCACTGGGAACAGATTTATACCAACCTAGCTCCCAAGCCCCCAGATGACCCCTGATGTTTCTAGTCTATGGCTTGTCCTTTGCCTTGGACTTTGTGGCACAATATTCATGTTCACTGTCTCCAGACTTCAGCTGTGTCCCAGGAAGAGCCCTTATCATTCCAGTCTGCCTCCATTTCCTTTCCAGTCTCTGCTTCCTCCTTGCCTTGGCTGGCCTGCCTTGATGCTGACAGCTTAGCCCCAGGGCCCATAGATTTTTCTCACTGCCCTGTCATTCTTAAGCTGCCAGCCCCCACTTCCCATCCCCTCCAGGCCCTTTGAGGAGAGTTTCTGGGAACTTGGAATGCTCAGGAGGGAGAGAAAAATGCACCAGTGCTCTGGGGAGAGATTCACTGTCTTCTAATCTCCAAGGAGGCAGAGGATTTTAATTATTTAGTAGAGTCATAGAGGGAAAAACTAGGACCCATGAGTAGAATTTGTAAAGTGGCCAATTTCTCTCTTGCAGATCTTATTCTAGGTCTCTAAATTCCTTCTGCCACAGGCAGCTGTGATATTACGGATAGAAGCCTGGTTGGGGGTCTAAGATTGTGGCTCCAAAAATTTAGTTTCTTCAGTTAGAATATTTGGGGTCTAACTGTCCTGTTGCTCCCTCCCAGGCTGAGCAAAGCGACTCTATGACTTTGCGAAATATAAAGTTTGACCACAGCTGGCCTTGATTTTCTTGTGACCTTGGGCAAGCCAGGTCCCCTTCTGTGGGTCTTACTTTTCCCATGTGCTGTGTGAGGGGCGATGCTCTCCAGCTCCAGAGACCACTCATTCCAGCCTTCCCTGCTCTGCTGCAGAGAAACAGGCACATCTGTTTTTTTTTTTTTTTTTTGGATCCATTTCTTTGCAAACTTTTAAGAGATTTTTCCTCTGTCTCAGTCCCTAGGAAATTACTGCAGCTCTTCGTCTGGGAAGATCAGCAGCCAGGCCCTGTGCTAAGCAAATGCATTCAGCTTCTCCCTATCTGATTTCTCTTTTTCCCGTTTGTCAGCAAAGGAGAAACCTCCCAGCTATTAATCAAACTCCTGGCTGTGGATAGCTCTAATTGCAGAAACCATTGCTGGATGAGGAATGCTCAACTTTTCCAAAGAAAGCAGGCTGCCTAGCACAGAAGAGAAACAATTAATTACCTGTTCCTCCTGTCCCCAACAGAGATGCAGATGAACTAACAATATTGCTGCTGGCACTGAATTCTCTCTCCCTTCCCAAGGTAGAGAGGGAAGCTAATGCGAACTCAGATAGCGTTCATAAAAGTAGAATGCCCAACTAGAAGTTCAGCTGTAAGTAAAGCTCTGGGGGGACCAAAAGTTTGCCTCTGTCATTTTTACTTTAAGAGGGATGCTGACAAGCTTGAGACCTTATTGAGGAGAGTGTTTAGGATGTGCCTAAAAACCATATTCTCTGAGGAGGGACCTAGTGCAACCGAGATGTTGAATACAGTAGGGGAAGAGGTACAACTTAACAAAAAGTCAGAATTAAAGAGATCAGACTTATTTTGCATATCCTAATCTACAGAACTAGAATTGTGGGTGGAATTTTTAATTTCATAAATGAGAAGTATCTGGGACTTGGAACTGTGTACCTATGCAAAGGGGTGTTTCCCAAATGTAGTTCGTTTACAGATACTCAAGAACCACAGAGGATGTGAGCAAATCTTTGTATTGCATGGGAGCTTTGCTAAAATGATCTTGGATGGGTAACTTCCCCTCCTTAGGGTCCTTGCTTTATTAATACCTTTGGCTTACATCAAAGCTTTTAGTCTGGTAGACAACATAGAGGGAGTGGGTAGGCGGAGGGAGCACTGAGCTCAAGATTGGAGTCTGTTTGAAGTAAAAGCCATGCATTGGAGAGCTATGGGAGCTAACGTTGGAATACGTTTTTTTTTTTTTTTCTTTTTTAAATCTGTAATTTCCACAGGGATATGATGGTTATGATATTCTCTTTGAAACTCGGTACTAGGAACTATGTTGTTTTTCTTTGTATTCCCCATGCCTAACAAATACTTGGCACAGGAGAAGTGTTAAGCCATGTTTGAAAACTTTTTGATTGAATCAAATTTAATCTTGCACTTCTGGTATGGGTTCTGGGAGGCAATATTGCACAGTCAGAAAGAGAATGAACCTGAGTTAGACTGCCCTGGGGCTAGAGTTTAACTCCTTATTTGCTAGGTAAGCAAACTTGGGCAGGTGGCAGAAACTCTCAGGGCCTCAGTTTCTTCATCTGTAAAACAGGAACACATTCATAGACCTCACGGCACCGTGATGAAGGTTCAGTGAGGTCACAATGCAAAATGCTTGCAACAGGGCTTGAAAAAGAGCAGCAGGTATTTATCTAGCACTTAAAATGTGCCAAGCACTATTCTATGTATTTCACATATGTTATTTATTTTAATCCTCACAGTGACTTTACTGTTGAATATGATACTGAGGCTTCCATTCTTTTCTCTCCTTTCTATCTTTTCTACATGTATGACTGTACATACTGTTTCTCTACTGCCCAGTGAGTTCCTCGAGCTCTGAGACCCACCTTGTTTGATTTCTTAGTACTTTTTCCAGAGTCTTACATGACTTTTGCATCTGATAGATGCTGTTCACATGCTGAGTAAGTAAATGACCACTATAATGCTTTCATTTATTTAGCGGGGCCATGTTATGTGGGCGGTGGACTGTGGATCTGTGCTGAGGCTCCAATTTCTTTAGAGTGCTGGATTAAAACTCTACCTTAGCCAGTCCCCCCCCCCTTTTATTTTCTTTTGTTTATTTATCTATTTACTTATTTATTTGCAGGCAGAATGGCGTGTTGAAAAATGCATCCAGGCCTCAGAAGTACAGGCTGTGTTAGTTTGGGAAGGTCACCTAACCTCTCTGGGTTTTGGTTTTTCCATCTATGATGCAGTAAGTAAATTAAAACCTGTTTTTGAGGATTCATAAGTGATATTGGGGAAATGAATTATCTGAGGAACCTTCTCTGGAGATGAATAATTTCCACATTGATCTGTCAATCTGCAAATTGCCAAAGAGGAAATACGTGGTCTACTCTAAGAAGCCGCGGCAGTTCTTGTTGGTGACTTCCCCTGTTAATTCTCAGCCTCTGAGTTGACCTCAGTTCCTGGTAAGCCCAGGATGTCTACCTTTCAGTGAATTACCTCTCACTGTGGTTAGAACGTAGTGGGACAGGCATAGGGGTGGGGAAGCTCTTACTGTCTTCATCATTGTCTTTTTCAGTTGCTTGAGCTATATATATATATATATATTTTTTTTTTTTTTTTTTTGAGACAGAGTCTCACTCTGTTGCCCAGACTACAGTGAGTGCCGTGGAGTCAGCCTAGCTCACAGCAACCTCAAACTCCTGAGCTCAAGGGATCCTCCTGTCTCAGCCTCCCGAGTAGCTGGGACTACAGGCATGCACCTCTATGCCCGGCTAATTTTTTCTATATATATTTTTAGCTGGCCATATAATTTCCTTCTATTTTTAGTAGAGATGAGGTCGCGCTCTTGCTCAGGCTGGTCTCTAACTCCTGATTGAGCTATATTTTTAATTATCTTTTTTTTCCTTTGCTTGAAGCATTTTTCAACTTTTTTTTTTTTTTTTTTTTTTTTTTTTTTTTTTTTTTTTTTGCTGCCCTTTCTTCTCTCGCATCTATCGGGCTTTCTCAACAGCTTCAAATGGAAAACTTTGAAGTAAGTGAACTTAAAAGAAGAATTGAGAACTCAGCGCGATGCGATGCCCCGAAGTCCCGTGGGCAGCCTAGCCCCAGAAGCCGCTCTTGCCGGAACTCATTAGCGCAGGCCGTTCTCGCCAGCGCCGGGAGGACGGGGCGCCAGGGTTCCCGGGCTGCGCGGGGCTGGGGACCGGCGGCCACGGCGCGCTCGCCGGCTCGCAGGGTCTGGGCGGCCCCGCGGGGACCCGGCTCCGAGCGCGGGAGCCCATTGTGCAGCCCGCGCGGCCGCGCGAGGGACATCTGAGCCGCCTTTCAAGCAGCCGGCTGCTTTCAAAACAGGACTTTAAAGGGTGGGCTCCCCTGACTCCGCACTGGAGGACGGAACTCGGCTTCGAAGGGAGGGCGGCCCGGCTGGCACGTGCCTGCGCCGCGGCTCGCCTGCGTTTCCCGAGAATGAAAGGCAGGCTTTGTCTGCTGATGTTCCTGCACACATCCCCATCCCTTTATTTACCGAGGAAGCGTTCAGACTCCTGGAGTTCGCTCTGGCCATTGGGGGATGAATGGGCTATTTGAAGTGAGAGTATTGAAACATTTTCTTTGGGAGATATATATAAAATATTTTTTTCCCCTCTGTCTTTCAACACTCGGTGACAATCGTTTAACTTAGGGATCCGATTGGGGCAGGGTGGGGGGAACATACAGATGCATGTAGAATTAAACAGGTAAACAGGGTAGTTTGAATCCTGTTTGAGGCTTGGCAATCCCAATTTTATTAGAGGAGGGAGAGAGTCGCTGCCCTTTTTCCTGCTTTTGCCCCAAGCCTTTTGGCCCTTGGTTGAATGAGCCGGCTTTCCAAACATCAGGGGAAGAGGTGGGAAGATAAGGTGGTGAGAATACAGGCTCTACAAGCACACAGATCAGATTCTGAATGCCACCTAGCATTGTGAAGGTGCCCTACACAGAGCACCCGCGGTTTGCCTTTTCCTCAAGGATGCGTCACCGCAGGGTGGACCTTTGCTTTTGTAAAATCTGTCTCCTCTGACTCTTGTTTTGCTATCACTTCATTGAGAAATGGCTGATGTATTAAAAGCTGTTCATATTTAATATATATGACTCAGTGGATTGGGGAAACCATCACCATCATCAAGGGCATGAAAAAACGCTCAACATCTCTAATCATCAGGGAAATGCAAATCAAAACCACGATGAGATATCACTTAACTCCAGTGAGACTGGCTTTTATCAAGAAGTCCCAAAACAGTAAATGTTGGCATGGATGCGGAAAGATAGGAACACTCCTACACTGCTGATGGGACTGCAAACTAGTACAACCTCCATGTAAAGTAACATGGAGATATCTCAAAGAGATACAAGTAGAACTACCATTTGATCCAGCAATCCCATTACTTGACATCTACCCAAAGGAAAAAAATACAGAGAAAGGAAAAAGGAAAAAAAATACAGAGAAAGGAAAAAAAGACACCTGCACTAGAATGTTTATAGCAGCGCAATTCACAATTGCAAAGATGTGGAAACAACCCAAGTGCCCATCAGTACATGAGTGGATTAATAAAATGTGGTATATGTATACCGTGGAGTACTACTGAGCCACAAAAGACAATGGTGATCTAGCACCTGTTGTATTATCCTGGATAGAGCTGGAGCCCATTCTATTAGGTGAAGTATCGCAAGAATGGAAAAACAAGCACTGCAAGTACTCACCATCAAAGTGGGATTAACTGATCAACACTTATGTGCACGTGTGGTAGTAACATTCATCGGGTGTCGGGCAGGTGGGAGCAGGGAGGAGGGGATGGGTACATTTACAGCTGATGGGTGCGGTGCACACCGTATGGGGGATGGACACGCTTTAAACTCTGACTCAGGCAGGGCAAAGGCAATATATGTAACCTAAATATTTGTACCCTCGTAATTCGCTGAAAAAAAAAAAAAAAGAAAATAACATATTCATCATCTCCCAAAGTTTTCTCTCACTTTATTATTATTATTTGTGGTAAAAACACTTGGCATAATATCTACTCTTTCAGCACATTTTAAATATACAATGCAATATTATTCACTAGGAAAGCTGTAGCTTTTGACAACACAGATGGCCCTGGAGGGCACTGTGCCAAGTGAAATAATGGAGGTCAGTCCTTCCTTGCACGAAGGCTGAGTTTCTAACATTTCACAGATCTCTACTGCTTTCGTTTACACCAGCGTATTTGTGGTACTCTTCTTTAGTGTAATCGCCTTAATATTCTTATACTTAGTTTTATAAACCCAACTCCTTCTAAGTCATCCATGTCATATGCAGTATCCGAAGTTTCTGTTTTAGGAAGGTTCGTTCCTCCCATAGGGCATCCAAAGCCATTCAGCAGATTGTACTGGGCCAGGAAGGAAATGGAAGGACTCTGCTCCAGGACGATTTGTTTTGGAAGGGTAATTATCTATTCAGGTTTCAGAGGAAGGTTATCAGTGAATCAGTATGAGTCCAGAAGAGCATGTCGAAATAAACTTTCCCAGAAAGGCAATATAGATTTAATGTAACAGTCCTTGAGAGAGGTCTTGTTATCCCTTCTTACAAGAAAGTAGGATTTAAGGATCTCTATGAATTCCCAAGGCAGCACAGACAGTGGTGAAGCCAGAACACAATGAAATGTATGTTTTCTGACTTTAAGTGGAAGCTCTTTGCACTGTACCACACATGGTGAATTGGCATCCTCCTTTCCCCACCTCTCTTCCTTTCTTTTCCTGTCTAGAACTCTATCTCTTAATTCCTTACCTCAAACTTTTGTGCCAGAAGCCTTATCGGGCTGTGACAGACAGTCTTTGGCAGACAGCCCACCCAATACCTCTGACTGGTACAGTTTTCGTTCTCACAAACAGGCCATGTTGTGTACCAAAACCCTATTCCCTTTAGCAGGAGGAAACTGTTAATTATAATCACGGACTCTGTGTTCCAAGAAGACCCAGTGCGTGTCTTTGCGTCTGGTCCAGCCCAGTAGAGAAAGGCTAAATTGTGTTTGAAAGCCTTACAAGGGAAACCTTAATTGAGGCATAAAAGTATATGCCTTTGATGTTCCCAGGACCTGTGCTTCTCCCATTACCTGTGTCCTGTTCTTGATGACACACATTGGAGCAAAGCCTGCAGAGAGATCTGTGCCAGGCAGAATGTTATAGCTGCCACCCTCCCTCTCCTGCTCACCAGGAGTGAAAGCTCTGCCCACGTATACTTAGCTGTCAGATGCATTTGAAGCGGCCCCACACCTGATCTCTGCATTCATCTCTCTGTCCTATAAATACAGGCCTGTGTCCTCAGCTTTCAAACACTTCCATGAGATTTTATACTCTTTGCTCCTAGAACTGCCCCTCTCCCCTGTATCATTCTCTCATAACTGTCCCCAGACTCAGCTGTGTGACTCACCGACTTAGCTGGATGTCAGTGTTTTGCAGTATGCCTCCCTCAGTCATTCACTCGCTCATTCACTTAATTTCTCCTTCACTCATTAGCCTATATATATATATATATTTCTCTTCAATAATTCATTCATTTATTTATCTCATTTGCAGTCTTCAATTGACTGGCCCAAAGGAGATGAAAAGCATCATAGGTTGATTAGAATCGCTGTAGAAATATGAGGCTGAAGGGGGCTGCAACAGTGGTGTGAAATCTGCAAAACCCTGAGACACATTCATTCAGGGGTTGTGTGAAGGCCCAAGGCTGCATAATGACCAAGTCAGCTTAGTGTAGTATAAAAAAGTGAGGTTTGCAAGTGAGAGATCCGAGTTCTAATCTCAGCATTGCTACTGAGCAGCATTATGACTTTGGGCAAGGTATATAACTGCTGTGAGCCTTACTGTTTTCACTTGTAAAAGGTGAGTGCTAATGTCTATCCTGCAGAATCCTCCTGGGAGAGGAAGTCATGCATGTGAGCACTTAGCACAGGGCCTGGCACACCATTCTGGTGGCTTGCATTGGTTTTTATTTCTGCTGTAGCTGCTCTTTTGTGAAGGAAAAGGCTGGCTTGGACCCCTGTGGACAGCATTGCTGATGAATTCTGGTGTTCTCTGAACAATCACAAATGCTCTGAGGCTCTCATGAGGCAAAACCTGGAAAATGGGCCTTCCTTGCGAAAGCCTTCAGCATGAAACGAAAATGCTTGTGCTTAAAATTTCCCCTTTGTCACCACCCATGGGGGAGCTGGAAGCCCACACCTGCGGGACAGCAATGGTGACTTCTGGAAAGCGAGAAAAACAGGTGAGAGAGAGTGTGTGTGTGTGTGATGGCAATAACACATGATCAGATCAGCAATGTCTCACACCCCTGCCTCCATTATGGGATGCAGCCCCTGTTTAAAACAGTCACTCCTCCACTCATCTGCCTGTTTGTAACATGCTTATGTTTGACCTGCCAAGCTCTGAAGGGTCTGGAGAGGGTTGCCCTGGGTTGTTGCTTTTCTGCTACAGTATTTCTAAGGTAGTTTTAAAGTATTGTTATTATCTTTTTCCCCCATTCTCAAGCAGCTCTCCTCTATTCAGAAGACATCCTGCTAAGAAATCCTATGTGAAAGCAAGGAAGGGTCTGTTCTGGTTGAAGTGGAGGTTAGGCTCATGAGCCTGCCCACTTAGTATCCCCTCCTTGCCCCAGTCCTGCCCTCCCAGCCTATGTGGGCCTGCAGGGATTCTAGGGAACTCCCTTTAGTCTAAGAACTAAAGAACTGAAGACATCACAAGGCTGTTGACAATGCACAAGGCAACCCTGTTTCACCAGAAGTGTGAAATATGAACCATTTGCACCAACACGCGCAACAGCAAGGATGGGTGAATTTATCGACACACACACAGATCAGTTTTGATGGAAGGAGTGGGATATGAGTCAGGGCTGTGGGATGAAAGAAGCACAGGGAAGGCGTGAGGAAGAATGCTGTCACACCTCTGACCTCATTGAATTGCCAGGCAGTCCTGTGATGGTAGGAAGGCAATGTCGCCACCACCGGTGTTCCCGTTTTATGGAGTAGGAAACTGAAGCTCAGAGAAGTCACCCAGCTGAGAAGCAGCCAGGCTGAAATTTGCATTCAGGTCTTTGGACTCTCCTTCCCATAAAGACTGCAGTGCTTCCCACGTCCCCCCTCGCGTCTTCCCCTCATACTCACCCCTAAGCACTGTATTAGCTCTCTCTCTTCTCCAAGCGTGGGGAGGCTGCAGGACCCCAAGGCTGTGCCCTCTGCCTGTCAAAATGGCCCCTCCCCTTTCCTTCCTGCTCATTATCCCCTTATCGTCACCTGTGACTGACAGATTAGTGTGTGTTTCAGGAAGATAAATGCCCCTCAGATCTTCTGACGGAGCTGCCTCGGCTTGGGAGGAACGCTTACAATATTCCTCCTAGATCTAACCAGACAGAAGGATCCAGAGGCTGTGACCTTCCTCCTCCATCAGCCTTCAAAAGGGAGGCTACAAAGGCAGAGCCAACTGTGGCTGAGGAAGAGCTTCCACAACCAGCGACAGTCACCTCCTTGGCCATCTACAACTTGGAGTCAGGCAAGCGGAGATTTATCATCTGAGGCCACTTTCCTTATCTCTCCCTTGTAACCCACCTTTCAAGTGAAACAGGAGTCTGCAGAAGGAGAGGACAATTATAGGTTCCCTGCTGACAGCAAGAAGGTCAACTAGCCCATCCAATAAGTATAAACGCGCTCTGTGCTGTGGGGGGCTTCTCATTTGGGCTTGGAAGTGCGTGGAAACCCACAAAGAAAAGGAGCCAGTGTTGATGAAATCCCTCCTTGTTATTTGACCAGTGTTTTGCAGTTAAAAAAAAAAAAAAAGAAAGCTTTCTTGTGCATTATCTCATTTGACCCTACAATAATGCTCTCAGGCAAGACAGAGATAATCACTCCCATTTTACAGAAGAAGAAACTGAGGCTCATAGTGGCTGCGTGACTTCCCTAAAATCACACAACTACGAAGTGGCAGAGTCGACATTTAAATTCAGAGCTTCTGACTCAAATGCAGAAATAGTACTACACTCATCAGTGCTCCATTTTATGAGAGTATCTCCAAGGTGCTGAGGTCTAAATTTGCCAAGGACAGAGTTTTGAGGTTAAGTTTCTTACTGCTTTTTTTTTTTTTTTTTAGTGAAATTTTAATAGGATGTTTCATGTAGCATTTTAGAGGGAATGAGTAGGGTTCTTTGTCAAATTAACAACCTTACTTCCAACATATCGTCTCAGTTTAAGAAAGGGAAACAGAAAATAGCACAAGTGTTTTGGAAAAGATCACGGTCACACTTACACGGAATAAAATTTAAAACTTTGCGGGGAACTATAAGGCAGTCAGACTTTCCAGGGCATTAGTTTTCTCATAAAACAATCTTCCAAAAAGAGAGAAGGAATTCAATCAGTTGGTGGGTGGGTGGGGACAGAGGAAGGGTATTCGAGAAGAGGAAAAGGATTTAAAATATTGAGGAATGGTGCTCAGTAAGCTCGAATGCTGTTTTCCTCACCACGTTTTCGGCGTGCACTGTGTGAGGGCGGCGCTGCTTGAGTTCTGCAGGAATACAGGACCCTGGCTTCTCTCCTGTCCCTTCCCAAATATCTGCGTTAGCACCAGGTTAGTCTCAAAGTGTGGCTCTGGACACGTCACTAACAGCCCTACTTGTACACTTGGAACGGCTCCCACCGCCTGTTGGATAAAGCCAAATCATCTTAGCCAAGTATTTAAGGCACTTAACATCTTGGCCCTAATTAACCTTTCCAACATTATCTCCTAGAAGTGCCATTTTTCTTCATGCGAAACTGCTCTGCTATTTCCCCTGCCCCTCCCTGCCTCCACCACTTTGCTCCTCCGGTCATCCGTATCCTCACATCTCCAAATCCTAGCCTACTTCTGCTTTGGGCGCCTTTCTCCGCACACCTGGGGCGGCTGGAGGCTCCCATGCAGCCTCAGCCCCAACCTATCTGATACATCACAAAGTGAAACAGATGATGCAGAACGGCAGGCGGGGCGTGCCGCATGCAGCAAGCCATGTGCTTGTCCCCTGATGACCTAGCTGCTGGGCTCCTGTATTTGCCTAAGGGGAAGACCCTCCCCTGGGGTTCTATATCCCTGGGTCCTTATTGAGATTACCTGCCCCACTTGACATTCCTGCAAGACTGAGACTCAGTTGGTGTCTCAGATTCCTGCCTTTTTTCCAAGGGATCAGATTCCTTTTCTGGAATATTAGATCGCTGACTGGTTAGTGATAACTGCCTATGAGGCCCCGCCCCCCACCCCGATACCAACTGGTTTTTGAATACTCTACTGCTGTTTTCTTATAGCTAAGCAGGTACTCTCTCCACAGTGCCTCTCTCTAAGGTTAATCATTTATGCTTCCCCACCACTTGTTGGCTGCTGACTACCTCTCTGGATTCAGGATTCCAGCCTGCTGGATTAGATTTTAGCTCACTGTTATCATCAGCCCAAATGCCACCTCTTCCAAGAAGCCTTCTCTGATCTCAGTTTCAGTTGATTCCCCCTCCAAGGTACTTCCTGGCAGAACTGCCATCAGGAAATGTGGACATACGCAGTGGAGAAAGGGCAAATGCTGGTGGAGGAAATAGAGTCTTGCATGTTTGTAAATTTCTTTGGTATAAATCTTCCCACCATGGCTGAATATATATATATATATATATATATATGTGTATATATATATATATATATATTTTTTTTTTTTGTAAGACTGGGTCTCACTCTGTTGCCTGGGCTAGAGACAGTGATGTGATCGTAGCTCATTGCAACCTCAGACTCCTGGGTTCAAGCAATCCTCCTGCCTCAGCCTCCTGAGTAGCTGGGACTATAGGCACATGCAACCACACCTGGCTCATTTTTTTTCTTTCTTTTTTTTTTTTTTTTTGGTAGCCATGAGGCTTTGCTATATTGCCCGGGCTGTTCCCGAACTCCTGGCCTCAAGCAATCTTCCTGCCTCAGCCTCCCAAAGTGCTAGGATTACAGGTGGGAGCCACTGCACCTGGCCTATGGCTGATCTTAAGCTACTACTGTAGTTGGAAGAGATATACACAACAGGCTCTTACCAGCTGGTATGAACTGGCCCCAGAATGACCTGGTTATATATGTCCTAACCTCATCTCTCCTTCTGTCTCTTACTCTGTTACGGCCACAGTGGACTTCTCTCGTTCTTGAACATAACATACTCTCACTCACTTCTGGGCATTTGCAAATGCCATTCCTCTGTCAGTCACATTCTCCTTGCCTAATACCCCAAGTCCTTACCTCTTCTCTAACTAATATTCATCTTTCACTGCTACTTAAATACCATTCTGCCTCTGGTTAAATATCACTTTCACCAGGAAATCCTTGCTTCTTCCAGACTGATTTAGGTAACCCTATTTTATCGACACCCAGCACCCCTTTGAATAATTGAAGTTTTGATTGTGTTTTCTAGGGCTGTCTTCCCACTAGACCGCAGGCTTTAAGAGGCAGGCGTCATGCTTGTTTCGTTTCCCACCATAGTCCTAGCTCCTAGCTTTGTGACTGACACATGGTAAATTCGCAAGTTTACAGGATCATAAGCTTTTGCTTCCTCTGAAGAATTGGTATGCTTTTTCTTTATAAATACTGGACATCAAGCAACCAATTATGTTTTACTTTTTGCTTCAGCAGACAGGATGCTCAAACCTGATTTTGCTGTTTAAATTTAATAACTTTTATATGCTGCACACTGCGTATCTAGGTTTCAGCATTTTTTAACATTGGTCTGGACCTTCTGTTTTGCCTATATTTGTAATTTTCAATTTCATTGCAGATATTTTTGAAAGCTGCTTCAAATTTGCTGGGCTACAAAGTAGGATATAGACAAACAATTCCTCACTGTCTTCTGTTTGTTTCATTATTGAGCAAACACCCTCACTCTGCCCTAAAGCGGGACCTCATAACAGGCCTTGTGATAGGAAGAAATAGAGTGAAAGGATTAGGACACAGGCTTTGGAATCATAGGGACCCCTGTTTGAATCGCAGTTTGTCATCCGTTTGCAATGTGACACCAGGCAAGTTAATGGGCCTCTCTGATTTTAAAGTTGCTTTATTTGTTACATGGAGGTCGATAATGTATTCCTTACGGGGTGCTTATGGAGATTAAATTAAATAATGTGTGTAAAGTGCTTAGCACAATTCCTAGCACTTGCTCAATAAACGGCAGGTATGATTACAAATAATGCTGTTAAAGAAGAGGTGAGTCACGGTAGAGTCATAGACTCGGGGGTTTGGCAATAGTCGCCTTGTTTGCAGCAACATCTTCTATCTTCTCCCATCCTTCCCATGGTGCCCCTTCCCCCCAGCCATACCCAAGCAGCACAAAAAATACCTATGGGTAGTGTCTGATTTTCAAAGAGTGCATCATTAGTTCCCCTGGGGATAATGCTCGCTTGGACTCCCCCTAGTTTCATTTGCTGGGAGAGAAACTTTAATTCAGCAAACTGAAGAAAATGCAATTTGGTACATTTCATCCATTTATTGCCACCTCAATTTGCTCAATTTGTGCAGGCAAGGACAGGTGAAGACATGGAAAGCAAGCTGCAGCATGCTTAATATCGTGCAAGACCCAAAGGCAGGCACATTCCTCGGCCAGTTTTAGCTGCAATCCCTGCACCTCTGTTTGTCTGATCACTGCTCCACTTATTTAGCAGGAGCTCTTGGGGGACCTAGGGAGGGACACCAAGTGAGCCCGTTTTGTGGCTTTCCCAAATGAGTATTTTGAGTGAATTTGACAAAATTGCTGTGATCACCTCAGACTTTTTCAGCACTCTGGGGTGTGTTTATTCTCAGCATTATTTAGCAAACATGTATTGAGGACCTGCTCTGTGTGGGACGTTGTCATCGGCAACATCTCACTCATGAGTGGTGTGTATCAATCTTCTATTCCAAACACATTGATTTTCCCAGAGACCTTAAAGTGCCCTGGTCCCCATACTCGCTTGCTCTTGCTTATGACGTTCCTCTAGCTTAATATGTCATTTATCCTTTTCCAAGACCAAAATCAAGAGTTTCAGTTCAGATTGAGCTAACAATTATTAATGGGAACTATTTGTTCATTGTTCCATTCATTCCTTCTTTTAGTGAATGCTTATTAAATTTACTGTGTTGCCAGGCACAGTGTTTGATTCTGGAGATAAAAGTATCCCTTAAATGACACCGTCTCTGGCCACCAGGGGCTTATGTTCTACTAAATGAGACTGAACAATAAATAAACTGAAGGAGCAGATAAGAGTCTTTATAATTATGGAACACTCACTATATGTTAGACACAATACAAGTTCCTTGTAGTACTCAATCCTCAAAAAAGTTTGAGCAGTAGATATGATCATTTTCTTTTAACACATAGAAACTGAATTTTACAGAAGTTCTGTGATTTGCCCAGTGTTTATCAGTTGTGATGGCAAAGGAATCAGAGACCGAGTCTGTGTCTTTAACGCTCATGCCTCTCCCACCGTGCTGCCTTGCTCACTGCAGAGCTGTCCTATGTATAATCCATTGCTATGACAGTCACTTCACTTAGGGGGTCTCTGCAAGCTGTCAGAGCCCAGACACACACAAAGAATCACAAACAGGGGCTGGAGAGTTGGGATACGTAGGAGGTATGAATGGAATGCCATCACTCACTGGTGTAGGGAGGACAGCATCAGGGATGACCCGTGTCAGACACTCCGTCAAATGCAGACGTCAAGGCCAGGCAGGGGAAGGCATCAGACTCTGAGGACTTGCCTGGTGCCTAGTTCAACCGAGTTA
The DNA here is from genome assembly GCF_041146395.1 of Eulemur rufifrons. Classification (NCBI taxonomy): domain Eukaryota; kingdom Metazoa; phylum Chordata; class Mammalia; order Primates; family Lemuridae; genus Eulemur; species Eulemur rufifrons. Next base: position 270,797,689 of record NC_090989.1, read on the forward strand.
AGAAAGCAAGAGACAGGAATTGCATGGGGGTGGGGGAGGGTGTGCATGGCAGTTCTGGAAGAATTTGTGCAGGTGATGTCCTCTAGTCCCAGGAGCTCTTGTGAAGTCCTGCGATTTTCCTTTTCCCACCCTGAGGCCCCACCGCTTTTAGCTCTTTGTTGGTTTGCACCACGCTCTGGAGCCCGCATCCAGCCAACATAAGATTGCTGGACCAGTCCCTCGAGCCAGGCAAGACCATTAAAGTTTTCTCAGAAAAGAGCCCTGGACTGAGTATATGAGAGCTACAACAGCCTCCATCATTGTCACCTTACTTTAGGCAAGTCACTGTGCTTTTTCCCCTGGAATTTCACTTTCCTCATTTGAAAATATGTACACAGACTATGAAATGCCTGAAGGGGAAAACAAGTGACTGCCACAGTAGTAGACTCTGGGGAGAGTGCCTTGAGGGCTGAGGAAATGGAGAATGCTTCTCTCTTTATAGCATTTCAAATAGTTTGCGTTTTAGCATATTCACATATACATATACATATACACACAAATGAACACACACTATATACATAGAAATTTATACTCACCATATATACACATGTATGCAAACATATACATACACACAAACATAGACATATATGCATATGTATACAATCATATGCACGCATATATACCTATGCATACAAACATATACATACATATATGTGCACATATACACATATATGTATAAATTGTAGTTATCACTTGCTGCACCGCAGACACATACTATAGAGTGTTGACCTATCAATCGAAGGGTTTGCACCCACAGTAGACAATGGGCTTTTAGAGGTAAAGGATGGAGTCTTGGTCATCTGTGTTTACCTGGAAACTAATATAGCCTATGGCACATGGTAATTGTTAAACACAGGTTTATTAAATTGTTTTCTTTTGAAAAACAAATAAATATGTTGAATGAATGTTAGACTAAATAACCTTTGGAGGTGGGCCTCCAAAGCTTGGGAATCTGGATATTAAAGATGTACCCCAAGGGGATTTGAGTTGTAGGGAAGATTGCTTATCTGTGACCATTTTGCTCCATAGTATAGGATGGCGGGGTCTGTGGTCTGGGGGATCAGAGCCAGCGCCATGGACCGGCAGCAGTAATGGTCAGTTTGGATCCTGGGGTGGAAACTGTTTTCTCTGTGTCTTCTGACTTTTGGTGTGGGTTCCTGGATGAATGCTTCCAGGTTTTTGTAGCCAAAGGTCAAGGCAAAGCTCAGGAGGGTGTCTTGTTCTTGAAGAAGGCAAGCAGCAAGTGCGGCAGGTGAAGACCTCAGGGAAATGCTCACACACCAAGCCTTTCCTGCGGACACAGCGCAGGAGTCGGTGCCGTGGGGGGTGGTTTCCTTCTGGGAGCCAGGCTGTCGGCTTCCAGGCCTTTTTCGTGTGACATCTGCTCTAGCAGCCAGGAGCTGCATCACAAGCTTCGTTTTTGTCTTGCTTCTGTGCAGGGTGGTCCAGAGGCAATGGAGAAGGGAAATGAGGGAGGGAGAATGTTGTGTACGCAGAGTGTAAGTGATGTCTTCGGGGCTTGGGAAAATGTAATTCTGTTTGAGCAGTTTGCTGGCAGTTTTGCAACTCATCCCCCTGAATTAGGGACCGAATGAAGTCATTAGGCCCTAATCAAAAGCAGCTAATCAGGAGTCAGTGGGAGCTCTACCAATTAATCGCGGCTGGAACCCAATGAGCTGAAGTACCCAAGGCAGGACGAATAAAAGTAATGAAATTAAGTATCAGTGCCTGCAGTACCGCGAGACTTCCAGAACAGGTTATGGGCTATTCAGTCCTTCCTGCCATCTGAGAAATAGAAACTCGAAGCCAAAGCATGGATGAGTTGGGCAGCAGCTTTGGAGCTTTCCCCGAGCGTTCCGTAAATCAAGATACGTGTAAGCCACAGTGAGGAGTGGGGTAATGTGAAAAAGGAGAAGGAGGTGGATTTTTGTAGGTGTGATAACAAGACAGAAATATCTCTTTCACAGCCTTTAAGTAATTTATACCCAGGTTCTTTGTGGATGTATCATTCTCTCCATCTAAACCGCAAAGACAGAGGTTGTTTCGGATGAGTCTCTTGTCACGTACTCAGCACAGCACTGGGCACAACGTAGCTGCTCAATAAATAATTCTAGATTCATTTAATTAATTCAGGGCAGAGCAAGAATTTGACCTGAGGATTTTTAATTCCAAATTTTACAAACCTTTTCCTATACCACTTAGGCAGAGGCGTTCAGGGCCTTATATTAATCAACCTAAGAGTTGCTACCTGGTCGTGGTTTCGGTTCAGAAATGTTCACAGACTTTGAATTACAGCTTTAGTGATCTTGCGAAATAGAATGTCAAGTTCAAACCTCTGATTTCACAGGTGGGGAGACCAGGGCCAGGGCGTGATGGGAATTTGCCCTAAGGCCCCTAGCAAATCCGTGGCAGAGATAAGACTCCAGCTGAGGTCCTGACTCCAGGTTCAATCATTCCCCTCAGCACCTGGCCCTTTGCTTTCATTATTAACACTCATCCTTCTTAAGTGTTATTTCTTTGTCCTTTGAGATTTCCAGAGCTATTAGTCTGTCCAGATTGGGACCAATTAAAGGATTGCAGAAGTGTTTCTAGAGTCTCTGCTGGTGGCCAGGGCAATGAATCAGGCCACAAGGGGAGCAGGAGCCCTTTCGGGCGGAGGGGCTGTTTGTACTCGGAGGTTAGTGGTATAAAGAAGAGACGATGCGTTTGATTCTGGGGAGATTTCTGCAGGGATGTTCTTCTGAGCGAAGGCTGGGCTTTAAGATGAAATGGGGGAAAGTGTTGGTGAGAAAAGAGAATTATGGTCAGAAGCAGACGTGTGTGTGTGCATGCGTGTGATTATGCACAGCTATGTTTTATTTGTTACATCCTATGTGTGACTTTGCATTTAAAAGTAGCTGCTTGATTCCACCACAATTCAAAAAAAAAAGTAGAGGCTTGGATTTGTCTGTGTTGTGTATATGTGTGGAGTTTGTTAGAACATGGGAACATGGGCATTTTGTGTGTGTCCATGACGTATCTACAGTCTCCTGGGAGGTGCCATTTGTGTAGGGAATACTGAGTGAGTATGTTAGTCTATGTGTCTATATGTATTTTCTTGTTCTTTATGCATCATTTTCCTAGATTTCTGTCTTGCATGTTTGTGGATCTGAGAGTCTGTTAGTGTCTGTGTGAATGAGTGTGTGCTGTTTGTATGGGGAGGATGATTCAAGCAAAGGTTGGAAAGTGTGCATTTAGAAATTGAGGGCATCTTTGTGTTCTGATGAGTGTGCGTGTATGTGCATTTTAGAGCAGTTGGATATCTGTGTGTGTATTTGCCGGAAGAAGGGAAGTTTGGTATGTATATGTGCATTTGTATGTTTGTCTGTGAGTGGTACGCTTTGTTGGAGAGTGAACCTTGTATGTTTGAAAGTTTAGGCAATCATTTATCATTTGTCATCCAAATGGGACATGTTGGAAATGAAATATGTGTGTGTGTGAGAAAATGTGTTTGTGAATGAGCTTTCATAAGTATATTTAATTGTGTGGATGTTATTGGTGCCAGGAATTCACGGGAAGATCAGAACAGGAGAAGCCATTAAATTATTTAGATCTTTCTTAGGTTGCAGGCTTATAACAGAGACATTAATAGAATTAGCATGTAAGGACAGGACTGCCACAAAGAGATGTGTTATTTTCTTTTTAAAACCAGATCAATGAACTGAAAAAAGAGGCCATACATATCTTGTGGTGACAAAAACCCACATGGTTTAAAAAAATGAGCACAGCAAGTAAGGGAAGAAATGTGAACTACATTGTGCTAGAAAGTGTCTTTCATGTACAACATCCGCTTGGCTGTGTCTTCTTTCTGCCTCCTGCCTTGTTCCCCATGAGTAACTCCGGCTTGTGATGGCTAAGATAGCTGAGACCTTTCATCCTCTTACTGCCACAGTTTGGAAAAATAACTCAGTGTGACCTCTGCCAGGTAAGAGGCAGAAAGAGGCTGGGAGAGAGAGTTGGCTGCTTCATTGCAGGTGAGACAGAAAAGACATCCCGGGGATGCTCCCCGTGTTCTCATTCTTTTTCAGAGTGCAGCTCCTAAGGCCCTGGTTTATACATGCACCCCCTGTGGTTAGGAAATCCACATGCTCAGTTCTCACTGGCTTTGTTGGGTTTAGTGGAGAGATCGGAATGTTGCTTCTTCTACTCTGCCTCATTGGTGCTGTAGTTTCTCAGTGGCTTCATCCCCCACCCCCCCATCCCTCTCTCATGCACACTCAGTATGCTCATTGTAGTGGACTACCTGCTGTTGCTTCTAAATGTCATCCTAGTACCAGGAGTACCACCATAGTACCAGTCATGTGGTAGATTGGATATGGCCACAAATTCTTTATCAACCTCCTGTTGCAAACTGGAGTCTCATTGCCTCCCTCTGCATCTGGGCTGGTCTTCCACACTTATTTGACCAAGAGAGTATCACAAGTGACTTTCTGCAGCTTCTAAGCCTGTCTCATAAGAAGGCGTGTGGCTTCTGCTCAGGACTCTTCCCCCTCAGGGAAATAAGTTACAGCTCTGGGAGAAGCCCAAGCCACATGGAGAGACCACCCTGGTCTATCTGGTCTTGTCGGGTGCTCTGGCCAACAGCCTGAGCTGAGATTCTGGCTGACAACCAGCATCCTTTCCCTTCACAAATGACATCCCAGCCCAGGCATCAGGCGAGGGAGTGAAGAAGTCATCCTGGAAATAGATGGTCCAGTTAATGCTGCATGAGTCACAGACAAAACCTCCCAGCTGAGCTCTTCTGATGCACACAAAAATATGAGCATGATTGTTTGACAATACTAAGTTTTGGAGTAGTTTCTTCCATAACAATATAATTGGAGTAGCAGTACTAGCAATAATTGTTATATATTGAGCCATTGCTATTTGTCAGAGTATGTTCTTAGGGATATATATATATGTACACACACATACATACACCCACACACACATATATATACAGAGAGAGACATAAATACGCATGTACATAATATATTATACAGAATACATATATATTTAATTTTATCTTTATAATAATCTAGGGACTTTGAAATTTTCATTATTTTCATTGAACATATGACAAACCTGAGGTTAGGCAACTCTGTCAGATCACACGGCTAGTGATTGGCAGATGGATTCAGACGAGGACTTTTTCTTAACCACAAAATAGCTCCGTGTCTTTGTTCATGACAATGTCGATGTTTAGGAACACACTTTTTGTTTTTCAGGGAATAATCTTCCCACTCACCGCACTTTACTCCAACTGAAAAACTCCTTCTGAGCCCCATGACCGAGTTCTGTAACTGTAATGGCTTCATACCCAAATCCATATAGACGTCCCCCGGCAGGTATCACATTGCCTTCTACTAGCTGCGTAAAAACAAGCAAGTTAGCCTCCCTGAGGCTTAGTTTTCTCATCTGTAAAATCAGTTAAAATGACTTCCTTACAGGTTTGTGGTGAAGACTAAACGGGGTGACAGATGCCAAGATGCGTCCTATATGGAGGACCACGATGCACACACTAACCATTATCTACAGGCTGGAAGGGTGAGTTCCACAGTCAATTACCTTTCGCTGTATATGTCTCTGGGTATACGAGTTCCCTAAGGCCCCACTCTTGCCTTCAAAGAGCTCATAGTTCAGTGGGACAGAAGACAAGTAAAAGAACCAATATATTAATGAGATTCATGGCAAGATACAGGTGAGCGTGGTGTCATTGAGTCTCAAAGAGGGACCCTTATTATCTTTGGGGAGGCCATTTCATGAAAGATTTCCTGCCAGTGAAATGAGCCCCGCAGGATGAGAATTTTTAGTGAGGCAAAGAAGGAGGAAAACCAGACGTTCCAGGTAAGAAGGAGCTTAAGCAAGGATGCGAAGGAGCCTGGGATTGGGTGTATGGGGGGGACCTCCCAGTAGCTGGATAACTGGATAGCTGAGATCATAACAGGCTTTGGGTGAAGATAGTCTGGCGTAAAGAGAGGAGTAAGAGGCATTTAGAGAACTTTGAATTCTAAGCTGAAGACTATCCCAAGGTCAGTGGGATGCTATTAAAAGGTGCAGAGTAGTGAGAGCCGAGGAACCAATCTGCATTTTAAACAATTACTTTGGAGACTGTTTTGGAAGGGGCAGGACTGGAGACAGAGATGGGAACATGGTGGGGTTTTCACTATTCTAAGTGAAGGGTGAGGTCAGGGTGATCTAGGGGCATGCTAGAAGGCCATGGGAGAGATGTCAAAACAAAAGAAAGAAGGGAACTTGTTGACCGACTGGCTAAGAGGGATAAAAATGGGAAAGGAATCTGAATTAGCACCTTGGTTTCTGACTTGGGTGACAGTTCATGGTGGCACCTGATTTTCAAATAGAACTAAAAGGGTGCAGGAGGGGCAGTCTTTTTCCTTCCTGAGGAGGTGGTGCATGATGGGGAGGACATCGAGTCTCAGGGCTCTGGCAGTGCTGGTCACAGGAACACGGAGTCAAGCAGGTCACCGCAGGCACATCAACATCTGTGATAAAAACTGAACTTTAATTGCGCCAGACCCACTCTGGCATAATAAGTGTGGTTTTTAACATAATGCACTGCTGGATTGAAGTTGTCAGAAAAGCAGGAGGCGGAGGAGGTAATCTGTGAGACTTCAAAAGGAGAAGATTGAAGCCATTTTATGTGGCTGGAAGTGAGTCATTTGTCAGCAATGCCAATGTGCTGTCAGCTCCAGGAGGAGAGATGACGGGGCACCCTGGGGGGAGGGCTGGGGAAGGTGTCAACCTCCAGTCACCAGAGGCCATGTGTGGGGTAAGAAGTGTCAGTCACATCGCATCCCTGTCCTGACCCGGGTTAGAGGGAAACCGGGGGCACAGCAGAGTGCTGGCCTTGCAACCAAGGAACCTTACAACCTGCCTCTGTCAGGAGGGAACTGACGTTCTCAAAGACAGTTCAGAGCTTTAATTCCCCAGGGGGCTTGCACTTTAAAGGAACAGTGGGAGTGTGGCACTTAGGAAAAAGAAACTAAGAGGTGAGAGTAGATTGGTGGCAAAAGGGAGGAGAGATTTCTGGGCAAGGGCTTGCCTAAGGTCACTGAAAGAGTTCTATCTAGGGGAATACCCCTTCTCTCCACCTCGTTGCCAAGTCTAGGGGAGATTTCTGAGTCCAAATAGCTTAGAGAGTGACAACCTGCTCTAGATGCAGGGACGCCTGCTTTTTAAGCCATTGCATCACCTGCTACCTGACCCCCCTTCCCCCCCCTCCCCCCGCCATTATGCCATTATCTTTCTCTTAGACACTAACTCTGGTTATGGAAGCAGGCTCCTCTGAGCTGGTCTTCCAGTTTTCATAGTTCTGCCCTTGTCCATTTTGCTCCCTGCAACCGTAGTGATCGTTTTAAACTTAAATTGAATCTTCTCTGTTCCCTGTTCTGTGTCCCTCCCAGGCTGCGTGCTTTGGTCTCCACCAACCTATATGGTTTCAATCTCAAACCAGACAACTTGTCCTTTGTTCTCTGCACTCCAGTTGCACTTGGCCTCTTTAGTTCCTTGAACACACTGAGGTTTTGCCTCTCTCTAGACCTTTGTTCAGGCTAGTGTCTCTTCTCAGTTAATGTCGATTCATCCTTCAGCTCAGCTTAAATATCACTTCTTCAGAGAGGTACTTCCTCACTCCTACTAAGTTGTACCCCCCTGGCCCCCCGCACAGCACAACACATTCAGGATGTTCTGTCTTATAACATTTTCTTTTTCTTTTCTTTTTTTTTTTTTTTTTGGTAATTTCATGACGATTTTATTTTTGTGATCATTTATATTCTGACATCCCATTTGGACTCTGAACTCCACAAGAGCAAGGATAACACTCATCTTTTTTTGCCACTGCACTGCATGCCTGGGAGAGTGCCTAATATAACAGTTCCACAGATGTTTGTAGGATGAATAAATGAATGAGTAGATGAACGAGTGAATGTCTGAACAGCTCTTCAGAAATTCTGGTGAGCAGAAACATTTGGGACTCCATGCACCAGGCAACATCACAGAAATAGCAAGTGACTTGTGTAGGCAGAGATGGGCAGGAAATCAAGGAACTTTATTAAAAAATGTCCTGCCATTTGAAGCTCTACTTCCCATTCACACTCTCTGTGCCAGGATAGCTTTTTGGTACTGAAGTTATAGAACACTTTCCATTAAACCAGTGGTTCTCAAAAATCTCCTCGCATGTTTATTAAAACATAGATTACTGGGGCCTACCCCAGCACTTCTGATTTAGTAGGTCTGGGGTGGGTTTTGAGAATTTACATTTCTGAAGACTTCCCAGGTGACACTGATGCTGCCGGTCCAGGGCCCGCACTTAGAGAGAATGTGTTACACATCAACTCCAGGGGCAGGGACCCTGCTTTTCACATTTGCTCTTGTTACAACAGATGCTCTTACATGCACATGTATACTGCTACATAGTACTTACTCAAAACACTTGTTGAATAAATGAAGGGCACTTGGTGGGCACCTGCACCCATCATTTATTCCTATGCCCAGAGCTAGCACCTCTCATTTGTTCCTCTTCCACGAGAGATGATCAGCACCACCACAAGCTCCTACCCCACCCACCACTTGGCCTTCTCCAGGCAGCTTTTATGTTCCACGCATCCTTCCCAAGGAACATCATCTACCCTTATTTTCCAAGTTCCTCTAAGGCCCTGATGATATTTTATAACCCCCTTCAAGTCACAGCATTAACCAGTAATGGCAGATCAACATGTCACCTCACTAAAGAGAAACTTTATTCTAACGTATGATTAAACATTTGTATCCAAAGAACATTGCTTAATAATGGTGGTCAACCTGTGAAACATAGCTTGTTGGCTGAAATAAGCCTTCATTCATATTATTAAAACTATTATTGAGCAAACCACATAGCATTAGAAAGGATTGTGGGGTAAGCAATGATAAGATAGCTCAATTGTAGAAATTATTTCTCTGTACATTAGAAATATCCTCATGTATGGTATTAAATGGTGTGTTGATTATAATGGTTTCTTATCTATCCCATAAGGATCTTTATTGAGAAAATCTTTTGATACAGTAGGTAGGCTCGTCATTTACATCTCAAACGCATGCATACTTACATGTGTACATTCAGACATAGCATAGATACAGGTAAAAATGTATGTGTATACATTTTATTCATCATGAAATCCTAAAATTCCAGTTTTTCTTACCTCACCCCATTGAGTCCATATGAATAAAACTTTATTCCATGAAACGAGACACACTACAATAAGCACTATCTGTTCTCACACATATTAGATGTTGTCACTTGCTTCATACTCATTAAATAAGTATTTAGTAACATTTCTAAAGAATGACTTCTGCTAGATCAGGCTCTGAACTATTGGAGAGTTAAAGTAATTTCTTTCTTTCTTTCTTTCTCTCTCTCTCTCTCTTTTTTTTTTTTTTTTTTTTTTGGTGGTAAAACATCACAATCCCTGAACAATTTACCAGGTTGATTTAATTTAGAGTCACTTCCATGCTTTCCTGTAGATCTACCCTAAATCTCTAGCTGAACAATGTTGGAAATTGATGAAATGTTCTACCCTCTGTCACACATACACACAAAGTTCAATTTCAGCACTGATACTCTCATCTGCAGGCTTGGATCTACTTAGAGAAAATCAAATATTTTCTTTCCTCTTGAGCCAGTTATGTGCTGCTGACAATAAGAAATGAGGACGAGAACTAGTGCCCTGAGCACATGTTATGCGCCAGGTGCTCTTTGTAGGCTGCAGTGATCCTATGCCAACCCTGGGAAATAAATATCATTTTTCCTTCCAGGCAAATTAAGCAAAAAGCAGAAAGTAAAAAGGAAAGAAAAGATCTGGGAATGAAGTTATATGCTTGAGGCCATGCATCTAGCAAATGGCAAAAAATGCATTAAGACATAGGTCTGTTTGTCACTAAAACCATGTGGTATGTTTGAGCAAAGTTATTGCCCACAGTGGAACCACTTGTGGTGGCCCCATGCCAGCTATGGATACAACAACCAAAAGTCACGGGGAGTCAGAAATAGTCTTCCATTTGTTTAATGTTCCTCCATTTGTTTAACTCCGAGGAACTGTGTAGGATCTTTTTCTCCGCTAAATTTCAAGATAAGGATTTCCTATCACTTTTCTGAAACTTCTCTGAGATGTCTTTCATCTTCATCTCCTTCCTTTTATTTTATCTGATTTTGAGCATCGAAGTCAATCCTTCTCATTTATGACTTCTTCTCTGATTCTACCACTGAAAGTCCCTTCTTCATTCACTTATTCCAGAATCCTGTGCCTTTTGTCTGGCATTTAGCAATTTATAACTTGACTTATTCCTGTTAATTGTCCAGGGATATTAGGGTTGATGGGCTAAGATTTTGGACCAAATCAGTGGCATTAGCTTGTTCAATCTCTTCCAGACAAAGAGAGAGAGAGAGAGAGAAAGGGGGGAGAGAAAAGGAAAGGGGAGGAGAGAGAGAGAGAATAGGATTTCATTGGTATTTCCATCCAGTTATGTCTGGAGCTCAATTTCCAATTGTCTCCGAAGCTCAATTTCCTCCTCTGTTAAATGGGAATAAAAATTCTTTCCACGCTCCCCTCATGGGGCTAATGTGAAGATCAAATAAAATAATATAGGGGAGAGTGTTTTTTTTTAAAAAAAAATCTCCAGAGTGTGAAATACAAACAATTGTTATCATTAGTATTACTATTAGGTCAACAACAAAAACAGCAACAAAAAAATCCATGAATCACCTAAAAAAAGAAAAAAAACTCTTTAAGTTAAAATTCTTGGAAGACTGACCACAATAATTACATATGCTTTTCTTGTTTTGTTTATTTCTGAATTCCTGGTAAAGTCCAATTTATTTGTATACTTTACTATTTTAGTATCAGTAAAAATTTTAACAAGTGTCAGCCTATTTTTAATGGCTGGTAAAGATTAAAAACAAAATTACCAGTGGGAATGGGGAAAAGACGGTTTAAACTATTCGAGAAATAACATTATTCAAGAGTCCATAAAATCTGTTTAGCTGTATCCAATTGCTTGCCAAGAATACACAAATCATTCTTATTTATTCAACTCCTCATATCTCAGTAAATTTGCATGTACTAAAATGGCATTTAAAAATGAACACAGTCTAAAGCCCTCTTTTCCCAATGTAGGGAACTTGAAAACAGCTGTAACATCAGAAAGTTGAACTAGGTCAGGAATAGAAAGAACATGGCAAATTGGTCCAACACTGTCCAACTCCTTGTCCACAGTAGACATCACTAATGGATTATAGCACTTTCTTACTGAACTGGGAAATAGCCTCAGAATCATCCCCTCCTCAAGGTTTCCATTAGCTGTTATATATCTATCAGAGCTTTGTCATTGCAGGAGCTCTTACATTTCATTGTTTAACTCTGACATTTTTGGAGTGAAATGCAATGGATTTACTTAACTCCTAAAACTCATTTTGTTTAAAAAAAATCTGTTCCTTTTCTCCGGAAGGTGATGACAAATTTCAGCATTTAAATTGGTATTTCTCATTCAGTTGTCTGTCTTCTGTGTTCCCCATTCCGTGAATGGTAGTGGTGTCTCTCAGTAGGATATGCCAAGTAAATGAAGCTGCCCAGCAGGAAACCCTGTTTGGCAATTCTAACAAGGCTTGAAGAATTGGTTTCCTCATTAGAAACAACAAAAGTTTCCTATCTGGTGAATTTACAAGTTCTGGGCAGCGGATCTGATCGGGCAGGTACTGTACCTGAACAAAGTATTGGAGCATAAGGAATACAAATGAAAAGCAAATTCTTGATAGTGATGGCATCAAACATTCACCTTGACTATAGGAGATGAAAATTCCATTTCCTTGCAATGCATTATCTGTATTGATAGATTTTAACCCTAGAAGTGGGAGGATTTTATCTCCTGAATGAGGATTACCACTTGATGAGCTTCTACCATGTGTCTGTGTCTTTCATGTGTATCATTTCACTTAAATCACAATGATAATTGCTAACATGTGTTAAAATTTGCCTATATGTCTGGGACTGTTCTAAGCACTTTGCTTGAATTAATTCATTGAATGCTGCAAGAGCACTATAGAGAAGGTGCTCCTAGCATCTTTTAAAATGAGAAAATAGAGGCAATGAGAGGTTAAGTAACTTGCCTGAAGGTTGTACAGCAGTAAGTAGTGTAGCTTGCATTTGAATCCATAAACTCTGGCTCCAGTACATGAGTTTATAACCACTGTATTATATTATCTCCTGATGCCCCTAAAAGGAGACATCATGTTTATTTTTCTGACGAGTAAAGCAAACTTGAAAACCTAGGTCATTTGCCCCACTGCCTCTCAGCCAGGGAATGGCAAAGAGTTGGATAGCAGGGTAGGGCCAGCACTTTTCACCTATCATCTTATTTAATCCTGGCTACAGCTATTGTGTAGATGGCAGTATCTACTCCATTGAACAGATGAGGACATAGAGGTTCCAGTGGGATTGCAACTTGCGCAAGATATCACAGCTAGTAATAGGTAGAACCGGGCTTTGAATGAGCCTGCCCAACTTGAGGGTGTCCATGTGACACCAGTGCTCAAGGAGCTGACGATAAGATCTAAAAGAAGGAAGAGTGCAAACATGAAAAAGGTCTTCCAGGTCTGATGGTCCAGAAATATCAATGAGGCAGTGCTAAAAGAGGGCAAGGGGCTCAGAGAAAAATCTGAGTGATGGGGCAGTTTCAGGGATGAGGGGTAATATGGGTTGACTCTGTAAGAATAAATACAGGGTAGATTAAAGAGTCTTCAGGCTGGGTGCAGTGGCTCATGCCTGTAATTTTAGCACTCTGGGAGGCTGAAGTGGGAGGATCACTTGAGCTCAGGAGTTTGAGGCTCCATGTCTACAAAAAAATGGAAAAATTAGCTGGATGTCATGGCATGTACCTGTAGTCCCAGCTACTTGGGAGGCTGAGGCAGGAGGATTGCTTGAGCCCAGGAGTTTGAGGTTGCAGTGAGCTATGATGATACCATGACACTCTATCCAGAGCAACAGAGGAGACTCTGTCTCAAAAAAAAAAAAACATGTTCAAAGAAAGGTGATGGCCAACATCTGTGGGGTGGGGGTGGAGGTGCAGATGAGGAGGGGTAGTAAGCAGATCTGCATCTAGTATTATTCAATTTCCTAAGAGGCACTAATAATTAGTTAATAAGGAAAATGAAAACTTGATTTTTGTTCAATATCTGCTTCATCAAATGCAATGAAAATGTTTGTGAGCCTACTGTAGAGATGACACACAAAGATCCTAGAATTTAATTTTCCCTAATTCATTCTCATTCTCATTCTCATTCTACTTCCATTCCCCACTCCCATTCTCCTCTCCTCTCCTCTCTCCTTCCCCCTTCCCCTTCTCTCCTCCTCCTCCTCCTTCTCTCACCCTCTCTCCCCACCTCTTCCCCTCACCTCCCCACCTCATAGTATTCTTGGGACCCCTTTTCAGCTCTTAACACAATTCTGTTCTTTAAGTAAGGCTTTTAAAAATTGTGACCCTTAGTTTATTTTAATTCCATTTCAGCCTCTGATGTTTGGCAGTAAATTGTTATTATGTTCATTTCTGCCACATACACACCCCCAGTCCCCATTTTGCCATAATTAGATTTACACTTCTCCTCTGCCTTTCTGCCTTATATAGGTGTTTATGTATATGTATATATGCATATAAACATAAAATTTATACATGCATAGGTTGCACACATACATTCATTGCTAGCTCACAGTTTTGAGGTTTGGGGGTTGTTGGGTTTTCTTTCCCAATCATAAACAATGTTTCCATTCTCCTGCCATCCTCTAGAGAAGACCGATAAAATTTGACTCATGAAGAGAGAGAGAGAGAAAAAAAAAAAAAATCCAGGAGGCGAAAGTAATATGGGGAGAAAATGAAAGAGATTTAGTGCCGCTATCAACCGACCGTTGTGCTGTCTTTAAGAGTCTGTTGAAACAACATAATAAAAGGTAATAAAGGCTGGATTTATAGTCTACCTGGGTGGAAATGGCTGCCTGCTTGTTCTTGCCCACTTGCAGACGACTGCGGGTCTTTGTCTTAGGAGTGGGACCTTTCTCCCCAGAGTCTTCTTCCCCTCCCCTTGGACTTAAGGGACACCAGAGAGCATCCAAATCAGGTTGGAAGGTGAGTTAAACCTCCTCTGCCTCCTTCTTTTCCCTTCGTTGTGCTGGGATTTAATGACCCAGTGTTGCTTCTTTTCCAAGCTGTATTTGAATCAGTTTGCCTAGGGAAGCCCTCGGTGATCACTCAAATTGGCCAAGGGAACATTGAACCTTGAAAGTGGTCGTGCCAGCCCCCATGGGATCAAGGGCTTATTAGTTCATCTTCAAATTCAAATAAACATCCATAAACTTCTAAATCAGTATGAATCAGTCTCTTGAAGGAAGGCGGCACACATTGCCCAGGTAGTGTGAGACGATCTCGGTTCAGCAGGGCAAGAGGAAGGGGTGGTGTCTGCTCAAAAAAAGGGTCTGCACTATGTTGCAGGGGGTGGTTGGGCCAGGGGGTTAGTTGGCTGAACCTATAATGCTCCTGCCAACTTAGTGGGTGATCAGAAGTTTGATGCTATTGGGAGCCTGTTAATTCATTAGTTCCTTCGTCAGACTTTTATTCAGCATCCACTTTGTGCCAGGTCTTGTGGCAGTGACAGGGCTACATAAGTGAATAAGACCAGGTCTCTGTCCTGAAGAGCCCAGTCTAGAAGAGGTGACACCTTCCTCATCACAAGACAGTAAGTGCAGCTGTCAAGCCCGCAACACCAGTGTCCCTATGCAGGGTTCAGGAGGCACGAAACGGGGGGAGAGGCCGATCTAACCCTAAGTATCTTGGAAGGCTTCAGAGCAGAGCTGGCCCTTGATGTGGTCTCAAGTATTTACTTGAATGGATAAATGAATTAATAAATTAAAAGAATAGAGGGAAAAGAGGAATCAGAAGTTATGAGTTCAAGATCTAACTGCTACTCACTATGAAATATTGGGCAAGTCTCTTCCTCTCTTTGGACCTCAGTTTCCCCATCTATGTGCTGAGACTTTAATCTGTCTCTACCTTCTCTTCCATCTCTGACATTCTAGACTATATAAAGGAAGATAAAGAGATGCTAACATTTATTCAGGTCTGGGTTCTTAGCAGCAAGTCTGAGACTTCCCTCCTATCTCCCTAAAGAATAAACCCCGTTTTCTTCATACTGTATGTTTTCTCACTGCTCGTTTATAGACTTGGTCTAGTCAAGTGAACTGCGGGGCTCAGATTTTTTGCAAGACAGAGGTTACACTCCCTGCCCCTTACCCTCAAATAGTTGTTGAGGCCAAAGGGGAAGCTAGAAAATTCTGGAGAAAGAACAGAAATGGAACCACTGGGGAGGCAGGAAGGAAGGATGCCAGCAACAAAGTGCTGAGCCCTGGAAGAGACCTCACTGCTAGAGTATGAGTCACGGTAATAGGCTGAATAAATCCCCATAAAGTCAGGGCTAATGGTGTCTGCTGGAGCCCACATCATGCCATAAACACAGAGGTGCATCCCAGCCAAGGCTGCGCTAATTGTCAGACCCGATCAGAGGGGCTGGGGAGCGTGAAATGAAGGATCAGTTCAGAGAGGATGAGTCCGGCCTCTCTGGGGACCCGAGCTCTGCATCCTGGCTGGCTTGAGCTCCTCCTGGGAGGGCTGGCCAAGTCACGGATGGGCAGATGGAGGGACAAATGCTCCCGCAGAGGGCTCTGCAGTCTGGATTTGGGGGCCAGTCAGTGATCCCTGAACTCTGAAGTTATTCTGGGAATCCTGGGATCCTTTGCCCGGGGACCTCTCCATTTCTTTCTCTTGGCTCTCTTTCTCCCAGTTGTCTTCTCCCTTCTTGATCTTTAACTTTCCTTTCTGTTTCCCTTTTCCTTCCTTCCCTCCCACTCTTCCTTCCTTCCTCCCTTCCTTCCTCCCTTCCTTCCCTCCTTCCTTCCTTCTCTCCCTCCTTCCTCCCTTCCACTTTCTTTTTCCCTCCTGACAATCTTACTGTCCTCCCCTTCTTAGTCTTATCTTTTCCTTTTCCTGCCTGACAGTCCTCCTCAACCTTCCTCTCCCTTCTTTCCTTTACACTCTCTTTACCTTTTTCCTCTTGACCACATGTCCTCTTCCTATTCGTCTCTCGTCTGCTCTCATTTTCCTTTCCTTTGTTTTTGTAATACGTATCTCTTTTTCCCATCTCCTAGCCTCCTTCTCTTCCTCACCTTCCTGTTTGCTCCCTTTTGTCTCTTTGCTTCTCTTATTTTTTCTTGCCTTTTCTTCCACTCATCCAAGCCTGGCAGCACATAGCGTGGGGTTTGCCCAGCAGGATGGCTGGGCCCCCGCCCCATCATCATCATCTGCAAAATACTTCCATGACTTCATCCTTACAACAACCTTCTGGTAGAAATATGTTTTTCCCAAGCAAGGAAATTAATGTTCAGAAATGCTAAGTGATAGGCTGAGGTCACACAAGTACTACATAGAAGACCTCAGGTTGCATCTCAGATCTGTCTGAAGTCGAGATTCCCACACAGAATTTGGAATTGTGGTGTGGGATGCAGGAAAACCACTCTTGGCTCATTGACGATGTTACAGGGTCAGATGTTCCCTCTCAGGACTAAGGGAAAGGGTGCAGCAGCAAGCTTGTCAGTCTCTCTTTCCCGCCCCTAGGGACTGATTTATTTAATGCACATGTGCAAGCATTATTCTTATGCTGAGAATATAGGACCAGATGACTCTCCACATGGAACTCCCATTCTCATGGGGGCGATAGTTAATAAACGAGCAATGAAATAAATATATAACATAATGGGCTATGATGTAGGTGTCAGTGGCTGTGGGAATGTGTTAGGTAGGCGATGGGATTGGTGAGATAGGACATTGAAAATTTTTAGAATTCTGGTGCGTGTAATTTTTTTATTTGTGTTTTTTTTTCCATTTTCAAAAATATTCCACTAAAATCATAACTGTCCTTCACACTTATAACAAGTAATTTGAAATATGTTATGGGAAAACTATGCCACCCAAAATAGTGCCCTACAGAGCAGTTTCACTGGCCACTCATAAAATCTCCACGAAGACCTCTTCTTCTAAGATTTAGGCTTGACCCTGACTCCCTTTGTATGGGGTGTACCATCAGCCAAGAAAGTCTCCTAAGATTCTGGTTCCAAATGCTCTTTGAGCTAACGTTGGCTACCCGGGGGCTCAACAGGCCACTGTCACAGAGCAATGGGTCATGGAGGATTTAGCCTGCCCTCAATCTCCCAAATTGAGACTTTTTTTTTTTTTTTTTTTACTTCTTCCATTCAGCACTGCCCTTTCTTTCTGTGGTGGCTGGGCCATGGAGCAAGCCCAGTTTCCTATGTAATAGGCAATAGTCATCCAGGGGACCTGCCATCTGGCAAAAAGTGCCACAAAAACTTTCCAATGTCTAGTGCTCCTGCTCACTGTTGGGGGAGGATAACTACCCACAGCCCCTTGTTTAGAATAGAAACTAGCCTGGAGACCATGGTGGGAGTGCGTGACGGCTGCCTCTGTGACTCGGTCACACTTTACCCCACATCCAGAATGCCCTTTGCCACCAGGTGCAAGTCACTTCTGTGACTTTTTTCACATCCCCATTACCAACTAGAGTCTAACTCTTAAGTTAATCCATGTTTACCTTACAGACACCTTAACCAGTAGAATATGGTGGAGGTGGGGTTGCATGACTTCAGATGCTGTCGGAAGAAGCCAGCTGCCACCAGAAGCCCAAGCCATGTAGGGAGGCCACGTGTCAGTGCCTCTGATAGACAGTCTCAGCTGAGTCCAACCTTCAACTCATTTCAGCTCAGCTTTCAGATTTATATGTGAAGAAATCTCTTGATGATTTCGGCCTCTAGACATTTGAGACTTCCCCGCTGCCCCAGATATCTTGGAGCATAAACAAGCCGCCCCTACTGTATCCTGTCCTAATTCCTGGCTCACACCATCTCTGAGCATAATAAAATGGTTTTATATCATTATAATTTGGTGGTCTCTTATGTAGCAAAAGACAAATAAACTGGAATAATTTTCAGTTTTTAAATGAACAAAATGATACGATACTGTCAACCTTAGCATATAGTTGAGAAATTAAATGAAATAATATATGAAGTACCTGGCAGTGCTTGACATTTAAAAAGCATTTAATGAGTATAATTTCCTTCACTTCCTTCCAACTACAGCAGCTTTATCTGTCCACATGTCTCATACTTTACTAAAATTTTTGTTCTTCTATGGGCGGAGTTGAATCACATTTAACTTGTAAGCCCTGCATTGCCTGTTATGTATATATTAAATGCTTGTAAAGTATTTGCCGAATAAACAGATGAATAAATAAATGTAGAGAGCACTGGATTGAGAGTCAGAAGCTTTAGCTACTAGCTCTGTGATCTTGATCAGTTCTGTCTCCCCTCTAGGGATTATTTTTCTTATGTTTAAAATGAGAAAGCTTACAGTAAAAGGGGAGATACTGTGGCCAACTGGGGAAGACCTGACCACTGTTTGCAAATTCTTAAAGAATTGTTACGGAGAAGAAGAACAGATTTCTCTGTTTGACGTTCGAGTGGTATAGTCGGGGCCCTGGATGGACTATGTAGGCACAAGACAATGGAGAAACTATCTGACTACTGTTCAAAGACAGGGGTAGTGAATTCTCTACCCCCAGAAGTATTTGTGTGGGAAATTGAATGTCATCTTGCTGCTCTGCTGCAGAGGGCGGGCAGGCATTGAACTCAACAGAGTCCATCCTCTGTATTCTTCACTCCACTACTGGGTGACTTCTTCCAGCTCCAAAGGTCTTCACGTTTGCAATAGATCTTTTGACTCTCTGGTCTCTTCTGTACTTGCTAGATCAATGGAACTGGAGTGGTCTGAGTGGGGAGCGGCAAGTACAGCTGGGGTAGCCCGGCTTGTTTATTCTAGTGAGGCAGGAGAGGGGAGCAGGAGTGGGGCAGTCGGAGAGGAGCATTGATCAGGGACTGAACTTTAAGTGCACTTCTAGAGATGATTACAGAGTCACAATTAATGCTCTGTAGGACCTCACCAGGAGAGCACTAAATGTCGAGAACTGGAAAAACCTCTGGAAAGTGCAGGTACAGAAACCCTGATGGCTGGGGGCGGGGGGCTTCTGAGTCTGAAAGGCAGGTTTGCAATTCCCATAGGAGTGTCTACATTTATCAGGTGAGACTCAGTTACACTGCGTTAACAAATGACCTCCAAAGGTTTTAGGATTAACACTATGAAAGTTTAATTCTCACTCTTCTAAAGTGTATTGCTCTTTTCAGAGCAGGAGCTTGGCTACCCATGCAGCTTTGCTTCTGTGGCTCCACTTTCTCAACATGAAGCTCTGACAGGGGAAGAAGGAAACGTGTGACCTTGAGAGAAGACGATGGTGTGGAAGGACCTTGTCCCAGCAATGAGATGCTGTATGTCCCCAAAGGACACATGCACTTCTGCTGACAGCTCATTGACCTGAATTAGTAACATGGTGCTTCCTAACTGTAAGGGGATAAGAAGGATAGTTCTCCTATGTGTCCATAAGGAGAGAAGCACCAGATGTGTGTGAGCATTAATAGTCTCTACTGTTATTGAGGAGGAAAGAGAATGAGAAAGGAGAGAAAATCCACAAAACACCTGAGAGTCTATGACAAAAGAAAAGTAAGAAATCTCGTTGAATCTCAGTTGCTTGTCTCTCAAAGAAAGATGATCACATCTGCTGCTCTGAAGCTATCCTGAAAATCACATAAGAAAAAGCACATGATAACTTTAAACACCGTTGTCAACGACAAGACATTTTTAAAAAACAGAATCTTGTTTTATGATTGGTAGCTGTATTACTAAGAAAGTGTGAAATGCTACATTTCATGGGATATACGGTCCTATCTCTAGTATAGCTTTCTCTCTGGTGCAACAGTGTCCATGCAGTAGAAGAAACTAAATGGAACCAGGACCAGCTGGAAAGCTACGTACATGGGTAACCTGATTCAGAAAGATCGGAGAAGGTATTTCCTGTCTTCCAGATTTGGGGGGCCTGACGCTTTTACATGACCCTCAAAGAACCCACCAGATATGAAATTGGCTGGATGGCTGGAAATTTTCAAAATGCACAAATCAATTGCAAGAAACATAATGCTGTTTTTGGGAAAGTGCAGGCTAAGAATAATCATGGTGTTCCTGGATGTGGCGCTATTTTGATGTTGGTCTTAGTGACCTGTTTTTGCCACCTCTGCTCCTTTCCAACTGTTTTTTTTTTTTTTTTATTTCTCCTTTCTCTTTCTATCTCTGCAGCATTCAGATCTATATCAGAAACATGCATGCCCCCATCCAAGTACTAATCGGGCCCAACCCTGCTTAGCCGCCGAGATCAGACGAGATTGGGCGTGTTCAGGGTGGTATGGCCGCACTGTCGAGGGAATGGACACACTTGAAGCTCAGACTCGGGGGGATGGGGAGGCATGGACAATATATCTAACCTGAACTTTTGTACCCCCATAATGAGCTGAAAAAAAAAAAGAAAAAGAAACATGCGTGCTTTCTTTCATTGATGTATAAATTCACATAACATTTTTTTACTCATCCATTTATTAAAGATTTATTTATTTATCCTTTCTTTTCTTTCCATGAAGTAATCCAATTTTTTTATCTAGAGTACAAACATTTATTGAGCACCTCCTGTTCTCTGGGCACTATGTTAGGCACCAGGGATTCTAAGGAGGAAAAGGCAAAACAAAACAGCCACAAAAATGTGTGCAATGTAGTGACGGATGCAGAAAAGCAAATACACAATTACAAAAAAAAATACCACAGAGTGCAGTGGGAGTTCAGAGTTGGGAGCTGCTGTGGGAGTTCAACTAGCTTGAGAGTAGGTGGGTGAAAGGCAGCTTCCTGGAGGAAGTGGCTGTTGAACTAATTCCCAAAGGAGTTGTTCAAGCGGGGCTGGGAAGGGCATTCTGGTAGGAGAAACAACATATGAAAAGGAAGCTGAGTGCAGGTGAGCATGGCATGTTTGCAAACCTGCAGATATTCTAGGGGGCTGTTTGTTGAACGTGTGCCTGGTGTTGCCTATTTAATCACTACCTTAGAAATTAATTGCAAAGGTGAAATGAGATAATTTAAATAAAGAGTCTAACACAGTGCCTGATGCACAATGGGTACTAGAAAAAATATTATTTCTCAACTCTCATTTCTTTGCTATTGCATTTTTATCCCTTCCCAATTCCACAGTGCCTCACAGAAAGTAGCTGTTCAATAAAGTTACCTTGAATTTAATTCAATCCTTTGCCACCTAGTCCTAGTTTTAACTTCCTTTTCCACCTACGAAGATCCTATGGGCCAGATACAGGGCAAGCTCTTCTGGAAGCCTTCCCATCTTTCTCTGTTTGTGGAAATAACTCGTGGTGTCTCCTCTGCTGTCTGTTTCTCTGCCTCCTGGGAATCTCATGTAAATCCTGCAATTAGAGGCTCCCACCCCCTCCACTGGAAATACTTCTGCCTCCCTAGATATGCACCCATTTGATTGTGAAGAGGTAATCACAGGGGCTGCTTCAGCCCACAGCTTGGTGAAGACAGAAAAAAAATTCTGAATAAATTTGTGGTTTCCAAAGCAGGGATCCCCCTTTCTCATCACACCCCTGCTTCCTGTCTGCCTGCACATTTGGGCTCAAGGCACAGAATCTGATTCTTCATTTCTTTCTCAAAAAACATATAAATTAGGCAAGAAAGAGAAATATGTCTTTTTGGATAGCTGAAGATTGTAAGGCTCGGAGAGAGGAAGCATTTGACTTGGGTCCTGAGGCCGACCGGCCGTGCTGTCTAGCACAGCCGCTGGATTCTGTGACGGCCAGCTCTGATGGCCTCCGTAGGAGACAGCAAGGGAAAGTAAGAAAAGGCTTTTTCCTTTGAAATTTTGTAATTTTGATTTGTGTGTAGGTGTGTGTATATATACATGTATTTTATTAATTCAAATTATATATTCAAATTAACATTTGAAAATATTAGGAATACATGCATAAGGTAAGAAATGTATAAAATACAGAGAAATATAGGAAGACCCCAAAGTCACTCATTAATCACCCTCCAGAGATGCCTTTTGGTTCATATATAATGTATGTATGTGTCTAGATAAAATTTTTATAAAATCAGGATTATAATACACACGTGCACACATAGTTATTGTTTCACTTAATTTCCTACTGTAAATATTTCCCCACGTCATTAAATATTCTTCAAGAACACAATTTGGTTTGATTCCATTCATATTTCGATCTATCTCACTGAATTATTTGCTTGCTGTTTAATTCGAGGAATAAAGCAAACACAATAAGACTAGCTTAAGAGAGAGGAGCTCTTGCTCTAGCCCTAGTTTTGCCACTTAATAAGCCTCTGCCCTGTGTCTCTGCCTGCCCATCTGTGAAATACGGACGGTAGTTGCCTTTTTATCAGCTGCACAGCCTGGTTTGGAGGCTCAGGTGCAACCACAGCGATGGGTTTGCCCAGGAATGTGGGATCACCTGGTGCTGCTTGTCTTACCACGTTCGTAAGGATTCCCATTGCTGTTTCTCATCAGGTCAAGCCCAGAAACCTCCCAGGAGGCGGGTTTTTACCCATTCTGCAGGCAGTGCTCACGTGGGAGGTAACAGGTTACAGGAAGCATCTCCGCTCCAGTCATCCTACTTCATTGTCTGCCTTGATGAAAAATGACCAGTTATTATTTTCTACCTCTGCGTTTGGGAGGCCAGAAAGAAATCAGTATCCACACAAAACAGCTGCTGTTATTGTAACAGCCTTTTCATTGACGGATTTAAGTGTGAGGTGTTTGGTATCGATTGTTAGCATCTGCCCTGGAGAGGCTGCTCTGTGGGGAAGCAGTGAGAATGGGGGGCCCCAGGCACCTCCAGGGGCTGTAGCATGCTGTGTGCTTTTCCCGAAGACGTGCGCCTGCAAAAGGTGTTGTCAAAGGCTTAACCCTGTAAAGCAGGTGCTGCTTAACTGGATTGCTTTCTGATTTGAGAGATTTGAGATTTTCATCCTTGAGTTTATATTCAGTAGGTCCCTAATTCTTTATCTTTTAATATTTTGGGGGACTTCTCAGCAATCTACATTCAAAAGCAAAAAGTGAACCAATAATGAAGCTTCTGTTATGTCTTAAATGAGTCCTGTAAGGTAATAAAACACATTTTAACATTTCTTTCCCATTTCTTCCTTTATTCTTGTCTTTACATTTTCTCTCTAGCTTCCTTGCTTCAATGGTTCCCTCCCACTCTTTCTGCCTTCAGAAAACAGAAACTTAGTGTCTACTACATTGAAAACAACAAAGTGTTAAGCATTATGAAAAGTGAAAAGTTGACTATGACATAGTCTTTGCCTTCAGAGAAATCCACTGATGTAGAATTTACAGAAATATATATGGTCTCATAAATTAAAGAGCAGAACAAATTGGAAAGAAGTCAGGGAAAGTGGTGAGTAATAGGTGGAATGACAGAACCTTAATATGTTACAAATTAAAGAGACCTTAGAACATCATAAGGTGAGTCTTTCATCATCTCATTTATACAGAAACTTGAGCACAGGGAAGTAAGAGGAGTCCAAGGTCTCCTGATGATCTGGCTTGCGCTTTGGATTTACATTCCTGGTGGTTTTACACACCTGAAAAGATTCAGATTTAAACCCTGCTACTTACTGGCTATCAATGTACCTAACCTCTTTGAGGATCAGCTTTCTTATCCATAAGACAACCCCATTACAGGATGATTGTGGGCATGACAGGGGAATCACGTGTGCAGTGCGTCTGACCTGGTAGTGTTTGGCACACACCCTCTTGTGCTATCTCCAAGCCAGCCTTCTCCTTTGGAAAGTCACAGCCCCTACTGTAAATCACATACCCTCCGTGTGACAGTGTACGCCCTTCCTCCTGTGAACCCAGATGGATGGCGATACACTTTGGGGAGGTTGTTTGGGTGTTTGTCTGAAATGCTAATGATAGCTCATTTTGGCAGAAAAACAAACTCAGTCCAGCAGGGTTCTTAGAATATTAGTCCTATTTGTTAACAAAAGAATCAATCCGTCAACAGGACCCACTGAGCAAGCATGTCATCCAGAGAGCTGCGGAGGCACAGATGGGACAAGCACTACCCTCTCACAGGGAGCCCTGGAACCATAACTTCCTTCTCCAATGAAGAAGATACCCCGGAGCTTTCCAATACTCTTCCCTGCCTCTAGCCCCTGCCAGGCATTAATTTTTAAATCCTGCAACTCAGAAAGGGAAAATTATTTGCCCCATATTACACAGCAAGCTGGTTGTGAAAACTGGAGAAGAAATCTAACTTTCTAGAACCAGTAAAAGTGCTTTATTTCTCAGTTAGAAGAGCTTTGTGTGCAAAGAGCGAGCCACCCTGGGCATTCAGTAAGGCTGACCACCTCCTCATTAAATTCCTTAGGATAGTGAGATGAACATTTGGCGTGTTTCTCAGTGGGAAAAAACCAACCAACAAACAAAAACAATATTCCACTGATGAGTGGGTGTGAGAGTGCAATAGAAACCGAGCCAGTGACATAGATCAAGATACAGGAACCAGGAATTCAGAGATAGGGACTAAGGTACAGATTGAGGCAGAGGGAACAAAATCAGAAACCGAAATTCAAAGAGAAGGAGAGAGGTGAAGAGGAAGTTATTGAGACACGGATGTGGGGGGAAAGATACAAGTGGCACAGAAAGATGGTGAGAAAACAGAGCTGGATTCTGAGATCACATAAAAGAAAAACGTAATGAGAGGAGAAAGAACTAGCAGAAACAAAGAGGAGGTCCAGAAACAGAATGCGAGACCAGCAATGGAAAATGTGTGGATCTTTTACTTAGCAGCTAGCAGCCAGCAGTAGGGGGCATCAGAACTCCATGAATAGCAAAAGAAGAGCGAGTGAGAGAGAGAGAGAGAGAGAGAGAAATAAGAGAGAGAAAAAGGATGAGAAACCCTCCTTGTAACTTCAAAATTAGAGAGAAGAGTGAGTGGCTATTCTTTGGGATCCTGCATTTAGTGGTACGGTCAGTTCTCGTGGGCATCTTCCTGCTCCCTCCTGACACGGAAGGCGTGTTAAGTGGTTGTTTAAAATAATATTGAAGCCTTTCTCAAGAACGAGTCCAAGGGAAATGGCCTGTGCTTAAGCCGGCTGACTGACACTTAGGCACTCTGTTAAGCAGAACTCACTCAGTTGCAAATACTATATTTCAGTGGAACTAACTTATCCAAACATCTTCCTTGACGTCACCTCCCCCCAAAAGAGAATTATTAATATTAGAGCAACCAGGATAGCTCACAGACATGGAAGTGATGGAAAAGTGAGACTTGGGAAGAAAAGAACAAAAGATTGATGCCATCACACTGTTGTTTTGTACTTTTTTGTCATTTTCCTTCATCTTGCTGTGTCAGTCTTACTGTCCCAGCCTTCTCTATGCAGCTTCTATTTCACCTGGTGACTCTTCCTCAATCTCTTGCCAGAGATGAAGAAAAGAACTCACTTCTAATTTTGGTTAAAAAAATCAGAGGAGGTTTTTGATTGGCTCAGCTTTGATCATGTGCCCAGGCCTTGGGCCAGTCACAGTCACCAGGGGAGTGACATACTCTGATTGGCCCAAGCTAAGGACACACCCACTCTTGCGCAGGTCTGGGGGTGGGGTGGGGGAGGACACATGGTGGTATAAGGAAGGATCTGTTGCTAGAAGGAGGAATTAGAACCCCTGAAGCCACACCAATTTGGGTCTGGTAAGTACCTCTTGAAGAAGTGAGTTGACTCTAAGCTCCTTTTTCTCTTCTGTCAAAAGGCATCCGTTATACCTGCTCCCTCCAGGAGTCGTTATGCTGGTCTGATTGGAATACAGAACAAATCACAGCGCTTCCTGCTAGCAGGTGTGCAGACAAGCAGTCGGATGAAATGAACCAAACGTGAGAGTCAGGAGACTCGGGTGCTGGTTTTGACTGTGACATAAACCAGCAATATGTATTTGGGTAACTTCCCAATCTCCCTGGAATTAAATATCCTCAACTGTAAAATAGGGGGATTTGACTGGGTCAGTTATTTATTTATTTTTTAAACCTCTCTGTGGTCATTAACCCCTTTGAGTGACTGAGGAAAGGCAGATGGCTTTACTGTCCTCCTCCGTGTCAGAAAGTTCAGGAGGCCCCTGCAAGTCGATCCACAGACAGGAGGGTAAGAACTCCCGCATCAGATCATCTTCAGGGTGACACGTGGCTGTATTCAACTGATTGAAAAGGAGGGCTGCGTTCTCAGTCTGGAAAGACAGCGCTGTGTATCAGGCAGATGTACATCTCTCTTTGGTTGAAATCAATCCCTTTCCCAGAAATACATGCATGTTTCTCATTATCTCCTTCCTCGGGACTACTTCTCTTTCCTTCCCTTTTCTCCCTCCACCACCTCGTCTTTCCTCCACTACAGGTAGTCAAGTGTGGATGTGATTGAAGTTTCTTTTCCATCTGTGTTAGCGGCAGGAAGTGTTGCTATCAGGGAAATAGATGGGACATATATCATCTCTTATCTGCACCTCCAAGAACATAAATGATTTCTTTCCCCCAACCAAAATAAATCAAAGGACAGGAATTTTAATTATAGTCACCAGGTGGTGAATTTAATATATCCACATGAGTCTCTGTGCTGGCAGTGTTGTCAGACGAGCTTGTCTCTCCAGGCAGGAGGATAATGGGATTGCGAGAGTCTGGAGAGGAAGAACTCTGGGGATTATCAGAGCAGCTCCCTGGTGACAAGGAAACAGCCAGGCAAGGCCTGTTAAATATAAAGGCCAGAGAAACATTGCCTGGTGTCAGGGTTGTCTCCACTGATGCTCCATCGTGAATACTTTCGCCAAGGGACTCTTGGTGTTTGCTCACATAGGCGTTGCCCACACACGTCTGAGATGGATCCTACACGTCAGTAATGTTCCCTTCAGTTTGGAGCAGAGGACAAAGCTCTAACTCAGGCCTTAGAGAGATCTGGACTTATGTCCACTCTCATTGTTAATTGCTGAAGTTTTTTAGTTATTGAATATTTACTGAATGTCTAGTACATTCTAGGCCCCGTTCTAGACAGTGGGGATATATCAGCAAAAAAAAAAAAAAAAAAAATAGAGATTTAGAGCCGAGTTAAACATACACTTAACCTGTGACCTAGCAACAATTCTACTCCTAAGTATTTATCTAATAAAAATGAAAACATGTATTTACAGTGATTTTATTTATAAAATAGCCCCAGCCTGGCAATAACCTGAATGTTCATCAACAGGTCAATACATCAATTGTGGCATATTTATTACAATGGAATACTATTTAGTAACAAAAAGAAACAAGCAACTTATCTTCAGAAGAACATGAATCTTGAAAACATCATATTGAATGAAAGGAACCAGGCATAAGAGAGTACATATTGTATGATTCCATTTTTATGAGTTCTAGAAGAAGTAAGCCTTATCTATAGTTACAGAAATCAGATCAATTTGTTGCATGGGCTGGGGAGTGGGTCACAGAGAACTTTTTGGAGGTAACAAAAATGTTCTGTATCTGATTATAGTGATTTATTATTTTCAAAAACTCATCAAACTGCAGTAAAGTGAACAAATGAATAGCAATTTTATGTAAAGTGTAATTTGATAAAATTGGAAAAAGGGGACAGATTTATTCTCAGTTCACATAAAGCTTATGTTTTAGTGTTAATAAAAAATAAACAAATTTAAAACTTACCTAATAGTATAGTAGGTGGCAAGGAGTGGTAAGATGAAAAATATAGTTTAAGGGCTTAATGAATCGCAGAAGAAGCAGAGTTGCTTTTTCTTGTGGAATGATCGGAGAACGCCTCTTAGATATGCAGACATTTGAGAAAACCTGAATGAAGTGAAACTGTGAGCCACGTGGTATCTGAGAGCCATGGAGGAACAGGTGCAAAAGCCCTGAGGCAGTGACATATTTGTCCTAATCAAAGACAAGCAGGTAGGCTAGTATGACGGAGTAGAGTGGGCAAAGTGGAGAGCAATCAGTATGACTGCTTTATAAATACTGAAAACGAAGCTTTGAAAATTTAGGCAGCATATAAGGTCAAACATCTGGGTATCATAAGGTTCCTTAAATCTGTCTGGCTAGAAAACAGTGACCCAACATGCAACATTGCCTCTACCCACTCCTGATCCCCAGTTATCATCCAAACCCAGAAGAGAAGCAGCAGGAGAGAAGTCCACGGGATCAATAGGTGCGATGCCAGCCCGTGAATGTTGGAAAATGTTGGCGAATGTGACACATTGGAGAACCCAGCGGGTCTTGAAGGTCTGAGTTCCAAGAAATTCTCGTGTCTGCAGCCGACTGCAGCAAGGGCGAGAGTTGGAGAAAAGAGACATCAAGTGAGTTCTGAGCCTCCAGCACAGAGGCCAGGGTAGAATTCCTGCAGCTGGCCAAAAGTGAGAAGTTGCTCGGCTCAGATTTGGAGCTTTCTGCTGCTGCTTTTGTGGAGACACCATTAGGCAAATGAGCGGGTCTGAGAGAGGCCGATAAGGCGCAGGGAGAGAATGTGCGAGTCTTTCCAGAGTAGGTCCTTTGAAGCAGCCACAGAACAATAAAGCTGCTGGCCTGAGATAGGAAAGACCTTGAAAAATAACCAAATGAGGGCCTCTTCCCTAATGCCTTGGGGCTGAATTTTATCAGGAAGTCCACTCGTGCTTATAGAAAGCTGTCATCGCTCACGGTGGGACACAAATTCTCAGTGAGACTGCAGCTGCCGGTCATGTCTAAATGTTCAGGATCCTGTCTGAAGACCTGTTTCTCACTGTGAGCCCTGTCTGTCCCGTTCTCACAGCTTCTTAGTCTCCTGAGCATCTGGACCATCTGAAAATCCTGCCTGCCAAGAACCATTCCTTTCTCCCGGAAGGATTAAGCTTTGAGTCATCCCTTGGGGAGCCAACATTGGCTGTACCTGTCTCCCTCGTGCCAGTCTCAAGGACGCACCAAGGGCATCAGCAGCCACCCTGCCCCTCAGGGTTAACAGTTGGAAACCTCGGTGCTAAGAGTACTGACTCCTCAAATTTTCTTATCTTTCTGAACTCTTGATTTCTTTCTCTTGGGCGGAGGAAAGAACATTAGCTTCTGAACCAGAAAACTCAAGTTTCAGTCCTGGCTATTTCTTTTCTTTTAACTTTATCTAAATAATGACTTTTAACTGGGATTTAGTTTTCTTATTCCTGGAACACATTACAACCTTAATTCACAAGGCTATATAGAAGGACTAGTTTCAGTAATAATTTTAAGGTGCTCCAAATGGTGTCTGATACATACTTGTAGCCCTGGACATATTGGGCTTCTTTTATTTCTCACCCTTGCCTGGCCCTCTCTTGTTACACCCCCCCCCCCCCCATTGTTGCTTCCTGCTCCTCACGCTCTAGCACATCCTTTCATCCGGTTCTCATTGACTTGTTTCCCCCATATAAATTTAGACATCGTTTCCCCCGGGGAAATCTTGCTTGATCACCTCCCTTCCTAGGGCTCCCAAAGCACTCTGTTCTCTCCCATTACGGCTCTTATTAAAGTGATAATTTACTTGGCCATCTCCTGCATGAGATGCAATCCATGAGCGCAGGGGCTCTAGCTGTTGTAACTGACGTCGAAGTTACTTATTTTTCAAGTTTATAAAACTTCTCCATGCTTCGTCTGCTTTGTCAACCTTTGACTCTCCTAATTGAATCACTGACATCCCTACGAGGTAAGTTGTATTAATCAGGTTATACAAATAAAGAATTGATGTTCCAAGAGGTTAAGAAACTTACTCAAATGGTACGAGCAATTAGATAATGGCCTACAATTTGATTCCAATTCTACCTAATTCCAAATACCAAAAACTAAGCATTCATTTAAAACTTTTTATGTTTATTCATTTATTTCAATAGATTTAGGGGGTACAAAAGTGTTTTTTTTTTTTTTTTTTTTTACACGGTTGAATTGCATAGTGGTGAAGTCTGGGCTTTTAGTGTATCCATCACCCAAATAGTGTATATTATACCCAATGGATAATTTTTCATCCCTTCACCCTCCTCCCACGCTTCCCCTTTTGAATCACTAATGTTCATTATGACCTGTCCATGGTCTGTTTGATCATGCATATGCACAGCTTAGCTCCCACTTATGAGAACATGCATTATTTGTTTTTATCATTCCTGAGATATTTCACTTAGGATAATGACCTCCAGTTCCATCCAAGTTGCTGCAAAAGACATTCATTGATTCTTTTTTTATGGCTTAGTAGTATTCCATGGTGTATTAAAAATTTAAGTGTCACACAATATACTAAGTGTTTACACTGCATCCATACAATATTATCAAAATCTACATTTTAGACATGTGTCTATACCTATTCATCAAGGTTAAAGAACTCACACGAGAACAAATGGAGAGTAAGTTGTGGATTCAACTCAGTTCTGTCGGACTCTGAGCCCACGTTCCTCACTAGAAGACTCATGTTGTCTCACACATTCTTTCAAAGTCTCAGGAAGTTCCACTGAACCAAAAAATTACTTCTATGCTCCACCCACAACTTTGCTGCTTTATTTAATAAAGAAATTCATTTTTTCTTATGCCATTCTCTATAGATACGATATTCCCATAAACAAAATCGATGACACTTTAATGTGGTTGCCAAGACATGTGAAGGTTTTGCTAAGATTCCATAAAATGGGAAATTTGTGGCTAAGGAGTGAATAACAGAGAATGGACCCACAGTCTCTGTCGAAAGGTTAACTCTCAAATTTTATGATGATCTTATATTCAGAGAAGAGGATGACCAAAGATAACCAAGAGTGTTTTAACTCTTATATCTGAAGAAATTTTGAAGGAGTCAGAGTAAACTAAGAGAACAAAACTGGTTTTATATGTTGGTGTTTATTCTTGTGTGAAAATATGAGTATAGTGATGTGAGAGAAGTTAGTCATAATAGTTGTCTTCAAATATCAGAAACTGATAAGTGGGAGAAATGAGGATTCAGGTCTTTTCTTAATCAAAGGAAATACTTTAAATTGATTAGAGCACCTACTCCACAATGGGGTGGGGTTGCCTTCTGAAGTCATGATCACCTTTGGTCTGGAAATACTCAAGCAGAAGTCACCTGAGGTACAAGAGAAGAGATTTCTCCATAAATAGAGTGATCACGTATTGCCGAAACTGGCATCCATTGGAGACAAGAGAAGGAGAGCATGTAAATAATTTTTTGAGGACAGTAGACATGCCAAGGGACTTAGGGTCACCCTATAACATGCACTTTTCTCAGGTTCCTTCTAATTGTAAGATTCCATTATATTATGAATCTAAGTTAACAACTTCTAATGATATTGTGTATAATAAATTTTGAGTGGGCCGGGCGCTGTGGCTCACGCCTGTAATCCTAGCACTCTGGGAGGCCGAGGTGGGTGGATCATTTGAGCTCAGGAGTTCGAGACCAGCCTGAGCAAGAGCGAGACCCCATCTCTACTGAAAATAGAAAGAAATTATATGGACAGCTAAAAATATATATAGAAAAAATTAGCCAGGCATGGTGGTGCATGCCTGTAGTCCCAGCTACTTGGGAGGCAGAGGCAGGAGGATTGCTTGAGCCCGAGAGTT
Organism: Eulemur rufifrons; assembly: GCF_041146395.1. Taxonomy (NCBI): domain Eukaryota; kingdom Metazoa; phylum Chordata; class Mammalia; order Primates; family Lemuridae; genus Eulemur; species Eulemur rufifrons. The sequence goes on from NC_090989.1 coordinate 270,829,434, forward strand.
TGAGGTTGCTGTGAGCTAGGCTGATGCCACGGCACTCACTCTAGCCTGGGCAACAGAGTGAGACTCTGTCTCAAAAAATAAATAAATAAATAAATAAATTTTGAGTGATTGTCTAGAAAGAAGTGAGAGACGACCTATTCTTGAAAGCCTCATGAACCCTTAAAGACAGATTTTCTTGACTAGTCTGTTGGCAGTTTGGCTGGAGGGTGTCTAATGAGCTCACTTGCGTGTCTGGAAATTCTTTGAGGCTGTTGGCCCAGGCACCTCAGTTCTCCGTGAAACCTGTCCATATGGCTAGCTCAAGCTTCCACACATGGTGATGGGGTCTCAAGAGATTGTAAAAGGAAGCTGCAAGCTTTCTTGAGGAAGTCTTTAGAAATCACACAACATCTAGTCTATTGGTCCAAGCATGTCACAAGGCTAGTCCATGTTTAAAGAGGTTCAACATTTGAAAGTGCAGAGAAATAGACTCTACCCCCTGGTAGGAGGAGTTGGGGACGTCACATTGCAAAGGTAAATGCATAAAAGGATGAAAGAAATTGTGGTCATATATTTCAATCAACCACACTTGGAAAGAGGTATTCCTTTAGCATCTTCTTGAAATTCTTGTTGACCTTGTAGAAATAAAAATAATGATCACTTACGCTATACAAAAGCAAGTACGTTTTAAAAACGTACTTCTTCATTTCTCCCTCCCCCTAAAGCCTGGAAACCATCATTATACTCTGTGTTTCTATGAGTTTGGCTATTTTAAATGTCTCATATCAGTGGTATCTTATAGTATTTGTGTTTATGTATCTGATTTATTTTACTTAGCATAATGTTTTCCAGTTTAATCCATGTTGTTGAAAATGGCAGGATTTTATTCTTTTTTAAGGTTGAAAAATATTCCATTGTATGTATATGCCATTTTTTCTTTATTTATTCATCTGTCAATGAATATTTAGGCACCTTCCGTGTCTTGGCTATCATGAATAATGCTACAATGATTTCAATTTCATTAAGTATATACTCAGAGTGGGGTAGTTATAGCATGTAATAGTTTTATTTTTAATTTTTTGAGGAAATTCCATACTCTTTTCCATAGTGACTGTACCAATTTATATTTCTATCAACAATGTATAATACAAAGGTTCCAATGTCTCCACGTTCTCACCAATACTTTCTATCTTTTGTCATCTTGATAAGCCCATTCTAACAGATATTTAGTGATATCTCATTGTGATTTTGATTTACATTTCTCTAACGATTAATGATGTTGAGCACATTTTCATATACCTGTTGGACATTTGTATTTGTATGTCTTCTTTGGAGAAATGTCTACTCATTTTCTTTTCCCATTTTTAAAATCAGATTATTATTATTATAATATTTTGCTAATTGAGTTGAAGTTCTTTATATAGTTTGAATATTAACCCATTATGAGATTTATGGTTTGCAAATATAGTATCTCATGCTGTAAGTTGACTTTTAGATTTGTTGATTATTTCCTACACTGTGCAGTAGCTTTTTAGTATGATGTAATTACATTTGTCTACTTTTGCTTTTTCATGTAAGTATTTTGTGTGTCTTAATGTCATATGCAAGAAATCATTGCCAAAGCCAATGTCAAAAAGCTTTTTAACTCTATTTTTTTCCTAGGAGTTTTATGGCTTCAGGTCTTAGATTTATGTCTTTAATCTATTTTTAGTTTATTTTTGTGTGTTGGCATTGAGTAAGGATCCAATTTCATTTATTCTTCTGCATGTGGGTATACAGCTTTCCCAACACCATTATTGAATAGACTGTCCTTTCCCCACTATATTCTTGGTACCCTTGTCAAAGATCACTTAATTGTATATGTATGAGTTGATTTCTAGGCTTTCTATTCTGTTCCATTGGTCCATATATTTTTATGCCATACTGTTTTGATTACTGTAGCTTTGTAATATATTTTGAAGTCAGTAAATATGATGTAAGTATGATGCCTCCAATTTTGTTCTTCTTGCTTAAAATTGTTTTGGCTATTTGGAATTTTTTTCCTCTCTCTTTTTTTTTTTTTTGGTTTCATATCAATTTCAGGACTGTTTCTTCCATGTTTATAAAACATGCCATTAAGATTTTGATAGGGATTGCATTGTATCTGTAGATTGCTTGGGTAGTATGGAAATTTTAACAATATTAACTAACGCATGATTTTTCCAGTTTCCAAAGTTCTTTAATATCCAATTAATTTCTCTTTGATTTCCGTAGCACTATCTTCTACCAAGTGACTTAAGGAAAGTTGTTTCATGCATTTGAGTTCCAGTTTCCTTACTCACAAAATGGAGAATATTCTTGCACCATCTATGTGTTTTGGTTGTTGAAAATCTAATTTGGTAATCTAGGAATGATTATCAGTAGTCAATATTATGAGATTTTAGTGACTTTTTTACATCAAGCATCAAAGAAAGGAGTCCTTGTTGATCGTATTTCCTGAACACCAAATCCTTACAAAGGACTTACGAACTACTTCAGTGTACTGAGTCTTGGATATAGTTTAGGTTTTGAAATGCTAGATTTTTGGAATATTGCATTTGTCTATTAGCCAAAAGAACTGATATCTGAAGTTAAAATTGTGACCGAAAAATCTAATTGGTTTCATTACTGTGCTGCGGAAGAAAGGCTCCACTCAATTCTCTGTCAACCAAAACCAAATAGTATGAGAAAACTGAGATAATGTTTAAACCTTACAACATGCCCTATGGTTTGTCTACTCACCCACTTTCTGTTCTTTAGACTAAGATCCTTTAAGGCATTTTTATTTTCCCTCAGGGAACATGTTTCAGGGACAGCAAGGAATGATGGAGGAGAATTACCATTTATCCTACCCCTCCTCTGTCCCCAACATCGTACATACGACAGCTCACTAAATCTCAGGTAAAGTGTTTTGGATGAGCACACTTAAGCCTGCTGCCACTTGCTGAAAGGCTTAGCTAGTGTCAGATCACAGATTCAAACTTAAGTCTTCCAACACCGCAGCTCTGTCTTCGCAGGATACAATGCTACTTTTCCAAAAATCGAGAGCCTTCAAGATGTTACCCTCTTATAGGAAAGAATCCCAGGAGACTGAGTATGAGATAATAACTGTGAGGAGAAGGAATCATACTGAAACTTTTGGGATATGTGGGAAAAACTAAGAATCCAGTCTGAGCTGCAGAAGCTGACTCAGGAGCAGGAAAGATAATATTGTAATAAAAGGTCCCTCCCATTCATTAGAGCAACTTCCTCTTTCTTCTCTCTATATCTAGAGAAGCGGAAGAGACAAATATTTTTGAACAGAGAGCTTTTCTAGTCCTGTAGGCAGCAAGCATATTTCACTTCTTAAAAGCTGCCGACAAGCAGTGAGATTCATTTCGGTGCCAGCATACCATAAATTTATTTGCTTGTTAATGCAGCTTCCCTGGTTCACGCTTTTGCTAACTAGAAACATCAAAATGTCAATCTGTCCCCCGGGGTGTATCAGCCTCATGATCTGAATTTGGTAACAAGATTAGAAGGTATGGACTGCTGAAGAGCACTAGCATCAGAGAATCCTACAGCGATAGAACGAGAGTTGCTGATCATAGACTGACACACTATTAGCGGAGGATGGAATCTTAGGGTTTATTTTGTCTTGTTTTGCTTTTGTTTTTTTGTACAGCCCCATAGCCTTAGTTTCCTTTTATATTACTGATATTGAGGGACGGATGGATTCAAAGTCTGGTATTATGTGAACATAATGAGCATTCTAGCCCACTGGCAGACAGAAAGAGGAGAAGTGACTGGTAGGGTAGCATAATTCAATTTGGCATTGAGAGTCTCTAGGTGCTAAACAAAGACGTAAATATTGACATGATTCTACTATTATCACTGCAGCAGGGGTTGTTATTTATTTGTATGTTTCACTGTATGTTTGCCTGCCTCTTCCTTGTTTTGGCAGAAGGCCCTTCCTTTTCCTTTGGAAAATGAACCCTCTTCAACCCTCGGACAATGTCTTGGGGGCCTGATCCAACCTCCAGTACCCAGCCTAACATTGGCTTATTCTATGTTCCCAGCCATGGAATAAGCGTGCCACCCCAGCCAGCCAAGTGAAAGTGAACAAAGGACTTTGCCAAAATATGTACAAAAAGGGGCTTTCTTTTCCCTAGAGTTAATGACCTAGTGAGGTTGTAGCCTGATATGGTAGTGACTGACCTTCTGGCCATCTTACAATCAAATCCTAACCAAGAATGATGCTATTAGAGAGAAAAACAGAACCAGGATGCTGAGAGACAAAAGCATGATGAGATGAAGATAGGGGTACCCCACATTCCTCAGACCCCAGTAGCGAGGCAAGGCAGTATGGCCGGTTCAGGCCAATGCACTGTGAGTAGAAACCCTTCAATGAGTTGATGAGGTGCACATCTAAAAAAGGAGGTGGGTAAAAGTTAAACCTGCAATTACCATATGAGCCAGTCATTCAAATCCTATTACTAAAGAGAGATGAAAACATATGTCCATACAAAGGCTTCTAGGCAAATATTCATAGCACCTTTGATTCATGACAGCCAAAAGCTGGAAACAAATGTTTATCAGGAGATGAATGGATTAAAAATGCTTTGTAAAATAAAATGGGATACTACTCAGAAATTTAAAGGAATAAATTATTGGTAAACACAATGAGGGTGAATCTTAAAATAATTGTCTGACTAATAAAACAGACAAAATAATATAAACTGTATGATTCCATTTATAAAAACTTTTGGAAAATGCAAGCTGATCAATAGTAACAGAAAGCATTTCAATGATTGCCTGAGGACAGACAGAGGTAAAGATAAGGGTTGAGTTAGGGAGGGACTACAAAGAGATATTAAACTTTTGGGGGTGATGGAAATGGTTATTTTTTTATTGTGGTGATGGTGATTGTGGGGATGCATATGTCAAAATGTATCAAATTGTATAATTTAAATATGTATAGTTGATTGCATGTGAATTATGCTGCAATGATGCCGTTAAAAATAAGGGAAATAGAACCTGTGTCAACCTGGGTCCCCAAGTAGAGCAGAGGGCCACTCCCACCAGGAGCTGACCCATATTGGGTATGAGTATTGAGAGAATAATGTCACATAACAAATCATCCCAAAATTCAGTTGTTTAGACATTGCCCACTTATTGTCATATTTATTGGTTGGTGGACTGGATGCAATTTGACTGGGCTGGATTGGACTCCAGGGTACAGGCTGCAGGTCAGGTTTAGATCTGTCCCAGGTGTTTCTTATTCTTCAAGCAGTAGCAACCCAGGAAATGAGCTCTGCTGTATGTATCCCAGGCTGGGGCCAGGTGGAAGGGTAGTAGTTACCTTGGACATGTTATTTTCATGTTACATCACAGTAGCGTGGGAGCCCAAACCAAACTGGATAAGCATGTGTACAGCCTCTGCTCATGAGATGCCTACCAATGTTTGCTTGGCCAAAGCAGTGATTAAGTCCAGCTTTAATGGGATGGAGAACAGACTCAACCATAGTGTAGAGGAAGGGAAGTGACATTTGTTAAACAATTATTTAAACTACAACAGATATGTACCATAATCCAAAAAGCAAATCTTTGAATGTTAGATATTTGGAGGCTCTTTATGATAGCTGAGATAATTGAGATATTAAGATGTCTCAATATTTGTGGTATTTGGGGGTTCTTTATCACAACATATGAATTCTTGCCTATCCTAAAGATGACATCAGATGTGCACCAGAATCCAGTGGTACTTTGGAAGTTTTTGTTTTGTCAGGCAAAAAAAAAAAAAAAAAAAAAAAATTTACTTAACTCTCTTTGAGTTAAGCTTCTGTTATTTGAGCTAAAATTATCTTTATTAATATAATTGTGGGAAGCTATGACAATCAAAGAGCAGAGTTCAGTAAAACAAAGGGTATCTATCATTAATTGAGCAACTACTATTTACCAGTCACTTCACATTAGTTATTTTATTTAAGCCTCATTTAAGCAGCAAGGTTGATATTATACACTATTCTTTTATTGAGAGAACTAAAGGTCAATGTCTGAAGAAAAAGACAATTAAGAAGTGAAACCAAATCTGTCAAAACCAAGACCTATTCTCCTACTAATTTACCATGTTTTTGCTGCTGAGACAATCAACAACACAGCACCAGGGGCATTTATGATATTTCTCTCTGTCTCTAGACGAAGCTGCAGCTAATTTCCTTCTGAGAGATCAACATCTATTCTGTATTTTTTAACACTCTCTTACAATCTCCCTGGATTGATGTTGCCAGTGTTTAATTACCCTTAGACTTGAAAATCATTCTTCAGTCTGAACAATGTGGTGCACATTAAGAAAGTGGTAGTTTTGGCATCTGGAAGGGTGTCTTGGAATCTCTGATCTTCCATTTAGTGGCGTTGAGACCTTTGGAAAATCGTGTAAAGATTCAGTGCCTCAGTTTCTTTCTTTACACGTTGAGAAAACAATGTATCTCCTGTTTACCCGATTTGACAGTTAAATACGCTGAACTGAAAACAATTTATAAACTGTAAAGTCCTTTGAAATGTTATGTAGGCTTAGTGTTATCATCATAATTAAAGTTACCAGTAATGATTCAGAGGACCTAATCTGTCAGCAGGACTGTAGTGGTTATAACAGGTGGAGGCAGGGAAATTTATGGGTAGAGGTGCCAAATGGCTCTTAATTTAGACTATATAGACAGAGACGGTTTATATCTTCATGTAAGACAGTAACTCCTGCTACATCTAGAAGACTCTATACTGCATCTATCCCCAAGGTCTCTAATTACCCAGGGCTTTCTCCAGCAATCTGCAGCCCACTCCACGACCATCAAAAGATCTCCCGACACTGGCTGTGAGGCTTTTTTCTTTCCTCTAAGAAGTCTTTATTAACTTCTCTGCCTCTGCTGGGTCCTAGAGGCCAGGTAGGTGATTAATGGCCCCTGAATTATGATCCAACCAAAAAAAGCTGTTGGTGGAAATTTATACTCGGTGTGGTAAGCTAGAATTCTTTCAACCCAGGTACCCGACATTCATTGCACACTTTAATTGTGAAGAGTAGTAGTTAATGAGAGCACAGGGGACGAGGGTAAGTAGGATCAGGGAGTCTGGGCTGGAGGCCAGTGCTCTCAGCGGCGAAGTTGCATCTGGGATAGATGAATCACAGGGTGGACAAACTGCAGCGTCGGAACAAGGTTTTCATCATCAGTGTATTTTCTCAAGAAGGCAGCTAAAGCGCACAGAGCAAAATGAGTGAAGATGGTGATGATGATGATGATAACAGCTCCCTTTTATTTTAGCACCTTCTCTAAATGAGGCTCTAGGCAGCACCAAAGCTAATCTCAAAAACAATATTGTAAAGTTAGATATTGTTATTGATATTTTACAGATGAGAAAACCTGAAGCTTAGAAGGATCCACTGACTTGTCCATGATCACGCAGCAAGTCTTGCTTCTGGGATTGTAAACAGGGTCTTCTTGAACTTTAAAATCCTTGTTCCTTCCAGTGTATCCCTGACATCGCTCTGACCACTGCTTTTTGCTGCTACCACCAATGAAGAGTTAACTATATGTCAGGCACCCACTGTGCATACATTTTCTCATGGTTATCCCCATTTACCAAAGAGGAAGTTGAGATTCTGGTGGATAATCTTTCCAAAGCCCCATGGCAATCAGGAGGCAGAACTGGAATTCAAACCCATGTCTTTCTGACTCCAGGAATAATTATCTTAGCCATTGCCATACCTGGCTGCTCCCACAAATAACCAGCCCTGTCAACATAATATACAATGCTGTGGTTCAAACCCTACTTTTTAAAATACACAAGGCCATTGATATGCTAGCTGATTTGGTCAGTTTGAACACAGTAGGATGAGATGAGATGGAGCAATAGAAGCAAGATGAAAAAAGGCGTGCATTTTCCTGTTACCACTGCATCATATACTCAATTCAACGGCATGAAGTACACCCTATTTTGGTAATTGACCTTGACATTTGTCAATCCATAGAATCAGCAGGGATAGAAGTTAAAAAGTCAGCCACTTCCTACACTAAAAGAATCTTGGTGCTTAATGAAACCACATTGTCTTTTTAGCTGATTGGGAAATTGGATGAGCCAGGCTGCCAAGATGCATACAAACCTCTGAGCCCCGGTAAGTGTCCCTAAGTAAATAAATGACAAAAATAAAGTATCTCTTTTACTTGCATATAAAAGCAAGCAAATGAAAGCCTATTGCATAATTACTGCAAAGGGCAACCAGACATTCCTATTTCCAATTTTATATTTCAATAAAGTTTTATTTATTTTCATTTGCAAATGAATTTGCTGCTTATGGAAAGAAAAAGACTCATTGCTCTGACTGTGCCAGGTGGTTGGGAGGAGCTTCCACTCCCAACACTGGCCTTTTCGCTGACCAGAAGGCCTTTGAGGTTTTCTTCTTGTCTTCCCTTTCCCAGTTGCCTCTGCCTGGCTCTTAATGTACTCATACTTTTTTTTTTTTTCCTAATTGTTGAATTGCCTTCTTTCCTAAATAGGAAATGGAAATGTACAAGTGTGTATCCATTCAATAAATATTTGTTGAATACCGACTATGTGCCAGAAGCTGTTCTAAATACCAGAGATACAACAATAACTGAACAGACAAGAATCCTTGTGCTTGTTTGTGGTAGACATTTGGGTGGGGAGAGGGAAAGTGGCATTAAAATATCCCACGAGAGTGGGAAAAGCATGCCTCAAGGTCCTCCCGTGCTTGTGGACCAGGGAGGATGTGTGGCTGGGGTGGAGTGGGCAAGGGAAGTGTGTTGGGAGCTGGGTCCAGAGAGGGAAGCAGGAGCCAGAGACTAGGGGGATTTTGCAAGCTATAGTTGGTGTATGAGAGACAGCATGTAGCAATGATGACACAAGCAAAAGCAAACAAATAAAAACAAAAACAAGACCCACTAAACAAAAAGACAAAAAGCTAAAGATGTGTGAAGTATTTCTTTGGCAGGGCAGAATAAAGTTCCTCTGGAAAGGTGTACGGGTACCAACTAGATTTCGAAATTCTTATCACTTTCACATACGCTGTCTATTCTCCAGGATCTGTGAATTGTCATGGGAATGGTGGCAATTGATGCAACCGAGGATTCTCGAAGGCTCAGATTCTATCTTGACCCAGCTAGTCTCATGAAAGCACTAAGAAAAGTATATTTTCACAGAGAACAGAGAGGGAAAGCAGTGCACTCTGGTGTTCTTTACTCAAAACCCCAGAGTGGTTCCATAGTGAGCTAAGTTGGGCCACATGGGTGGCTACTTTTGTCCATCCCAATGCATCACTTCTGTGATGAGAAAAGGCAAGTCCAAGGAGAAACTCAAAAAATGATATATCAGAGATAAAGGATTTTCTCCCTAAGGCGAAGAGTTTAGCTGATCTAATTTGTCAACATGGGATTTCCTTGATTCTGTCTAGTTTCAAGTTTGGTAAGTGTTGGCAAATTTTAACTATAGAATTTTTACAGAAAGATAATACAAAAAAATTCAAGGAAAAACAAATAGAGTAGGTTAGAGAGAGAGAGAGAGAGAGAATTTGCTCCTAGGATTGCAAACAAAGATGCTCACCCCAGGCCTCCAAAGTTGAAGTTAGTAACCTTGAAAGTAGTTCAAGATCTATCTTATACCTTGGGCTAACTTTTCTTTTTGGGACAGTCAGGCCTTGTAGGTTTTGGTCAAATCAGAAGAGAAGACAAGAGAAATCTCAAAGGTAGATAGTCAAATTTATGTTATCAAAGTAAGTGGGAACTTGTACAAATCATTAGAAAAATTAAAGATAAAGAAACTTATTTCTACCCCAAGTTTGTAGCTTAGTACACTACAAAAAAAAAAAAAAGAACTTGTCTTAGTATCACCAAAAGTGAGAGCAAGTAAAATCTCCTTAGAAGTCTTATTGTTAGTTAAACATATTACTAATTACTGAAATGGGAGAAGAGGCACTTCCAACCAGCCCCAGTTTTATGGAATGCTGGAAGGGACATCGAATGACAATTTCATTGAGTCCCTGCCTCCAATTTATAGGTGAATACATATGTGACCGTATAAAAAGTGAACTAAAACCCAACTGCTGCAGATTCCCTGGCCAGGGTTGTTTCAACACCCCTCCTTCCAAGGAAGGATAGGACAGAAGGCATGAGGAATAGTCTTTGGAGTTTTTCCAAATGGTTGGGAGCTTGGTCCAAGCTACCTCAATATGGAACTGCTTACCTGGTGATAAATGTTGTCACTAGTGCTCCTGGCACTTACTGTCTGGTGCTTATGAGGAGGGACAGTGATTTATGGCTGTGTTACGTGTGTGGACTGGGCAGAGGAAGAAGAATGTCTAATGCAAGGCCTGAAGATTGGGCTTTTTTTGGCTGTGGCCAATAACAACTATTTCTTTATTCTATAACCACCATCGAATTTCCTTCTGACTCAGTTCTACTATTTGTTGATTGCCCTCCTCTGTCTGTCTGTCTGTCTCTTTCTTTCTCTTTCCATTTTTCTCTGATCATCTCCCAAAGGTTCAATCTAGTCAGCCTAGCTGGACTCATGTCAAAGGGAAGATAAAGAGGGAAGAAGGGAAGGGAACATTATTTAAGTATCTCTAATGTACGAAGCACTGGGATAAATACTTTCATGCTGGTTTTTCCATTTAAGCTGCACAATCATGCTGCGAAGGGTAATCTACCCCCATTTACAAATGAGAAAACTTGCCCAGAGTTCACAGAGTTGGTAGGTAATAAAGTTGGAACTCAAATTCAGATCCATCTGACTCCCAAAGTGTGTTCGTTCCATGTGTCTTCATTTATATCACTCTTCCCCATCTGTCTAATAGATCCTCCTGCTCCTTGTCCTGGATATATACAGCAGCATATTCATTAATGAACACTGAGCTTCCATAATGTGCTAGAAATTGAAGAATCAAAAATATATAAAACAGAGTATCCACCCTCAAGCAGCTCCCAGCTGGTATATGCACATGTGCCTGGGGCTTAGGGCTGATAAAGAATGTACGGTTGTACGTACATCTTAAGATAGAATGTTTATGTATCATACATTCATTCTCTCAGCAAATGTTTATTAAATACCTATTCTGTGCAAGGAATTATTCTGTTCCAGTGTTTGTCAATCCTGGCTGCATATTACAATAACCTAGGGTACTTTTTAAGAAATATTGATCCCTGGTCCATCCAAATAATTCTATGTAACTGATATGGAGTGGAGTCCTGGCATCAGTATGTTTTAAAAACCTCGTAGGGAATGGTAATTTGTAGCTGGTGTTGAGACACACTCTCCAGGCTCTAGCAATGTAACAGTGGTCAAAAAGGAGAAAGAGCACTCAGGTTATTCAGGGGATATGTGCCCCCTTATACAGGTGGAGGATGTGGCAGATGAAGAGAGAGAGGGAAAGTTGAAGTTGAAAGGCTGCTTTGCACATCAGTTAACTTAAGCAATTTGGATGATTTGAAGCAGGGAAATGCTTTAAAGAGGTACCTTCACATTCTACCTTTCTGCAATCCATACTGAGGGGAGGAATTTCCTGTCCTAAGGGTTTTTTTTTTTTTTTTTTTTTTTTGACAGAGTCTCACTCTGTTGCCCAGGCTACAGTGAGTGCCGTGGCGTCAGCCTAGCTCACAGCAACCTCAAACTCCTGAGCTCAAGGGATCCTCCTGTCTCAGCCTCCCGAGTAGCTGGGACTACAGGCATGCACCACCATGCCCGGCTAATTTTTTCTATATATATTTTTAGCTGTCCATATCATTTCTTTCTATTTTTAGTAGAGATGGGGTCTCGCTCTTGCTCAGGCTGGTCTCGAACTCCTGAGCTGAAACGATCCGCCCACCTCGGCCTCCCAGAGTGCTAGGATTACAGGCGTGAGCCACCGCGCCCGGCCCCTAAGGGGTTTTTTAATCAGACTAACTGATGCAGGGCTTTACTCTGTATTGCACTAGAACCTCTGGGTACAGAAGAGAATAAGAAAAGTTCCAGGAACTTCTAGTCCAGGGTGTGCGTTGGAGGAGGGAATGCTGCACAAGAACAGTTCTAGTGCAGCACGAATAACTGAATTAGAGGACACATAGGGTACCAACAGAATATTTCACCTGCTCTGATGACGAGCATGTTATGGGACACTTCCTGGGTGCCATGTTTGCAGAGTCTCTACAGGTGAGTGGTGATTAAACAGGAAGAGAAATGGAGGAAGGACCATATAAGCAGAGGGAACAGTGTTTGCAAAATGAAGATGAAGAAGAAATTTGCACTGATCCAAGTTCTCTCAGCAGTTCAATCTGTCTTGAGCACAAACATGAGAAGGGAGAAATATAGAAGTTCATGGTTGAAGAGGGATCAGGGCATACCAGGCATCGTAGGTCATATCAAAGAGTACCTTAATTTGAAAGCAATGTCTTGAAGGAGTAAAGGAAGAAGTGGCCTGGTCAGATTTGCACCAAAAAGTTTCCTCTGCTTGCTCTAGGGATAAGGATGGTGGAGGTTGTACGGCAGGAGGCTAGCTCATGGTAGTGACAGCATTGATAAAGAAATGGAAAACCTGATCATGGAGGGTGTGAGAGTGGAGGGGTTGCCTTGGAGGGGTCGTTGCTTTCTAGAGCCTGGTTTCTGAGGTTTGTGGCTCCAGAAATTCTACCTTAACTCAACAAAAGGTAACAGGGTTCTGGAGGAAAAAGGTGCAGTAAATGAGTATAAGACAAGAGATCAGAAGATGTGGGCATCTGCCCTGCCTTCACCATTTTCTAATCCTGCCCTTGGGTGCGTGTCATGCTACCTTGCTGACCTTTGATGTCTCATCTGTAAAGTGGAACTTTGATAGGTACGTTCATTTCCTTAGAGTTTTGGGGAGGATTAAATGAATTGCATCACATAGATGCAATTTTTAAACTCCAGAGAACTTGGCAATTGAGCATCATATTTGGGATTCTCTGAACCAGTCTCAGACCATAAGTATCAACTATGTAGGCCACACAGAGGGTCAGGACTCTGGCACATTCTGTTTCTGGGAGAGAGTTAAAAATTCCTCGTATGGGCTTTTACCGTACTATCAAATCCAATCTGAACATATCCTCAAAGCCTACGTGTTTGCCTCTCCCCAATTTGCAGCCACATCAGTTTCTGATTAGAGTTACAATTTGAGCGGGGAAGTGACTTTGGAAAAGACATGAGTGCTGTCAGCAGATGGAGGTGGGGATGGACGGAGAGGGAGGGAGCCTGCTGTAACACCTGTTCTGGTTGGGATTCTGAATGGATATGAAAGGTAAGCAGAAACCCAATTAGTAACCCCTGAACTCACTCCATGTTATCTTTGCAAACACACATCCTATGCTTCCAAAGGATAGCAGGCTTCCTGACAAGCTATTGCAAGGAAGGATGCAGACCCAGAGGATGAAGCAAGCCACGGCCTTTTATGCCTCCTCCAACATCTCTAATTCAGCGTTTTCTGTGAGGATTAGGCAGTTTTCTACCTCTGAGAACATAAAAGGAGATAATTATTCCCACTATGTTCACAGTTTTTTTTTTCATTAAGTACCTACTATGAGCCACACAGACGTTGCTTTCAAAGTTTTGTTAAGTGCCAGTATTATTTTTCTCATTTTGCAGATAAGAAAACAGAAGTACAAAAAGATCAAGTAGCTACCCAGCTACTGAGTAAGGGATCAAAGACTTCTCATGTCTTAACACATTCAATTCTCAAACAAAAATCTCAGGTGAGTATTATTACTCTTTCCACTGTTGGTTACATTGCTGTTTTGCTTAGCATCCCTTTTTCCCTTCCTGCATACCCTGGGAGGAATATGCTTATTCATTACCAAAGGCCAATGTGGTGATGCCAAAGGTGAGGGGAAGTGACAGTTGTTACTCTTGTGTAGAAGCCTTAAGATTTTGAGTCTTTTGTGTCATATCTCATTTTTCTTTGCCATTAGACTAACAAGGTCTGAGACCAAGGTTGCCCAGTCAGCCTGGGTCTCAAAGTGAAGACAATACTGAGAATAGTTATAGCCATACATGGACATACAGAAATAAATCCTGAGATTTGGGGGTCACTTGTTACACAGCATAGCCTAGTCTGAACTAACTAATGTACCATTTGAAGTGACTTATGTTAAGAAAAGATAAGTAGGTACCTGGCTATATAGTGATGAAGCTGAAATTGAAGTCAACTCTCCCCTACTCCAAATTGTGTGTTCTTGACCACTGTATTACTCTTCCTCTGGTTCCGTGAGATTTTCCTGTGTTTTACAGTGCCAGCTTTAAAAAGACAAAAAAACAGCTAGTTTAAATAGATTGAAGCGTGGATATGTCCTCAGTGAGAAAGGAAAGTAAGTTAGGGCAGTGATTTGTAATTTCAATGACCATGCAATTCATCTAGGGATCTTGTGAAAATGTAAATACTATTATAGAAAAGTCTAGGGTAGGACCTAAGATGCTGCATTTCATACAGGTTCCAGATGAAGCTTAGACTTCTGGTCCTTGAACCACTCTTTGAGTAGGAAGGGCTTAAGTGTTGCTAGTCAGTTAACCACGGTGATGACAGGTGGTAAAGTAATGCAGCATGGCATAGTGGTTAGGGGTGCTTGAACAGGACACTAGGGCCAGGCAAGCAAGACAACAAAGGAACAAAATTTAAGGGGCAAAATAGAGTAAGTGCTGAACCTGTACCCTGAGAGTGAGTGTCTCTTAGTTTAGTCTCTGTGATTTATTTCTAAGTTGCTTCTAACAATTACATTTGAAAACTGAATTATTGCAAAGACAGAGACTATGCTAAGACTTGACCTTCGCATTGGTTCTAATGTCATTGACCACCATTAGGCCAAGGAGAATGCTCACAACACTGGTACAATTATAGACTCTTGGTTAATTAAAAATATACATAATAAAAAAAGCTCAAAATCATGCTATGCTTCAGTTAGCTTCATATTTGAAAGCTATTATTGTTTTTGGGTTATGTGTTTGTTTCCAGAATTTCTGATTATCTTTCCTTTGTCCCCTGTGCTCTGTCCTTTTTCTCATATCTTCAAGTTTTTCCAAGCTTGCAATTATACTAGAGTGTCTATCAAATCACCCCCACCACCAATATCCCACAGAAAATTTCCTCCTGGAATTTTCAGTGCTATGCATTCAAATTGGACTTAATATTGCTAAACTAAGATGTTTAATGCCATTTTTATTTGAGTTGTTTAAACTGTATCCACGTCCCAAAGTTGAAGATAACATAGCCTAAATCCACTTGTATTTTAAAGAGAAATGTAAGAATGGCCAACTTTGGGGCAAGACTCCTCCACTCACCCCTAGGTCTTGCCAGGAAGCAGCAACCAACCCTACTCTCGTGGACACTAGCATCCCTCTTTCTCATTCCTGAGTCTACTTAAGAAGAAGACTAGGGTAGGAAAGGGGAGTCATTGCTGGCCTTGGGAAAAATTGTAATTTTCTTGATGAGTGTTTTTTCCCTTCTTTTTCCATGAGACAAGGAAAAAGAAATTCTCAACATCCTCCAAGCCAGGAAATTGAAATGACAAGAAAATAAATTATAATTATTTGGAACATCTGCAAGAGGAGACTGACATATCCCTTCCTTGGTAGATAAAATCTACAGAATCTGTAGGAATACCTGGTGTTGGGAGATTATGAGAGAGATTCATATCTGTAACCTGCCGGGCAGGTTAATTCCTTCTTTAATTAAAATCCCCTCTATACACACTCTGCCTCCATAGTCAGCAGTCTCATCTGTGCCTGAAAAGCATTAGATGTGTCTCATCCATGCTGTCTTCTGTTTTCTTCTCTCCCTTTCTGTCCTTCTTTTCTCTCTCTCCTTTCCTTCTTCCCCTCCCTTCTTTTCTCTCTCTTTCTTTTCCCTCCCTCCCTCCCTTCCTTCCTTCCTTCCTCTCTCTTTTTCCACCTTTGTTTGCCAAAGTTTCCTGCCTTTAAACATCCCATTACATTTACAGGGATCTCTGGAGGAAGGGGAGATTGATGTATGTTCTCTGTCCCCATCTGAGTGGCATGTTTCTCCCATAACATCAGGTTGTGCTTCTATCATTTGGTGTTTACTTATATAGTACATTGTTTATGTGTCATTTACAAAAGAGGCAGGAGTCAGGAGGAAGAGCATGGGTTTAGAAATTCTGCAGACTAGCTTAAATCCTGGCTCTGTCATTTACTAGCTATATGATCTTTGGGCAAATTTAACTACATTTTTTGATCTGTGAAATGGTAATAATAACAGCAAGAATAACAATGGAGACAATAATGACAAAGTCAACAAAAATAACACCAGCATTTCATTTGGTTTTTGTCATGAATAGGTACTGACTATTTAAAACACCTAGTTCAGTCATTAATTCATATAAGAACGTACATTAAGCATCCACTATGTGCCTGGCACGGTAACGGGCACTGAAAATTCTACAGCGAATAGGAGAGATATTATCTTTGTCCTCGTAGAGCCTATGGTCAGTCTAGCACAGGGACTGTCAAGCTACTGCACAGACTGGGGCCCAAATCCTGCCTTTAGCTTACTTTTTCACTGGCCTTGTGCTATTGCACTGGCCTTGAGCTAAGATTGACTTTATGTTTATAAAGTGTTGTTTTAAAAATTATATGCAACAAAAACTTTTGTGTGGCCTGCAAAGCCTAAAATATTTACTCTCTACCATTTTATAGGAAAGTTTGCCTATCACTGGTCTAATGGAACATACAGGAAACACATTAAATTAATGCTTTTCACATGACAATTCTTATTCTGAAGTTCTTTGCATGGGGTTCTGACTAATTTCTATAGCCCTTCAATTCCCTTATAGGCTTATTATTACCCTTACAATAAAAATCAAAATTTTCAGATGTTTATAGGCCCTGCATGGGTGACCCCTAAGGCTCTCCAGCCTCCTCTAATTATACTCTTCTCCTCCCACTTCATTGGGTTTCTTTCTGTTTGACAAATATTGCTCACGTGCCTCAGCCCAGGGGATTGTTCTCTCCATTCCCCCTTCCTCCCAATTTTTCAGCCAGTCTGCTTCTAACTCATCTTTCAGAATCAGCTCTAAAGTTACTCCCTTTGCTAAAATGTCCTTGACCTCTCCTTACCAGACCTGCACCCCCTCCCTTTAACTGCTCTCATGACTCCTGGTACTATGGTAATTATATTCTCCTTTGTGATCATTTTCTTACTGTCACCTCCACAAATTACTTTCATGAGGACAGGGGCTGTATGTCTATTGTTTGTTACTTTATCTTCAGCACCTAGCATCATTGCCTGGTGCTCAATAAATATTAGGTGACTAAATGAAACAGAGAGTGAATGATTCACTGTCATGTTCATTGAAAAGGAATAAGTCAGACAGCTTATAGGATCCTTTCAACATGGGGAGCCTTCCTGTCCCAAGGAAACACACCCCCAAATGGAATGTCTGTGGCTCCATTTCTGTAGTCCCTTCATTCTCCCTGGATAATTAATGGAGGCCCTGTGAGCTGTTTTTGCTGATACATCATCTGGACCACACAGCAAATGCATTTGTTACAGACCTATCTGGGCCAGAGCTAATGAAATATTTGCAAATGTCCTGATTTACAAAGAGAAAATTGGTTCACCTGAATGACAAGGTTTGTATGCAGCGGAGATGTTCTTCTTTGTAATTTTCTAGCTGTGTCCTAGAAAGCCTCAAAGTCCCATGGAAATACACAGCAGCAGCCCCTTGAGAAGGCAAAGACCAGAGGTCACCTTGGAGGGAGACAGAAGTTCTGAGATCAACATTCCCTCACGTCAGTCCTCTTGGTGAGCTTTAGGAGGCCTGTAAACTCTCTGAAATTGTAAACAGAGTATCTATTTGCATGTGTGCATTCTCCTAAAGAGCATGTAAGATTTAGCAGCTTAGCTTCGCATTGGGGTCTGTGGAACCCCAATAATTGAAAACTAGTGCTTTAAGAACATCAGGGTTTTCTTATCCTTGGATTTATTTGTTATTTATTTATTTATTTATTTTTAAAGAAGACAAAGACTGAGGAGCAGAGATGAATGTAAGCCCTCAAGGGATTTCTAGTCCCAGCCTTCCCTGACCCACAGTGCGATGAGAAGATTCAGATCAGCTGGAGAGACGACTGGCCCAGGGCTTTGCAGCAAGTGAGATCCAAACCGAGGACTTCGGTCCTGCCAGCCCAGCGTCCTTTCCGCCACACCCTGCTGTCCACTGATGTGACGATCATTTGTTTCTTCTTTCATTTCTTTTCCCGTTCACTCACCCAATTTTCTTCTCACTGTCCCATACTACCATTTTCTCAAGATGAAATTTCAGAACTATTTGTTATTTGCAACCAGATCACTTTTAAAAAGAATGTTGGTTTCTATAAATGATTGTTCAAGGAGGCTGTTAAATTAGAAAATAAAATACAATAGGAGAATACATTTATCTTTCCCTTTCCAAATGCATCGCTTGAGTGACAGTGAAGGAATAAAAAAAATCATATAAATCTACAAGAACCAAAAGAATGGAGGAAGAAAGAGTACTCCACGGGAGACTCCAGCAGGTTTAGAAATTGAAGATGGAGGAGTCGACCAAGAGACAGAATCACAAAATAAAGGCCTGCAGTGGGAGACACTGATGAAGAACAAATCAGTTTGTACTAAGAGGTCAATATATAAGAACAGATACCAGAAGATGGTGAATACAGGGTGGGTGGGGGGGAGCTGATTGAATGTCCATGTACATGAACTATATAGGAGTTGATTGCCACTCCACTTTCTGAGTTCTCATTAACTAATAGCCATTGTGCCCAGAGACCAAAATCAGAAGAATGGAGGAAATCTGAATGGCTCTAAAGAAAGGACTTTCCAATATGGTTATTATTATCAATCAATGAAATTAGTGACTGGTTACCCCTTCACTCTGATAGTGAAGCCCAGTGTTAAATCCCACCCATGTACTCAAAGCTTCAAATCAGTTTCTTGTGCCTAGAAAGAGAACAAGCAGTGAAGGATCAACTGATAGTTTAGAGGCTGCCAGAATGACAAGGAAAATCCTAAACAAATAAATACGAAAGGAAAAGCTGGAAGAAAACAGATAAGGCAGGGAATAAAATAAAACTTCTGAACCAAAGCTTATCAATAATGTAGGTGTAGAAGTTGTATCTGTGAGACAGAAGATGATGCTGTAAAAATAATAATGGAAAACAATAAATAAATCTTATATGTGTGTATGTGTATATGTGTACACACACACATACATGACGTGAAATGAAAAAAATCCAATAAAGTGTTGCAAGACAAAGTTAATAAAATATTCTGGATAGTAGAAAATGATAAAAAGATAAAAAAAAGTTTGGGGCAGTTATTTATGTATTGTCTGTCAACTCCAAATGCACCCTTGATAGCCTTCTCTGAGATATGGGACGGACCTTGTAAATATTTCTCTTTGGCTCGTTGGTGGGATGTTGCACTTTGTCAGAAGAGGAACTGGAGGGACACCTGAGTATGGAGAGGGCTTTCTTCCAGGTTCTAGTTTTCTCTTCTCTTCAGGCTGCTGTAACCCACACAGCTTCTGCAGCCCCCGGCTTGTGGAGAGCTTGGTAGTCTAATGGTCAGCAGTATGTGCAGCCTCTCCCAGAACTCTCTGGCATGGTTTTGTGATGTGTTCTTAGGCATGGCACCTCCCTGTGGGGCCGTCCCCTGGCACTCCAGAGCAGACTGAAGTGAGTCCTGCTAGCAAAGCACCTCAGTGGATTTCTCTACCATCCACAGTCACATCCTCTCCAGTGAAGCCTAGTTCTCACCTTGGGGGTGAGGAAAGGGATTCTTTATTGGTGCTCTATCATAACTCTAAAGATAGTGGTCCCTAGCTATATCTGCTATTTCTATATTCATTACCATTATCATTACCTTTTACTAGCCAATTTCCTATGACCACGGTGCCATGTTTTAATTAATTTTTTTTTCAGACTTCTCCTTTTTATTTTTTATTTTTTTTAATTTCAGAATACAATGGGGATACACACTTTTTGTTTATATATTTTGCTTTTGTACAGTTTGAGTCAAAGTTATAAGGGCGCCCTTCACCCAGTTAGTGTGCATCCTACCTGTTAGGTGTAAATTTACCCATCCCCTCCCCTTTCCCACCTACTTGATTTCCCTTGAGTTTTACTTCCATATGTGCACATAAGTGTTGATGATTAGCAGGGAATGTTTAATATAAATAATTATCCATATTAAATATTCCCTGATAAAATTACTGTGTGTTGTCTGTCTCTGGACTGGACCTAATAGTTGTGGTGGGAAATAAAATATAAGAATATTAAAAACCAATGTAGGAAGAATGATTATATTGATAATAGGAATTCTATAAAAAATGCAAATAAATAAAATTCCTTCAGTTAAAAGAGAAAAGAGTTTCCAATAAGTGACTACATTTAAAAAAAAAGAAAAAGAAAAGGGAAAAAAAATTGTGGGGAAAACCCACATCATCATAAACTTTCATAAGTTGACCTTTACCAGAGGTCAACTTCCAGTTTAGATGGGGAAGATCATATATTAAAAAAGCAACAGTAATCAATCCTCTCAACAACAATGCCGAATATCAGAAGACAGAGTAACATTTTTAAAATTTTGAAGTATAATGTTTCCAAGCAGCTGAATCATAAATTTACAACAAGCATGAAAGAATGATAAGGTTAGATAAGCAATGGCTCGTAAGTACTATTTCCATATCTCTTCTTAATAAGCTATTGGAAGATATACTCCTATAAGGTTTAAGAACGGATCCCTAAAGATGGAAGTAATGAGATCCATGAAACAGGTTATACAATATGGAAAAATCTCATAGCTAAGTCCTACAATTATGTTGGAAAAAAGTTCTAGAAGGATCATTTTATGTTAAGATCAGGATGCCAACTTGAGGACAGAACAAAAGGACAAGATGTTCTGACACATGTAGCTCCCCCTCAAAAAAAAAAAAACTCTATAAATTATTCAAAATGATAGTTTATGTAAAAGAAAATAGGTATGTGGTTGGTATATATAATCATATATTAAAACTGATGTTAATTTATAGAATGTTATGAAAGTAAAGATAGACAATTACTAACTCTAGTGAAAATACACCCAAAATATTCAAGAAAGGAAGCAAATTCCACGCTTATTTATGTAAATATTTTATTAAAATTATGTTTGATTTATGGAAAGCCATACGTGTGGAGAAAATCATGCCTAAAGTCAAAAAATATTACCAAGAACATAATCTTTAGAAATACGGTGCTAAATGCTAGAGAAAAATGCTAGCATTGATTTTAAGAAAGGAGATTCCCTTTGATCAACAAGAATAAAGAATAGAGTGTGGCAATGCTCTTTTTCTTTTTTTTTTTTTTTTTTTTTTTTTTTTTTTTTTTTTTTTGTTGAGACAGAGTCTCACTTTGTTGCCCAGGCTAGAGTGAGTGCCGTGGCGTCAGCTTAGCTCACAGCAACCTCAAACTCCTGGGCTCAAGCGATCCTACTGCCTCAGCCTCCCGAGTAGCTGGGACTACAGGCATGCGCCACTATGCCCGGCTAATTTTTTCTATATAGATTTTTTTAGGTGTCCATATAATGTCTTTCTATTTTTAGTAGAGACGGGGTCTCGCTCAGGCTGGTCTTGAACTCCTGACCTTGAGCAATCCACCCGCCTCGGCCTCCCAGAGTGCTAGGATTACAGGCGTGAGCCACCGCGCCCGGCCCTCTTTTTCATTATAAACTTTTCTGATCTTTTCTTCAGAAATGGGTACGTATATAGTTTGATTAAATCGTAAACTAAAAATGAAACTTCTACTGGGAAGATAAATAAGATAATGAATGGAAGAAATCAGCGAAGTGCTCAGCAGACAGCCATCATTCAATGAGTGGTGGTTGTGGCATAGCAATTATTGAAAAAATTAGTTTGGAGAAAAAAAAATCTATGATTTAGCATTCAGTGTGGACTTTAACTTCCAAGGTGGTGGTATAGAACAGGTAAAACTTGGCTTGACACAGTAAGCATATTCATTCTTGATATAACACAAAGTTTTTCTGATATTCACTGTTAGATAGATGTTATCACTTGGGTGTTTCGCAGGGTCAATGAACAGCATTTTAAATGATGTCTTAGACTGGAAAAAAAATCAATCTTTCCAAGAGTGTTTCTTTTGTGCATTCTTGCCTTACATTAACAAACAAACCAACAACCCCCACCTCCACATCCACATACTAGCAACAACAGCAATAACACAGATATTGCCATTAAATCTTAATAAATGTATGCATATATTTTTTGATTATAAAAGACTGAATCAATTTATGTGGATGTTCTCTAAATTAACAAGATTCTGACCGTGTAACTAATAAAAAATTCAGATATAGAATACTTGGAAGAAGGGATCAATAACAAGCTTTTCAACTAGCTCCGTTCCAGGACTGAGGTCAGGTGAAAGCACTTTGACATCATTTGCAGTCAGGTAATTGGCCACTTTTCAACAGAGGTCCATAGTAGGCTGATCAGGTACTTCAAGGATGCCCAGGAATTCTGAGACTGAGTTGCCCAGAAACAAGTGACTCACTGAATCTCTAAAATATGTTGCTAAAACCAATCATGTGTTTACATTTCAAACCTAGCGGGGAAAAAATATACATATATATATTTTAAATCAAATTGATGTATGCAATCGGGTTGCATCAGCCTGTTTCAATTTAAGGCTGACAGGTCACATTTTGGCAATAAAATTCTCATTACTAAGTAGAATTTGCAATGGAACTTATCTAGGGAATTCTGATCAACACCCTCAAAACATATTTCTTAATAAAATTATCTAAGGAAGAGAGATAAATATAGTACACACATGCACACACAACATTCACACGTATATAGATATATATATAATATATGTATTTTACATATATTATTTTGTTATACTTTATATATTATATATAATTTATATATACTATATGCACAAATATGTGCATGTGTCTGTCTCTTATATATATCTCATATATATGATAATTTCTGTCTCATATATGCGTACATATTTCATATATATCTCATATAAATATATGAGAAAGAGACAGAGACAGAGAGAACAAGATTAAATGCACATATGCTTGGCAATGTGAAATTATTAACTGAACTCTGTAACCGCTCAGTGAACAAATTTCAGGACCCCTGTATGTTTTTTAATAATTCTCTCCCTTAACTAACTATTTGACATTTTGAGTTGTTGCCCAGAAATGGTGGATTTTCTGCAAGACAAAGGAGCTGAGATTCTGAAGGACCTGGGACAGAGTTCCTGATGCCAAGGTTCATCATGCCCCCCACCTCCCCGAATGTCCCTTGTTAGTTACACCAAGACCTGCCCCAGGGCATGTGGCCTGTCCTTTAAAAGCCCATGATCTCTGCTAGTTGGCGAGACAGATCTGAGGCAGCTTCTCCTGTTCTCCGGCCAAGACATCTTTCATATTAAAAATTCCTTTCTTCCTTGGCAGTCCTCATTGTCTCAATAATTGGATCTTTGTGCAACAAGCAACTGGATCTAGGCTGAAACCTCCTTGTGGTTTTGATAACAACTCCATCCCATCTTTCTAGACATGGAATAGTAGGATATTGTGAAAGGCGTCATATGACCAATTAGTGTCAGGAATGAACATTAAAATGTGTGACCTGGTAACCAGACCTCAGGATGAACGTGGCAAGAACCCTGCCCTAAATATCAGAAAAGTTTTTTTCTGCCTCAGCATCAACCACAATTACATTGACCAATGGCAGTCGCATCATTTTTTTTTTCTGATGCAAGTTTTCTCATGAAAGTAGAATCAAAATACAATACCAATCGATCTCACAATATTGTCTTGAGATTCATACAAGATAATGTATATAAAATTGTTTTGAAATGGTATAAAATCCTATGGAGATTTGAAGTAATAAAATAGCTCCATAAAAGTGTCTATATAAGAAATTCTAATTTTGAGTGAAAATGAGAGTTTACTGGGTCATATGATGAGGAAATGAAAAGACACAAATGACTTCAGGGAGGTTTACATACTTAAAAATTATCCAGAACCTGTTTTTTCTATCTCACCATTATCTGCTTCACCAAATGGTTTGATTTCATTTTCTTTTACTTCGAAGAGGCTTTTCATGCACTGGGTAGAGGGGAGGGGCCAGCAGCATATAATTCCTGGCTTATATTATGTGAGTTTAGAGGAAAGAGAGATCTGCTATCAGCATTTGCTTATAAATTGCCAGGGAAGGACTCCTATTGGACCATCTTGGATTACACACTTGCATTTGAGCCAATGACTATGGCCGAGGGGAGGGGTTTAAAATTAGCAGGACCTGGCCTCATGAATGCCATGAAGGCTATGGAGTGATAGATTGTTAGCTCTTTAAAGTAAGGGTGTGCTATTAACCAGAGGAAGGGGCAAAGAAACACTGGCAAAAAAATATCAGATGCCCCTGATCCTGTCACTGTCTCTCTTTGTTCTCAAGGTTCCCCACACATCCCTCTATCTCAGCTCTTACCACATGAAAATTGGACTGTTTCTTGGCTTGTTCACATTGCAAACATGTGTCTGATTTACCTTCATACTCCCAGCAAATAGCACAGGACCCAACATAGATTAGTTCCTCAAAAAATACAGATTGACGGAATGAATAAAGTAATTTTACTATTAAAATTGCAGAGGATTCTGCTATTCCAGTTCTTATAGGTATGTGGAGAAGTAACTCCTGGATTCCTACGTTCCTAAATTCTCCCAAGTTCAAATGTGCTTCTTGGGAACATACTCTATCAAATTTATCAAATATTCACTTGGCACAGGTTGGGAGCAAAACCTTATATAGGGTTCTTCAGATGATTCCAAAAAGTGGACTCAGGATTACTTCTTGGTTTCCTAAAATGGTAAATGGGAAGCTCTACCCTCCAGAACCTTACAGCAAGATTGCCAAATCATGGCATCTGACATAGAGTGGATAATCCTCGAAACTGTGTGACCAATGCTCAATCCACTCACATGGTATATGACATTGAAGTTCAGAGACAAGATAAATGGAGACCAACTGGAAACAGTGGAAAAGCTACATGACCAGGAGAGAAAAGGAGATTCTGGTGAGAACAAAGAAGAAGGAAGAATAACATTTACAGGCCTATTCTGACCCAGGCACCAGGCTCAGCATTTCATAACCACTATTTTATTAGCTCTTGCTAGCCCTGGGAGCTGGGGCATGTTTATCTCTACTTGGCAAGGTAGAAAACTCAGACTCAGGGAGGTTAGATAAATCAGTGGGACAACGTGAAGAATGCAAGGGTTATAACCATGCATGGATGTTTTCGATGCCTGTGTGTTTTTTCTCATGGTGTAATTAATCATAAATACAATATATGTGTCAGTGTAAAAACTATGTAAAAATGACCAATCAGGAGATGTAATAAACAGGTAATTTATAGCTACATTGATACAGATAATTATTAAAATGTTAATAGGTAATGGGAATTGATCATAGGTGATAGATTATAAAGATGAATGGGAAATGAAGACACATGAATATATAATTGAGTTAGATTGATAGGTATGTTCATATATATTCATACGGGGACACTCTCAACCCTATTTTGTGAAGAGTCAATTTGGCAAGATATAATGTGCTTCGGTGCGAAGATAATCGTGCAATTACGGGGAAGCGGCGATCTGCTCTTGCCTCTCCCACTGGCTCTGTGGCCCTGTGTCCTTGTCTTTGCTCATCCTCAGTTTCATCATCTGTAAAACGAGACTAATAAACAGAGCCCAGCCTCCTCGCACGAGGTGTCTCTGAGAACTCTACAAGGTAATTGTGGAGGAAGCGCCTTGGAAATTGTAACACGCTCTGTCACCCCTGGGGTTAGACCTGGGTGGTTTGCAACTTCTTTTGAAAAGAAAGCCAGCTCCATCTTAGGTCAGAGAATGGCTTATTTTTCGAGATGATGTGTGTGCTCGGCCGCCGCCTGCCCGTCACGCGACGCGTGTTTTATCAGGTTCCACATCGCCTCTACCTTGCAGCTTAGCTCATATCATCAAAAACCACTTTGCCGCCCTCTATGTCAGCACATGGTTGTTCGTCTGTTGTATCTTTTGCCTCATCTCCAAAGCCGAGCTCCGTAACAGACCCTTTTTTGATGCCGGATGATCTGAAAGCAGGATAAAAAGTCAGGAGAATGTTTTCCCACTCAAGATCAATATGCCTTTAACCTTCCTTCCCTCTCTCCTTGGGGAAACGTCTCTCCTCACCTCACTGGCAGCTTCTGCCCTCCCAAACTCCCGTCTTTTATTCTCCCTCCACCCCCCACCTCCACCACTGCCTGGTTAGAATTCAGCATGTCTTCCTCTTGGAGGTCTTGCCTTAATATTCATCATTACAGGTTCTGGGGGGTGGCTTTTCCCCATACATAAAGTCCCATATTGCTATGAACTAAAGAAACTCAAGAGTAACTCTTTTAGAGCCAGGAGACACAGGTTTGAATCTGGCTTTGTTTTTAGGAGCAGCATGACCTTTGAGAACTGATTTCACCTTTCTGGGTCCTGGTTTTCTTTTCCACAGATTGTGGGCAGCAATACCTGCCCTGCTCATCCCCTGCAAACATGGAACATTTATGATAGATAGATTCTAGATATTAAATCTTAAACTTAAAAATTTAAATGTATTTTAGTTTTTTAAATTAAAAAATCCATGTAGAGTAATTTTTTAAATGCTAAAAAAATACTTTAATATTTTAAAGTACCATCCTAATAATTTAATCTTGATGGCTCTACAAAGTATATATGATCAATATCCCTATATTACAGATGAAGACCCTGAAGCCAAAAAGGTAAGAAAATGTGCTCAAAATTTCCTGTTTGGTAAGTGGTGGCACCAGGATTTTAACCTAGATTCTTGGATTCCAGAGACTGTGAGAGTAACCATGTGTTATGCTGCCTAAGCAAACCAATGATCCTTTCCTGGGACAGTAGGTGGGTGTAATGTTGTGGATGTACACTACGGAGTACTTATTCAGTACTTAGAAGCACCCTACTGGGATAGGACCAGTAATATTATGGTAATAAATGAACACTAACACATGTATTTTTCACTCATGCCAAATCCAATGAGTGTATAGACAAATTCTCCAGTCAACAGTCACTTCATTTGATGATTCAGGGAATGAACCAGATACAGGTGAACAATTCTAACATCTATCACCCCCACCTATTCATTTTAAATATTGGCTTAAATAAGTAAGTCAACAGCTAATGTGGTGACCCAAAAGGTCAATAGTAAGCTGTAACTAGCATCTCCCCACAAACTGTAATTCAAGCCAACACATTTATATGAGTTTAATATTAAAAGCTGCTGATTAGCTGGCTTTCTCTTGTATTTTTCCTATCCCATTTCCTGTGTTTATACAACTTTTTTTCCCCAGCTAAACCTAAATCCCTGAAAATCTGAACTGAACGTGACAGGTGCAGTTCTTAGGGCCATAAACAAACTCAGGATTTAGTTAAGGCCTCTTGTGTCTGAGCTAAGTGTTCATCCCCTTTGAGATTCCAGAAGTCTCTAGACACTTACTTCCTCCACCTGCTCCACACTCTAACCTCATATCCACCAAAATGTAATCAGATAGTTAGCAAAGACCACAGAGTGTGCAGAGAACCTACTATTACGGAAACAGGTGAACTGGCTTATTTTCCATGCTTAGTTCACCATTTTAGCAAATCTCTCTTTAGACCTCAGTTTCCTCATCTATTATATAAATTGAAGGTGACTGTTACTGGCCTGCCTCGGAGACTGTTATGGCAGAAAGAGCAGCTGTTTCTGGCCATTAGAAAATGCATCACAGACAAACCATTACTGGAGTTTCAGGGGTAAGAAAGAAGTGACCACTGGAGAAGGTAGGCACAATCATGAAATATTTTGACATTTCCTATTGGAGACTAAATATCATCCCTGGAGAAGGTCAACAGAAGAAATAGCAGAAACCAAGATATAAAAAGCTTGGAAACTTTGGCAAGCTCAGAAAAGAGAGAGAACTTTGGTAAGCTTGGATTTTCTGATGATGCAGGAGCACAATGAGACATAAGACTGGAAAATTGTAATTAAGCCAAACTAGAGAGGATCTTGAAGGCCCTCATAGGGTTTGGAATTTATACTATACAGAATTGCTTAAATATCTAAAGACTAGATATATAATTATCTAGTCTACCTAATCTAGACTAGATTATAATTATATATCTAGTCTTCAGAAAATTGCTTCATCAGCTGTGTGGAAAATACAACATAAAAGTATACCCCAAAGTGTATTCTTAAGGCACAAGTGCAAATGGTTGTAGGTGTTACACACACAGATCTCTACATACTCATATACACACTCACACAGCTGGCCATCGCTTATGGTAATTGTACGGCAAATATCTGTTGAAAGAATGAATGAGTTAAGGTTAGGACATTTTAGGTTCAAGCAAGCCAAATAAGACTTTTCTTATTGTTTTTGTTTGTTTTGATTGTTTAACTTTAGGACTTCCTAGAACATCTAATAAACTGATAAGCTTAGTGTATCCCCAAAAGGAAGAAGAATAGGTGAGATTTAATAACTTCATTGGTCATGAAACTTCTTTTGTCATGTATCTTGTGGGACCAGTGTTCCATGGAAAATGCTTTGGGAAATGTTAGATCAAAAAGAGAGACAAGAGACAGTGAACCCAAACAAAGCAATGTAGGTAACTCAGGAGGGCAAATGTGGCACCTGAGCTGCAACAGCGACAGGTCGGGGAAGAAGGAAAGTGTAGGGGACATACTATGAGAGGGACACGGGCAAGGCTTAATGATTCATTGATGTCAGGAAAAGAGATGGAGAATCAAAATGCTTCCTGGGTTTTTAATTGCAGGGAAATTGTGGTCTTATTCTATTTAAATAACTTGATCCTGAAGTAATTGATTTATCAAAAGCCATTGTAACGGAAATGTTTTTATTTTCTCATTCCCTTCAAAAGTACTCAAAAGTGAAAAAAAGGAGAATATCCTAAAATCATCTATCTATCTGTCTATCCCTTAGCCCCTTTGACCCAATATTTCCTAAAAGAACTATCATAAGCGCACACAAATATCTAAATCATCATATCTTTATAACTCAAACAAATAAAAAAATCCAAAATACCAAGAATAGGAAATCGGTTAAATATATCTGAGTATATTAATACAATGGAATACTCTGCAGCCATTAAAAACTATGTTTTACAAGAATACTTCAAAATATTTCAAAGAACAAAAACCCATGGTGTAACTTAAGTGTAATAAAAATAAGGGAGTTTATAAAGTAAAATACACTAACAAGAATTTTGTTAAGAAAAATATGTTGCCTACACACAGAGAAAAATGCTCATACAGAAATATAATATTTTAATGGTAGTTTTGTTTGGACAATGAATTAATTATAAATTTTAGTTTGTCTATATATATTTGAATTTTCCAAATATCCATGTGGTATTTGGTAAGCAGACAAAATTGTATTTTTAATAAGACAGAATTTTTTAGCATGATATTATTATGGTTATTGCCAGAAAATACATATTAACATTGTCATTCACTTTTCTATCCTTTCTTCCTTCCTTCCTTCCCTCCCTCCCTCTTTCCTTCCTTCCCTCTCTCCTTCCATTACTTTAATCAAGAAACACTGAATATACATTGTGTGCCATATACTTTTCTAGGCTGCTGGGATATAAAGGTGAACAAATTAATGAGTCCTCCCTCTAGGTGCTCCCAGCCACAAAGCTACTGGTAGAGGACCAGCATTAACCAGTCCAGTATATTTCTGGCCCCAGGCTGTGCTGAAGGCAGGAGGCCCATTAAATCAAGAGGAAGGGGCATTTGGCTCACAAGATATTTGTTAAAGAATAGAGTTAGCTATGCAGAGAATGGAAGGACCCACAGGTAAATTCCCCACATGTATCTTCAGTAGCTGCTATGGTCTTGGGAAGGGTGAGGGCAAATGTCTTTGGTGTAGTGGGGCAGCTATACTCATTTAATTCTGCACATGCAGAGAATTGCAAGAAATTGAGATAAGTACCAAAAATGAGGACCGTGGGAGCCTAAGGGGAGATGCTACAAACTTGAAATGTCAATGAATTCTTCAGAAATATAAACTCTTCAGAGGAGAGGGAGATAGGATGATTTGAAATTGTGGGTCCATAGTTGGAGATGGCAATCTGACAATGCATTCTTCTTCTGTATGCAGGTGTGTGTGTGTGTAGGTGTATGTCTCCATGGTAGGGTAGAGAGTAGAAGGAGTGTACAACTTCTAATGAATAGATTAGAAACTACTGATTTGGCCATGAAGATGCCATCACAGAAATGTTACATATATTGGAGGCAATGTCTGAAACTTAGTTCTAAGAGCTCAAAGGTTGTTGAGACTTTGAAATTTGGAGATCTATCATTTCAAAAATGGTCAGCATTTCCTTCTGTTTGTTTGTTTTTCTATCAAAAGTTGGAGAAGTTTATTCTCTGGAGCAAACTCTTCTTTTTTTCCAAGTGACCAGCTGAAAGGGTTTTCTTATGACCCATGAAGCAAACTCCACCTCCACCCATCTATATTGGTTATAGATAGATGCCCCTTGTTAATATATCTGAAGACAAGCTTTCAGCTTAGTTGGGCATGATGGGGACAGGGCAAGGTAGAGAGCATCAATTCTAATCAGCCAATCTACACTCAAACATACACACACACACACACACACACACACACCCCCCTGTCAGCTCCTTCTCTTAGTCTTGATAGTTAGAGAGGTTTTGCTAGAAACTGAATATCATGTTTTAACAAAATATTTGTGAACAAAGCGATTTTAGATCCAAGCAGAAGTGGTTGGAGACCCAGGTTACACAGAGCAGGGGGAGACCATCCTCTCAGCTCTACCCAGAGGAAAAGAGACTTTGAAAGCATTGGGTAATAACACCCTTGGCCTGGGCATTGGTAGCTTTCAGGGACACGTCAGCTACGACAGCTTCACAGATAACAGACATTGACACGCAGGGGAGAAAAGACAAGAGGGCCTCTTTGTGGTTTGTGGACACATGTTAAGTCCTCTGAGAACTCTCAGAAACCACTAAGCCTTCTTAATGCTTTTGGAAAAGGGCAAGTAAGGTGGGTGGAGTGAGTCCCTGCACGTAAGAAACTGAGCCACTGTCATTTGAGCATAAATGTCAAAGTGATCACTATTGTCCTCCCAGGCTAGGAAAGATCCTGATTTGTAAGTTACATATGCAGAGAGGAAATGAAGCCAAAGCTGACATTTCCATTCATCATTTACCCACACAGAGGCACGCACGCCCAAATCTTGAATATGGGTCTTTTGTACTTGACAACTAGATCAAGTTAAGAAAGGCCATGGGCTATTAGTTCCCCACCCTTACCAGGCCTTTTTACCATCCAGGGAAATTAAGACTAGTTATTTTACTTTTTAAAAGTTTTTTTCTCCTTTAGCTTTGGATGGGGTTTGGTGGTTGGGAGAGAAGGGAGAGAGATAGAATTAAAATGTAGGTCAGCGGATAGTTATTTACAAATGTCCGGGACAACAGAACAAGGGCTGACTTGGTCAAGTCTTGGCAAAGGCCTCAAAGGTAGAAGTAAAGAGGCACAATCACTTTCTGTGAGAGAGTCACCTCTTTTGGGGTCAAAGCCACTTTCCCGAGTTGCTGAAGCGAATCTTTATTTTTTCCTAAAACTCAACAGACAGCATCTTCAGAAACTAATTTGATTTTGATTGATTTTTGAAACTTGAAACACTTCTAAACTAATTTTCAGTATATTACTCTTGTCAACGGTTAAAGATTTTGTCAGGAGGAATTTGCTGAACAGACACAGTAATTTTGTTTCTCATTCTGGCATATCACCCCTAAAGAGGAAGCCCAGGGAGGGGGGCAGCTCGGTTACTACAGCTGCTGCTGTTAGAATATACATTGCAATTACTGTGCTGCTATTTTGGGGCCTTCTTGAACAGTTCAGGCTGCGACTCACCGGAGTCTTGAAATAAGAATCGCAGAATTGTCAACTCCCCTTAGGTCAGACCTGGGATATAGAGGAGGGACTTGAGGCCCAGAGAGAAGTGATTCATTCAAGGTCATAAAGCAATTTAATGGCAAACCTGGAGCTGGAGAACATCTTCACACTTTTAGCGTGTTTTTTTCCCCAGGGTATCAAGAAGCACTGACGCCAGGCTAGCTCTGCAGGGGTCATAGCCCAAGTTGGGATTTATTAAATAAATACAACAGTGACAACTTCAGTGGGAGAAGGGGCCTTTAATTGCAGTTGATACGACAATCAATAGGCTGTAAAAGCCGCTCGGAAAGCCCAGCCCT
Source organism: Eulemur rufifrons (assembly GCF_041146395.1). Lineage (NCBI taxonomy): Eukaryota > Metazoa > Chordata > Mammalia > Primates > Lemuridae > Eulemur > Eulemur rufifrons. The sequence continues at coordinate 270,861,788 of NC_090989.1, forward strand.
GACGATGTGCAGGGGGTGTGTGCTAACGGTGTCTCCCTTTTTGGCTGCCACAGTCAGCAGATCCGTTGGGGGCTGCGGGGAAATAACAATGACATTACAAGATAATAACCTCTGCTCAAGCCGGCATTATGGGCATTATGCCGAGAGGGCTGTCAAAGAGTGTTTTCCTTTTATTGCTTTCTGCCACCTAGGGTCTGTGGCACGAGGACAGATGGACGGGCTCATCCTAACAAATAAGCAATGGGGACAAACTGCACTGGCTCAAACCAGCAATCTTCGCTCAAGGCAGGGCCTTCTCAGCAAGGACCTGCGGGTGCCTGGGTAACAATGGTTTGGCAGATGCAAAGCAAAGAATGATTCAGGAAGGGAACAGAATTGCTCAAGGGCTGACCCATTGTGTGGCCAAATGGGCCCAAGGACTTTCATCCGCTGCAAAAGTATTTTGATGCAGTGTGAGTTGGCAACATGTAACGGGTAAGAGCATTAGGAGCAAAGACTGCAAAGTGTAGAGTTCTGTTTGAGCTATTTAAATCTGTTTCCCAACACTCAGCAGCCTATAGATGGATGCGAATAGGTCAAATCAATATGCATTTATGTATCTGCATTTATTCATTAATATGTTTCCAATACACTTGGATGCATATAATAAAGTGAACATGGGTGAAATTGAATGCCAAGGGTTTTTTTTTTTTTTTTTTTTTTTTTTTAAATTCTGGGTAAAGAGATTGAGGAAGGAATGGGCATTGATATTTTAAAGAAAAAGATAGTTTTAAAAAATTTATGCATTTTTTTCTTTTTTTGCTTTTATTGACACATTAATGGTGTACATATTTATGGAGTATAGTGTGGTAGTTTTTAAGAATGAATAACAGATATTTGGGAACTGTATTGATGTCCAGCTGCTTTATGACTGTATCTGTGGGGCCATGGAGCCAAATCATTCCTTTTGGGTAGGGGCAAGGCTTTCCCTGAAGGAACTGGCTGTTTCCACTTTCAAAGAGTCCTGGAAAGAGTTAGTGGCTGGAATGCCAGGACTCAGGAGGGCTGAGACCGCAGCAAGGAGAGGTGGTCTTTCTTACTCTGGTTTGAGGAGTCCAAGCTGCAAAGAAGACTGGATTAGTTCTAGTGGCAGGACCTGGCCATGTGGAAGCTCACCGGGAGCAGGTCAGAAATCCAAGGCTGTCGTCTGGGTCTGGACTGTGACTATACATTAATGTCTGCAGCTACTTCTTTCTGTATGTCTTATCCCTTTAGACAAATCTCCAATTACATTATAGCCTCATCTCTGCCACTATAGAAAATTAAGGAAAAGGCTGAGCTTACTTATGGGGATCTTAAGGAAAAGGAGACTGGGATTTGGGGGGCAAGTTCTGCGAGACCAGAGTGACGGTAGCAGCAGGGCCACCCATGAGGGGTGACTGTGTCCAATGGAAGGCTAATCTCTCCTGCGTACGGAGGCAGTGGGGTGACATGACTGGTAGAAAGGAGAAAAGGATGTCTGGGGGCTGCTTTTTGCACTCTTTAGGCAGCAAAGAGATCTTCAGAACCATCCAGGAGATGTGTTGAAGAAGGTACTTTGGGAGCAATAAAGCAGGTGTGTGCTTAGACCGGTGTCACTTGTGATAGAGAATGAGACAAAATTCATAAAGCTGAAGCCTTAAGGAACTTCTCGCTCTCTCTGGGAAGGCAAGACAAATACAAATGAAAAGATTCCTAAAAGTCATAAACCTGCTAAGCCTCACAGGAATGGTAGAAGACTGTCAGTAAAGTAGTATAGCAGTTCTGGGAAACAAGAAATCTCTGAGGTCGCGTTTATTACAGATGCTTCCTAGAAGATATGGGAAATGAACTCAACCTTATAATAGAGAATTTAGGTGAGGCAAATTTTCCTAAGGTACTGTCCCCAGACCTGCAACATCAGCATCACTTGGGACTTTGTTAGAACTGCAAATTTTTGGACTTCCCCCCAACCCGGGTACTACTGGATCAAAACTCTGAAAGTCCGGCCCTAGCAATCTTTGCTTTAACAAGTGCCCCCAGGTGATCCCGAAGGCCATGCCAGTTGCAGAGCAACTGAAACCGGGAATGTGGTTTAAAGTAAGTTAATAGAAGTTTGGCCAAAGGTGCTTCTGCCAGCAACTCGGCTGCAGCTGTGAAAGAGACAGGAAACTGAGAGTGAGTAATCATCAGGGTTTAACACCAGTAACAGTCCTCTTTCCTATCATCACAGAGCTCACAACATACTCCTCAACTATTGCATTTTGTTGTTATAACCCTTGCAAAGCTATTACTGGTACACATTACTTCTGTTTCATAGGTGCAGCAATTGAGGATCAAAAAGACACTATTGCTTGTCCAAAATCACGAGGGTAATAAGCAGGACAGGCAAAATAGAAGCCCCAAACTTCTGGCTGTTAATACAGTGCTCTTTTCCGTACTTGTTGCTGTGTATGTCTTCCTTTCCAGTTAACAAGGAGTATTCAGAAATCTCCTAAACTTCCAAAATTTCCCTAGCAGTGGCTAGCATCTTGCTTGCCACTTCGGAATATTGATAGTGACTTTTGGAACTCTCTGTTGAGAAGGATTCTGAGAATGCTTTTGGAGTCAGTGGGAAAGAGTGCTGCGGTGGGTGAATGATGTCTGCTGTGAGCATCTAAAGCATCGAGTGGCAGTGTCTGTGTAATATACATGATATCTCCTGCTCACAGAGTATGATCTTCCTCTGAATTTCACTCCATTATTTGGCTAGGTCCCGAGAAAGACAACCTGTAGAAGAGTAGCATCTGGTTAGGAGGATTAAATAAGGATGGGCCTATGAAGAGAGGAAAGATTATTCTCACCCACCTTCATATGATCTCATTGGCCATTATTGTTCATGCTAATTCCAACCAGCTTTCACCAATTTGCAGAGAAATTTATTGGAAAAAAAAAAAACCCTCACGTTCTGACATCATCCTAAATATACTTCACTGCCTTAAAAACCTATGCCTCTAAAATCTGGACATGTTATTAATGATACATTTTTATTCCTATTTCATGGTAAGATTTATATGTGCCAGGTCTGCCAATCCTCTTGAATAGCCCCAATATTGTCCTCTTAGGAATGAATGGAGACTCTCCCCATTTTGTTGGCTTTGTCCTCCTAGCATCCGCCTCCAAACAAAGAAACAAACAAACAAAAAAATCACAAAGCAAACAAACTAAAACCAAAAAAGACAATACAATCAACCAATCAAACATTCCTAAAGCTTCCAGTGCTTGTGAATATCTGATCGCTATTATTGTGTGTGAGTCACTTGCAAATTCAGGCTCAGTTTTTAATTCCTCCCAATGGCCACTTTACTCAGAACAAACAGACCAAACCTTTGTCCAAATCATGTGTGACAGAGCAATATTTTCATTTTCTATAATGCCAGCAACTAACATTAGCTTTCTCTCTAGCTCTTGCTGATTTCCAGGGATTTTGCTGCAATTTGGAGAAAGACTTCTCCCCATGGAGGCCACTTTTTCCAGCCTCTGTTGGTTTCCTGGCACTGCTTTGCAACCGTCTCCCTACTCTTTGCTAATATCGATATCTGCAATCATTACTCCATTTTGCTGTGATTTTAATTAGAGGACATGTGGTATCTTTTAATATTCTTCTGCACATTGAGGCTCCTGAGCGCTTGCTACCAACCAATGCCTAATATAATTTAGAAGCTGTGGCTTCATAAGTGAGTCCTCCAATCTTTTGATATTAAATTTTCAAATTAATCTCTGCTGTATGCATCACTGGTGATTATCTTGGCCTAAATTATGCATCCTTCTTAAAGTTTGGAAAACAACAGCTCTCCCATCTGACAGTGAATCTGTGCAGATATCCTTATCTCTAAGGAGAAGAAGTTTGTTTTTAACCCTCCAAGGGTATAATTAGAGATCTCTTTGGCTCCATCCTTATTTGCCATCATCCCACACATGGCTATAATAAGAGCAAAACTGATCCTGTGAGTGCCCTCTTAGCCCCTGGTGTGGCTCCCATTGCCTCCAAGAAAAATCCAAGCTCTGATTTATCCTTCAAAAAACAAATAGTTTAAATAGCAACTGAAAGTGATATAACTGTTGTGTTAGAAAAAATGTATGGGGTTAACTGATAATTGCTTGTGGTGTTATTTCTCAAAGAGAGATTGTAAGGTACAGTGGGACATACACAGTCTCTGGAGTTGAAGAGACTCAGATGCATGTAAGTATTGATTATGTATTACTTGTACCATTATTAGAAAATTGTTTCCCTTTTCTATGCCTCAACTCTTATTGTCAGAACTAACAAGGCACAGCATAATTCACAATCGTAAAGATATAGTATTAGCCTAAATGCTCAGCAATTCATGAGTGGATTAAGAAAATGTGGGGTATATAAACCATGGAGCACTACTCATCCATAAAAAGGAATGCAATGATGTCTTTTGCAGAAACTTGGATGCAACTGGAGACCATATCCTAAGTGAAGCATCTCAGGAATGGAAAAACAAACACCGGTGTACTCTCTAATAATTGGGAGCTAATTGATGGGCACACATGGGCACAAGGAGATGTAACAGCCATTAGAAATCAAGAAGGGGGAAGGGGAGGAGGAGGGTAAAAACCTACCTATTGGGTACAATGAACACTATCATGGTGATGGGCACACTAAAAACCCTGACTTAAGCATTATAAAAAGCATCCATGTAACAAAAACATTTATACTCCCTCAATATTTTGGAAAAAAAACAAAGAATTAATAAGGTCGCTATGCCATCACATCACATACCAGGCTCTCACAAGGCAAACTTTCTTTCTTTCTAACTTCTCCCTATAGTCACTTTTAGGGGCAACCCTTAAGGCTTAAAGGATTGAATTTAAATATGAATAACTGGGCAATCTAAACAAAAAAAAGTCTTAGCATATTTGTAATTTTGTTTTGGAGGAGCAAATAAAATTAGATTATTATTATTTTTTTTTTTAATTTCATCTTATTGTTATGGGGGATACAGAATTGCAGGTTACATACATTGTCCATGTACCGCCTTTCCCCCCAAGTCAGAGCTCCAGGCGTGTCTGATCCCCAGATAGTGCGAGTTGCACCCATCATGTAGGTATATATCCCTCCCTTCCCCAATCCCCCTTCCCGAGTCAGTACCTTCAAGCGTTACCATTCCCCAAACGGTGCACAATGCACTCATTGTGTAGGCATACACCCTATCCCCTCCCCCACCCCCCACCTCAGTCTGATATCCGATTGGTGTCGTTCCCAGATGTGTATTTAGGTGATGTTCAGGGAAACCAATTTTCTGGTGAGTACATGCGATGCTTGTTTTTCCATTCTTGGGATACTTCACTTAATATAATGGGTTCCAACTCTCTCCAGGAGAACCATAGAGATGGCGTATCTTTATTATTTCTTATAGCTGAGTAATATTCCATGGTATACATATACCACAGCTTACTAATCCAATCATGTATTGATGGGCGGTTTAAGAGTGGCCCACACAATATGATTACACTCTTTCTCTGAACAGTTGTTTTGCAGTGCTCAAATGAAGGCACTGTCCCACCAACCAAATGAGCTGATGAAAAATCTTCCAGCAAGAAAGAACAAGACAATCTGACATTTTTCTATGGGAGAAAGACTATCATCAGAAACTCCATACGATAGCACAACAGTCAAACAGCAGTGGAGAGCTAGATTGATCACATCTCCAGTATGACAAAATGGAGGACTAAAAACATAAACCCAAATAATTCTATGTCCCTGTGTTTGACAATAGTGGAAACAGTCATACTTCTCTTTCCCTGGGAACTCTAGGATGACGTACAAGTACCTCTCTCTTTGCTAAACAATGTTAAGAATAAACAAAAATATTTTAGCTTCTTTATGTAGGAAATACTTGCTCCTGGAAGATAAGATGGAAAAAAAAATCAGTGTAGACTGTAGGTTACACAGATATATATAGTTACCAAAATGTACCAAATAGTACATTTAAAATAAGTGCCTTTCACTACATACAATTTTGCCTTAAAAATCATACATTGGGTTCTAGTTAATGATATACCTGCTGAAATGTTTAGGAGTGAAGTGTACCGATGCTTTTAACTTACTTTGAAATATATCAAAGATAAGGTGGACTGATGGATGGAAAAAGGGATGGAAAGATGGATAGATATGTGATAAAGTAATTATAGCAAAAATGTTAATTGTAGACTCCTGGTGGTAGATATATGGGTGTTCACTCTATGATTCTTTCAACTTTGCTGTATTTGAATTTTTTAATAATAAAATGTCAAGGATAAAGTGAAAAAGAAAAAGATGATGAAGCAATGTAACAGCTTACTTATTAATAATAACACCCGACTCATCAAATTACTTCCAGACCCTCACCACACAGTGACCATCAATCAAAAACTATCACCCAATCCCCTAGAGTCTCAGACTCTAGTTTCCATTTTGCAAGGCCCTCCTTAAATTCTGTCATCTCAGGCCTTAAAACCTTGTATTGATATATTCCTATTTTGAAATACTACTAAGACTGTCTTCCTTCTGGCAGTAAATCTAATAAACTTAGTTTTTCTTAATCAACAGACTTTTCTGGTTATCTTTGGGGAATCAGTAGTTGACTTCATAAAGTACCTTATTATGAGACTCATTGTATTTAACTTTTTAAAAAATTTTATTTTCCTATTTTTCTGTCTTTTCATTTATTTCTCCAGGAAATATTTATTGAGTGCCGGGAACTATCCTAGACACTGAGAACAGTCTGTCTCTGCCTTCGTGGAACATACATTCTAGTAAGGAAATAAATTTTTTAGAAAAAGATAACAAAAATAATTATACCATTACAGTTATGATAAGCATGCTAACGGAAAAATCGCCCCAGAGTGCTAAGAAAGCAAGTCAAAGGAGAACCAAATGTGGCTTTGAGTGTAGGTGTTTGCTGGAGAGCAGGGACAGCGTCCCTGAGCAGGTAGCATTGAAGGTGAGACAAGAAGTGGAGTGCCGAAGTGCCACTGACGGAAGTGACAGTATGTCCAATGCTCAATGTCAGATGGAGCTTGGCTTGGTGCGAGGACAGAGATAGGGCCAACTCAGCACAACCTTCCATTGGTAGGCAGGGCTGGAATTAATCAGACTTTGTCAGACATGGTAAGTATTTACACTTCTATGTTAGTTGCTGCAGGCTGTTTTTCTGATTGTAGTATGTCTCGGACTCTAAGATACGTGCAGCATCTCACATCTAAGGTCTGAAGATTATGTCTGTATTGTGTCTACTTTTGTTCTCTTTTCCGCAGTCATCTGCTTCCACTTTCTACTTTTACCTTTTTTTATTTTACCAAACTTCTTCAACTCCACGTGTGTGTTCTGTTCTGTTCCCCTTGCTATACTTTATCTAGGACAAGGCCCCCCACAGCCAATATTCCACCCTATTTGGAGCCTTTTGGGGACTGAAGGAGTTCTTGCCTCCCTGGGGTAAGTCCTTTGAAAAAAGCCTTTAAAAAGACATAGTCGATGAACTCTTTCTACAGCTTAAGTAACATAATGCATTATTGACTCTTTCCAGATACAAGGTCCCCACCGTGGCCAGCACTAATGAAGGGACTTTTCCTAGTTCACAAGAGTTAATGGGCCTCTGGCTTTACTCAGCTTATTCCGGAAGTGGTTCACTCCCTGGGGAAGTGCGATTGTCTCAACTGGATCTCAAGTTCAGAGGTGATTTCTGTTCCAGGAACATAAAGAGAGTGTATGTTTATTCGTAGGATGATTGCGGCAGTTTGGAATCTGTTCAGCTGTTCCCACCATTTGACAGTGAGATTGATGTTCGTCACACTGAACCTTTATGTTTTTTATTATAAAGTTTAGTGCAGGGTTTTGAAACTTTATTGCAAAAGACTGAACTCTTATGTGCAACCAATTCTTATTCAGAAACCCCATGTATAAAACAGACAAAAGCAGAAAGTTCAGCTGAAGCAGGAGAGGGACTGAGAGATGACATGTTGGACACCTACTTTAGTGCTGTTAAGTCCGCAGAAGGCATTGAAGGCTGAAACAACACTGCTTGGCTCCAGTATAAGGCACCATGGTTGGCAACAGAAACTCAAGACCCTCTGTCTTAGTCCATTCCACTGCCATAACAAAATACCACAGTCCGGGTGGGTTATAAACAACAGATATTTATTTCTTATAGTTCTGGAGTCTGGAAGTCCAAAATCAAGGTGCCAGCAGATTTGATGTCTAGTGAGGGCCCACTTTCTGTTTCATAGATGGTACCTTCTTGCTGAGTCCTCACATGGTGGATGGGATGAGGGAGCTCTCTGGATTCTCTTTTATAAGGGCACCAATCCCATTCATGAGGGCTCCTCCTTCATAATCTAAATGCCTCCCAAAAGCCCCACCTCCTAAGATCATCACCTTGGGGGTTAGGGTTTAAATATGTGAATTTTAGGGGAACACAAGCCCTCATACCATAGCACCCTCCTACAGTAAACACTTAAACATTCTCGACAAAATGATGCAAACATTCTTTTAAATACATAGCTCAGCTACTAGGAAAAAAAAAGGAGAATCTTGTAGGGCTATGAGTAAAAATGAAACTAAAAATGAGAGTGGAAATACATGAGCTAACCCTGCAACTGGCGTGCGGGTGGCCCTTAAACTAGGAAGTAGGGTGTTTTACACACATTCAGAAACAGAAGACATGACCTTGGGCTCTCCAAAGGTGAACGTGAGAATTGGTTCTAAGGTCCATTAAAATGGCACTCCTTCATGGAAAGAAAGGAGTATATAAAACCACCCCTCAGCATAGTAAGAATTCAAGAAAACATGTCCATCTCTCTGTAGTCTCTGGGTGGAAAATAATCCTCCAAGAATCTGTGAAATTAAAGTTATAATCCTGTTTCACTTTGGGAGTAGGGTTTGAATTTAAATTATCTTTATGGTTTGCGAAGCCACAAGCTTTGCTATTAACATACAAATGATCCCAGGTCTGTGGTCCCTTTTGGGCACCTGGAAAATTCCAACACAGTTACTCTCTTTAGCGATATACCTTTACCTTAGGCTGCACAGAAAGATGAGCTTACTAACGCAAAGCACAAAACATAAAAGAGAATGATCCACGGTGAGTAAGAAGTAACAGATGTAACAAACAGCTGATATAGATCTGCTACCATTTCAATTAATAGACCCATATGATATAAACTAGAAAAGCAGTATACTTTTTAAAAAAATAATGACAGAAAGATACATTACCGTAAGAAGTGACAAAAATATCCCATACAATGACATATAGCAGATAGATAAAATTAAAATAGTCATTTGTTGTAAAATATTATCATAGCAATGAAATAGCACTTTAGACACAACCAAAGAGAGGATTGGTGAGTAGGGGCTTGGCTGCCTTATTTGGAAATGATGAAACAAGCCCTGTGATGCTGTCTCCTTTTCTCCCATGACCTTGATAATAGACTGGGCCAAAGAGACTGAGATTGGAGCAGGAACTGTGTCCTGTGTATGTCCTCCTAGGGCTTCTCTAAACCATCCATTTAGCAGGAAAACCTTCACATTTTTGATGTTAGAAATCTTCTGTAACTTTTCCTCAGAAACAAAGGCTCACCTGCTAATGGACATCAGGATGTTATAATCTGTCTTAGATCAGATCAGATTTTAGTCTAACATTTCCCACTTTGGAACATAACATCTCCTGGTTAATGGCCTGGTCTGTAACCTCCTTTGCAGATAGAAAACATATTAGCATATGGACGGACAAACCCAGTGGACGGCAAAATCCCCATTCTAGGACAGCAATTTAACTTATGCAAAAACTACTAAAGTCTGTCAAATTACATGTTTTCCTGAAACCTAACGGCCTCCTAAACCAACAGAATAGCAAATACTCTGAATATTCTGCATTATTTCATTTAATCTTAACAATAAGCTTAAGATTTAGGTATCATTTTATTTTAAAAAGTACAGATGATGAAAGTTAGGCCTGTAGAGGCTAACTGAATTATGCATACATAAGCAGATCCCAGTTTTTAACCCCAAAGCTCATAGGCTTTATCATTATAACACGCTATATGATTTTCCTTGAATTCTGAATCCTAATTGACTAGTTTAACACTGAAATCCTGAGCACCCATGCTGGAGTTATAGGACCAGCTACCAAATGAATTTGCATGTTTTGTTTCTTTGTTTTGTTTTATTTTAACCTAATCCAGTAATAAAGAAACTAACAAGGAAATTCAAACCTACCACCTCCTGCTAGGGTCAGCTGTTCTGTTAAAAACATAGCTGCTGGAAATTCTCACTTCAAATTTGACCCCAGGTTCAACTTATGGCACAAGTTTGTCTCTTCCCAGGCTCCTCTGGAGCCTCCTCAGCTAAACAGGGAAGTGGCTGTGTCTGAGGATATTAGCTTCATCTGTGTGGATGTTCCTGGTCCCTGGTTCACCATGTCAAGAATGAGTACTGGTACCAGGTGGAGCCAATGAAGGAGTGATCACAAACACAGAGCAATTTTATGGGTGATGTGAATATGTCACAAAATAAATGTAAAATGAAAATGCTATAACCAACTAAATTATAACTGGAATATGAGAGAGAAATAATGATATTTTTGGACAGACAAGGACTTAGAAAATCATCAGCAAAAACATTTTCTAAGGAATGATTAGAGGATAGACTACAGGTTGAGTATCCGTTATTCAAAATGCTTGGGACCAGAAGCACTTCAGATTTTGATAATTTGGGGATTTTGGGATATTTGCAGATACTTACCAGTTGAACACCTTTAATCTGAAAATCCTAAAGACAAAATGTTCCAATGAGCATTTCCTTTGAGTGTCATATCAGCTCTCCAAATGTTTCATATTTTGAAGCATTTTGGATTTTGGATTTTTGGATTAGTAACGTTCCACCTGTGTAACAATAATGAATATAAAATGAAGTACTGATAGTAATAAGAACATTTTTAGATTAGACATGAAAGGTGTACATACATATTTTTTTTCTTATACCTATCTGGAATTAGAATTCCAGTGCTACAACCAAGAAATAGGAACCAGAGAAGAAAGTCTGACCAAAGTTTGTGTCTTGAATAGATGGAGGCTATAGATACTGATTAACCTTAGTGACCGTGTAACCTTAATGACATAACATGATGTAACCTTAGATGTTGCTAGAAAAGATAAATTAATAGAATGTTTGGTAACAATTTAGGGAAACAACTTAAATAATAGAAACTAAATATGTAACTTTCAAACTAGGAGAAGAAAAAACAGAAATAAACTTTATCAATTCAAGAGAAGTAAGAAAGGGATAATTTAAAAAAGAAGAAAGTAGGTTAAAAAATAATAACAAGAGAGACAGTAATATGCTACTTACAAGAAATGTTTCTTTCAAAGTAAAAGGGAAAAACAGATATCAAGACATATAAATCAAAAAAACAAAACGTTGTAAAAAAAGAGACATCTGCACTAGAATGTTTGGAGCAGCACAATTCATAATTGCAAAGATGTGGAAACAACCCAAGTGCCCATCAATGCATGAATGGATTAATAAAATGTGGTATATGTATACCATGGAGTACTACTCAGCTACAAAAAAACAATGGTGAACTAGCACCTCTCATATTATCCTTGATGCACCTGGAGCCCATTCTACTAAGTGAAGTATCACAAGAATGGAAAAACAAGCACCACATGTACTCACCATCAAATTGGTACTAACTGATCAACACTTATGTGCACATATGGTAGTAACAGTCATTGGGTGTCGGGCAGGTCGGGGGGATGGACATACCTAATGGCTGTGGTATGCACTGTCTGGGGGATGGGCACGGTTGTAGCTCTGACTTGGGTGGGACAAAGGCAATCTATGTAACTTAAACATTTGTACCCTCATAATATTCTGAAATAAAAAAAAACTTGGATAGAAATATTCATATCAGATAAACTAAAATGTAGGACTAAATGTTTTATGAGGGAGAAAAGAGAATTTCATAGTAATAAACCTAGCAATATACCAAGAAAATGAAACATTTATGATCTTGTCCCTATCTAAAAATATAAATAGATAACGGCCAAATAGAGTTTCAGCAAATTCCAAATAGTTGTATGTTATACTGATTATATTCTCTAATCAAAGAAATGACACTGGAAATGAAATAGGAAGCTCAGTAAAGTCTCAATATTGTGGACAAAAACTTGTTATAAAAAATGGTTCCATTGTTTAAGAACTTTGAAAACCCATGATCTGATCCCATTTTGTAGGTAGGGGCAATGGAGAACTATAGCTATGCAAGTGATTTGGCCAAGGCCAGGCAATGTTGTCTAGAATGCAGGTATTTAATCCCAAACAACACAGCAAAATTGAGCTTCTGAAATTCCTTGTCAATAAAATCCAACTGGAGAAAAAAAATATGTTTTTAATATAAATTTTACAAGGATAAAACGTAAGTGACATTAAATAAGCAAATAAAACCCACACTGAGAAATATCCAGCCTCTGCTATCAATACTATGTTTCTACTATGGCATAAGGCCCTCTGATTTCAAAGTGAGTGTCAAAAAGGCTGGAAGAAGATTAAACTCTAGAGTGGAGGTCATGAAGAGGGACAACATCAGGTTTGTGGGATAATTCCACATAATGAAGAGTGACTATAAAGCTGGAATACATATCTAACTTTCAGAGTCAAAAAATGCATCAAAAGCGATAATTTTCCTTGACAATCTTATTGGTAAGTCATACCAGCAGATTCTCATTCTTACTTTTATTTTTTTTTCCTTCATGAGCACCTTTTTTCCCATAAAAGGGTAAAAGTTAGAGAGCAGTAGGGTTAAGATGATTATCAGTGCCACATATTCTAAAGGGCAAAATAAATGAAGGATATCAAAAGTTATTGGCTTCACCGATGGGAAGTCATTGCTGTCTTGGAGAGAGACGAACAGCAGAAAGAAGAGGGAGGCACAAGCCACGAATGCAGAGTTAGAGGAGGTAAATGGAGAGGATGGAGGATGTGGAGGCAAGAGGCCAGGGTTTCTGTTGAAAAGTTAGACCTGTCTGTTTTTTAAGGATGAAGGAAACTACATAATAGGTAGAATGGTTTACTTTGGAAGCATCCAGAGATGGGTGATACCAGTAAAGTTGTAGACTAACTGCGCCAAAAGGTGAGGGACATAAGAGAGAACCACGTGTGGGAGTCAACAACATTGAGGCCATAACGATTGCTGACTGAGGCCAAGAGAACCTGGCTGTGTGTAGGGTCAAGGAGGTAAAGTAACTGTGAACAGCCAATATGTATAGAATCATCACCTCACCATGATCACCACTGATACTGATATCTCTGAGGATAATGGAGGGGCATGGTAACTTGTAACACACACAGTTTTCTACTGTCTTAAGAGAAAAATAGAAAGAGAAAATGGTTTGGAGTCATATGTGGGTTTCATTTGTAAAAGAGAAACCCCATATTCTAGATATATGAAGCAAGGATAAGCTGAAGGCAGACAGGTGGAGGAAAGCGCCGTGTGACGCTCTGGGAGAAGGGATGTTTTAATGAGATGATATTGAATTGAATTTATGAAGTCTAATAATCTAGTCATGTTGCTTCCACTAACTATAGCAGGTCAATTATCTTTTCTGAATTCAGTATTCTCACTTAAAATGTAAGAGACTGGGCTGACTCATCTCTGAGGTCCCTCAAATCTCATTCTGTATTCAGTGTTACTGCTGAATTAATTGTGTGTCTTTGAACTCATTTGAACCCATTATGTAACCATTCTGGACTTCATGTTACACACACATACACACACTTTATTTTGGTTCTATTTGGCATCACTATCCTGTGAAGATGTCATATACATTGATCACTTAATGATTGCATTTTATGCCAATCATTGTTTTAGCACTTTACTTATATTTATAGCTTTTTGTTGTTATGACAATCCTAGGAGAACTTTGGAAATGGATACTACTGTCTTCCCTTTTACAGATAGAAAACTATAGCTCAGTGTAATGTGCTGTGGAGGGAAGATCCAGGATTCAAGATTGGCCCTTCCTGGTTCCAAAATCCATCTTTTAAACCACTTGCTATGTTATTATTTCAGGTCATAAAATGAGATGAAATGTACTTCCTTTTGTTGAGGTGTATGTCTGTTCTTAATTAAGGACAACTCAGAGACTCAGGCCTTTTCTTTACTCAATTGCGTAACCCACTGTGGTGGTGTAGCAGTGAAGATGAACAGAAAAAGAAATATGGAAGCCCTCGTGGAAACATTTATCTGACAATCCAGTTTGAAGTACACATTACAGATAAGTGTAATATATGTACCCCTTCCTCTTAAACCAGAATATCTGCTGAAAAATGTCATTAGTGCAATCATTGGGCTAAATGACAATTGTACCAAATGGGCTCAAATTTATATGGATACACACATTCAGCAATTTCATGGAAAATTGCTTCCAAAATTACATCCCTAGAAGGAACCTCCATTAATAATGCTCCTTGAGGCCACATAAATTCCTTTAGGATTTTTTGTTTCATGCAATTAAATGCACTGGAAAACATCCGACCTCTTAGGGGTAGACTTAGTTAATGAAAACATAGTGGGAATTTAAAAATAATGACTCTTAGATTGCTATAGACACAGTAGATGCTTCTGCAAACAAAGAAAGATGTGTCTCCAGTGAGAATTTGACTCAAATCTATAACATCATGATAGGGATAGTGATAAACATTTAAACAGCACTTTGCTGTTTACCAAATGTATCCAATTCCATAAACTCTCGCAATCTTCAGAGCAAATGGGAGAGGTGGAGGGACCAGATCTTTATCCCTCCCTTTGTATCAGTGATGAAACCAAGTCTGAGAGGGTGAATGTTCTAGCCAAGAGTAGAGCTAATGCGTAGTATAGTTGGGAATTGAATTTTCTTAATTCTGAGAGGAAGGGAAATGTAATTTTTTTGATATTTATTGTGACTAAGAAGCTGGGACAGAATTGTCTGTTATTTCATTCAATGCTTCAAATTCTATTACTGAAGAGCTTTTGCCATGAGGTGAGAGAGTGTATGAGAATGAGAGTGAGAGAGAAAAACAGCTGTCCAAGTCACCTATTTATTTTCTAACAAATATTTATTGAGTTGTCATGAGGTATTCATGGTTCACTGAAAAGAGTGATGGACAAGATGAACAAGTGTTACTGACATCGGGGTCAGAATTTAAACCTAAGTTCATGTGAACACAAAGCCCTTTTTTCCCCCTCACTGACACACAGAGAGACCTACTATCTTCCTTTGCTTTTCTTAACCAAAAGTACGATGTATCCTGTGAAAGACCACAGACGGATATTTGCATTTCCGCAGAGTAGAAGACCAAAATCCATCAAAATCCGAAATCATGGCAAAATACTGGCAGAATCTGAAGTGTACTTGCAGGGATTGAGAAATAGAATCTGAGCTGGAGACCTTGCTTGCTGTTTCCAGGTTGATGACTTTCTTCTCCTTGAGAGGACAGACTGGTGACTTCTTTCTCCCTTTGAGTGCAAGAACCATAAAATGATAACTGATTCCTTCTCAGTTTCAAGAGATAGACAAATGCAACAAGGACAGGGCAAGAACACCACTGTCTAGAAAGAACTAGGCAGAAATCTGTTGTGATTGGACTTGGTGTCAGTCTCCTTGAACCTCCTTGATCACGATGTATCTTTTCTGGTCAGAGCCCTTGGAATCTTAAGGTATCATTAGTAATAGAATTCAAGAAACTTCAGGGCAAAAAAGTGTCTTGTATATTTCTGCCTCATTGACTCTCCATCTCATTTCCAATCTCATCTGAAAACATATCTTTTTCTCTCCTGACCGCGTCTGCTAATTGCCCTCTCCCACGGCTATTACTTAACCAGAATATATGTGATCACTTTAACAAGGGTATTTAACTTCATGGGGTTGTTGAGATGTTGTTTTTAATAGTTTCAGGTTGAAAATGTAAGTGGCTGAGGTTCTTACCTGGGAAGGGGCCTTTATGAAAGCTCTGCCAATCTTTTGACAGAGCATTTCTTAGTCTTTTAGACCCATTCCTCCCTCCTCCTAGTTACTGGTTTAGCTTTGGAGTTATAATTTATGTTATGAAAATAAAAAGGTTTTATTTTCATTTTCAAATGTGCGTCTCATTTGATTCCCTGAACATTGTTGCACACAAATACATCAAAAACTCCTGACTGAACCAGCAAAAAAAAATGTGATTCACCATTAATCATGTTCTTCGGGATTTTTCCTGGAGATCCATGCTACAGTCTAGATCACCCTTGATGCTGCCCTTCTTTTCACCACCCACAGGCAGTCGGTGACCCAATCCCAGCAATTGTGCCTCCTAATTTTTCTTAAAATATTCCTGCTGCCATTGATCTAGGTATTCTTCACCTGAACTGCTACAGCTACTTCTGTTATCTGCCTGCCTTCCAGATGCCACTACCACTCCCTCATTTGCTCATTCTGTAAAAACTTGTAGAACTTCTAAAATGAGAAAGTCATTGTTCAGAGTCTATGGGAAGTAGTCAAACAGATATGGCCCTTGTATTTACACATCTTCCATTCTGGTGGATCTTCTTGGGACATTAAGTTGACCCCTCTCTATTGCTTAGTGACCAACTCCACCTAGTTGCATACAGGATTCCTTGGCATGGAATTTAAAATCATTCACTCTTGTTGCCTCTGCAACTTCATCTCCTTAACAATCTGTTAGGCCTTCTTCCATCCATCTTGACACTTAATACTCAATGCCCAAGTCAGACTTTTGTGTTTTGATTCCAAGAACATGTCACACTTTTTAGTGCTCCTGAACTTACTGTTTTCTCTATCTGGCGTGTTCTGCTCAAACCACTCTTGCCACTGTCAGAAGTCATTATAATGGTATTGGTTACACCTTGAGTGATTTCTCTCAGAGAGGTACAAGGCTAAGTACTATGTGTGGATATACTTATATACACCCACACACAAAATTTCATCTCATTTCATTCTTAAATGACCATTTTATTTATGAGAAATTTGAAAGTTAGGAAAATGGGAAGTTAATCAACTTGCCCAAAGTCACACAGGTTGCCGGTGGAAGAGCACCACTCCAAACGCTGTCTGAGCCAAAGTCCACACCTTTCGCTGCTTTGCTCTATGGTAAATGAGCTCCTATCATCCTTCAAGGCCTAGTTCAAGGACACTTCATCTCTGAAATCTGTCTTGGTTTGTCTAAGCAAAGAGAGCAGTTCTTTCCTTTATATTTACCTCACACATATCTCTGTGGTGGTGCTTTTTGCGTTTATCTTATATAAACATTTTCGCTCATTATTTGTTTAGAAGTCTGTCTCCCCTGTTCGCTGGCTTGAAGTCACTGATTTAGGGTTCCTATTCCCAATGTCTCTGGGGCCGACCAATGATGACTTCTTGATAAATGAGTGATGATGGATTGATCTGCCTGAAGCAGCATTTCCCGTTTGGAGCAGAATGCCACTCGGGGAGAGCAAGGGGAAATAAATAGGAGAGGTAGGTGGCAGCAGGTGGTGAAGGCTCTGCCCACCAAGCCAGCATGCATGGGTGTGACCTGATTTGAGAAAAATCTGATTAAGAATTGCTTGGAGGAGTGGAGACGAAACACAAACACCAAAACAAAAACTCTGCTCATTGCAGTTTACATTTTTCATCCAGCTGTTTTGGCATTGCACTGACACTCAAGCTACAGGTCAGGGCTAAGTTCACCTGAGTTTAATTGGAAAGTACATAGGCTTGTTTGGGAAATGCTCTAGGGAGCAGCTGAGCAAGAGACCTCTGCTATCAACTTAAAAAATAACTGTATGAGAATTTAAAACATAAACAAACCCCACTGTGCTCTTCAGGAACATGTTTTTCATTTTTTTGTGGCTATATCTGGTCTCTTTTTAGTTTGAGACAAAGTATGAAGGTGTCATGCATCGATTTGGTCTAAATACTGGTTTAAGAGTGATGGGAAAAACATGTAGCCCATCAACTGTAGACTGACTGCATTAATGCCCCCAATTCTTTGCCCCTCAAATCCATATCTGTGGCCCTATAACTTTATGGTACCTCCCATTTTGATTCTGGACCGAGTCACATGACCAGACAGGTGACCAACTGTCCTCATTTTAGCATTGCAGATCTCACATCCCAGGAAGCCCTGCAACCCCAGGGAAACCCTTCAGCCGCACAAAACCCAGATGGTTGGTCACCCTACTTCCCAATGCGAAGTCAGTGGATGTGACACAAACATAGACTAGAAAGCACTTGCTGGGTGGGCTCATCCTTTTTGTTGTACCCCCTATATCACCATGAAAACATGCCCAGGATAGTCTGCAGAAGGATGAGAGTCACGTGGGGGAGAGTCAAGTCATTCCAGATGCCCCAGACTGAGACAGCCTAGATCTGCCACTGATCTAAGGGCACTTAGGTACTATAAGTAACATACAGATATATTAGACAAGGATCCAGGCCACTGAGAGATTTAAATATGCAAATATAATCAGAATAGTCAGTAGCATATGAATTTTGCCTTCATGTACCTAAGGACTATTATTAGAAGATAGCAGATTCATTTTTTCTATATTCAGTAAATGAAATTATGATCAGTATATGGAATCAAAAGACAAATATAGATAAAATTAAATTTCTTTATGAGAATGAATTTTCTAGCAATCACAGCTATTCAAAGGTATCCAAAGTTGACTCCTTAGTGAAGTAATGAGTTAGCCAACAATGGCAACATTGATGCAAAGGCTGGAAAATGAGTTTATAAAAATACTGTAAAGTATTCAACTCAACTGATGTTTATTGACTGTACTTAGCCCTGTGCATGGCACAGGGATGCAAAGAGGACTCCCTTTAAGAACTGACAGTTAAGTTAGAGAAATAAACAGTGACCTTTCCTGGTGGTAAGTGAGAAACAGTATTTAAGAACCACATAGAAGTAGTTTGGAGGAAGGATTTTTGGTTGTTGTTCTAACTGGTGTGTGTGTGAGTGTGTGTGTGTGTGTGTGTGTGTGTAGACAGGTAGAATTGTTGTGTAGGAAAACTTTCCCTGAGCAAGTGACAGGTGAATTTGGCTTTGATGAAAACAATCTGCCATTAGGATAAGGGCTAGATGGGAGCAACATCAGCTACTTAATTTACAGGGTCCACAGTGGAAAATTACAACTTGAAGTCCATTGTACAAAAATTATTAAGGATTACAAGATGGTGATAGCACAGCATTAAACCCAACTTGGGATCTTATGAGCATAGGGGTCTATACATTCGTCTCATGCCCACAAAGCAGGCCCTGGTTGAGGGTAAGAAATTCCAGACAGAGAAAGTAGTACATACAAAAGCATGGAGGCATGCAGTGGCTGATGTGTTTGGGTCTTGTTAGATTATGGCATGTGTCTATCAGTACAGTGAGGATATGGGTTTGTAGGTGCTACTGTGGAGATGGGCAACACAACAGAAGGGATGGCATAATGGGTTTGTATTGTGTCAATTTAGTTAAGCTGGTGCTGAATTTCCAAGGATTCCCTACCCTGCATAATTCAGGCTGTAAGAGATATTTTGTACAAGATTTGAAAAGAAGAAATGAAACAGAAACTGCATTCTGTTTAGACTTAGAAGGGCTGTGCAGGGTACCAGGAGCTGTTGTAGATCACCCACACTGTTGCTTGTCTCCTTGTTGACCTTGTGGCTGACCTTGGGGCAGCAGCCCTGAAGCTCCTTCATCTCTTATCAGATCTCTTTCTTAAGCTTCTCAAGGTTCCCGTAACAAACGGCACCAGCTTCTCCTGCAGATCACCTATGTATACCATCAAATTTAGAGTCTTGAAGGCATTGAGAGTCCAGCACACATCCCACTTCATCCTTGTGGGTTCTGGTTTATCTTCTCAGGTTCTAGTTTGTCCTTTCTTTCCTCCACATCTATTTCTTCTTTTTGAGTGTCTGTCATGTAGACGTCAGGCCATAGAACCACCTTCCAAAGCAACTGCCTTGCAAAGACTGTATAACCAGCATCCAGAACTATATAAGGCCAACCTGCTATAATAAATACCTGATTCCAACCACTCTCAGTGGTTCTGCTTCTCTGATCAAACCCTGAGTGGTAGTGATAGGCTTTAGAAGGTGGGTTGCACGGGAAGACATTCTAAGGAGACAGTAAACATGTGGTTAAAAGCAGAGGCTATGAAGTCAGACATAGCTTGAGTTTATAAACCCACTTCCTTACTGCAACTTTACTCATTGTGTAATCTTAGTTTGTCTAATGGGCAGCCTCTGGGATGGCCCCCAATGACCTCCGCCCCCTGGTATCATCTCCTTCCATATTGCGTCAGGGTTGGTGTGCGTGACCAGCAGAATCCTGCACACATGACCGTGTGTCACTCCCCAGTCTAGGTCATCAGAGGCACTGCAGCTTCTGCCTCTCCCTCTCTCGGTTTATTCATTCTGGAGGAAACAAGGTGCCACTTTGTGAGAAGAGACCCACGGGATGAGATTTTAGCTCTTCTCTAAGAGCCATTTCACTGAATTGCAAAGTCAATCCTCCAGCCCCGATCAAGCCTTCACATACCATCAGTCCTGAGCAACCCCTTGTATGCAACCCCACGAGAGACCCTGGGCCCAAACCACCCACCTCCGCCACTCCCAGATTTCTGACCCTTAGAAACCCAGCGAGATATTGTTCTTGAGTTATTGTGTTAAGCTGCTAAATTTGGGGAGTAATTTGTTATGTAGTGCTAAAAGATCAATAACCAATAAAATAAACGAATTAATTTCCTCAAAAGTAAAATGTGTATAGCTATTGTATGTACTTCATCGGGTTATTGTCAAGATTAAGGGCAAAAATACATGTAAAGCATTTAGTGCTACGCTTGGCATGTGGTAACTGTATAACAAATGTTGCACCAACTGCTCTTACTGTTAGCCTGATTACTATGGTTATTACTGTCTTCTTCCATACCTGGCGTTCTGTGATTCCTTAACTTCCGGATGATAGGTGAAGAACTCAGTAAAGAGGTAATGTTTGTATTAGGTCTAAAAACCTACCCTCTCATAAATTTATAATGCGTGCCATCTGAAAATCACCAGGTGTGCAGTGGACATGGTGACAAACAACCCCGTACCCAAGCTGTTAAGGTTGGTGCATGGGAGGCCCACTTTACCCCCAAAGGCAGTGCCCTAAACTTGGATTCAGGTAGCTGATGACATCATCCTCAATATAGGTCCACCAGTGGACCAACAAGGGCTGAAGAATATTAAAGGTTGAGAATTAAAATCCATTGCCTGCCTGTCTGCCTGGAAAATCAACCCAGTTGGTGATGGAGAGTTATTAGAAAGTTACAAGAAGTATAGACACCTTCCCAGGACTTGATGGTGCAAACAAAATTGAATGGCATTTAACATATCTAATTGTTAATGAAATGGGGTATTAATTGTGGAGTGTTAATTCTTTCCCTTCAGCAGTGGCTGCTTGCTTTCACTGGAAGTATTTGTATCTGAATAATAAAACGCTGGGGTTTGCAGAGGTTTTTTAGATGAGCTCAGCCTTCTACTTTTACAAATGAACAAACAGACTCAGAAAGATTATGCATATGTAGGTAAATAACAGTGCTGAATCCTTATTTTGTTCTTTCCTGAAGCGGGCATAGAGGGGGGTAGGTGAGGGGTTGGGAGAAAGTGGAGTTTCTTTAGTTTTCTAAACAGTATCATTTAGTATTGATAGTTATGAGCACAGATGTTGAAATCATGTAGGACTGCATCAAATTGCACCTTTATTGTTTGCTGACTGTATGATTGTGTTAAATACCTTACTTATTTTCTCTAAGCCTCAGTTTTCTCATCTGTAATATAGGAACAATAATAATATGCATTTTGTCATACCATATTATGGAGATTCGGGATATTCTTGGCCCTTAGGATGTGTGCCACAGATTGCAGTTTCCAACATTATTTTATATTGAAATCTTTAATGTCTTGGCCTGTATACTAGGCAGAAATAGACTGTGTACATATTATTGAATATGTTCACTGGCATTATGAGCTTTGCTTAAAAATTTTCAGTAGATCAAGTCAGATCGAAAGATATCAGAAATGATGACATTTCCTACAACAAACATCACCTTCCAGCTTTGCAGTCGCTGAAGGCTAGAGCACTGTGATTAGTTTCTGCAGGTTGGTTTAATACAGAAAAAGAAGGTATAAGTCCAGAGGTTTCTTCGGAGGAAGGGGTATCCATCAAGAATGTCAAAGGCCACCTCCCCCTTAATTAATAACATGCACTCAGTGTTATTTCAGGCACTTGATCCTCAACAATATAAGTCCCACCTTCTTTACTTTGTTTGCTCTTTGCCCTTCGGTGATGAGTCTTCTTTCTAAAGAGCTTGGGGGTTTCATCCTATCAATGTTACCCAGTTATATTCTTGCTCTTGAGAAATAGCTAAAACCCAGACCTGGTCAGCTTGTGAAGACCAGGAGACCTAGTGTGTGAAAACAGGAGATATCCCAGCAGGCAGGGCATGAGTAGTGTTATGAGTGATGTTCCGGAGGGATAACAGAGAAATAGCAGATGGGAGCTGGAGCCTGGGCAAAATTTAAGGCACTGGGAGGATAAGTGAGAAAAAACTTGCACAGAAATGGAGTCCTGGAGAGTTTGCTGAGGCAGAGACTCTAAAGCTGGGAAGCAAACAAGGTGAAATTACAAAATAGGACTTGAGAATAGGGGCAGTTAATCTAATGGGCCAAAGCAGGGCTGGCCTTAACTGTTTTGAAACCATTGTCTTTAGCTACCCATCTGGAAGAAAAAATTAAACCCAAAATGTTGGGAGCATAATGTATACAGACAGTCCTTGACTTACAATGGTTTAACTTAGGATTTTGTGATTTGTGGTGGTTTATCAGCACATAACCCCACTGTAAGTCGAGGAACATTGGTATAAGTAACGATATTTATATAGTTCACTTTATTCACCAGACAAGGAAGGGCATTACCCTTTCCATTCTGCAGTTGAGGAAATCCAAGCTCAAAGTATTTGACTTCCCTACAGTTCCATAATTAATGAACAGTGGATCCAAGACTTGGACCTTGGACTTATATCTGTATAAGTACAAAGCCTGGTTCCACTGTACAAGAAGAGAATTGGGGCACAACTAGGATAGCAGATAGGAATCAAGTAGCTCTAATTTGGTGTCTGTGTATGGTGGTGGGGGCGATGAGGTGAATGAGGGTCAGGGTGGCCACCTTAAAGCAGGTTAACAGGCCTATTTTAGATGGAAAATGAGAACATTACACTTCCTTGGGTACTATTTCCTCTATCACTATGATGGTCACACCCTCCATCATCACTCTGAGCCTCGAGATATATTCAAATGAAGCCCCAGAGTTCAGGCAAGACATTTTTTTTTCTTTCTGGAGTGAATGGAATACAGTCACATGAGTAGACTCAAGTATATTTTGTTCACAAACATTTTGCTCAAAGGCAGGGAAGTGGCCAAGGGCATTTAGAAAGATTTTGAACAAAGATTAGAACAAGACAGTTTAGTTTAACTTCACTCTCACTGGGCAAGTGGTGAAAAGGATAGTTGAATAACTTCACAAAGGCCTGAGTTTGAATCCTGATTCTGCCTTTTACTGACAGTGTGATTTGGGAGCCAGTTTCAGTTTCATCTCTCTGTACTTGACTCATCTTTAAAAGGCAGAACGTCCTTGCCCCACTTAATATCATAAAGTTGCTGTGAAGAAATAGAATAAGGTATGTGTGAAAAAATTTTGTAAACTCACTGTGCACACACAGAGATTGACAACTTCTCTTTAATATCAGTGGCCAAGGTCACCGTCTGCCTAGGACGAGAGGACTGCCAAGGAAAGGGAAGTCAGCACTTGCATTCCCTACCTAGAGCTAGGAGGACCAAAGTGCTACTCAGTGGGAAGAACAGTGAACTAAAAGTTGAGGTGTCCAGGTCACCTCTCATTTCTTCCACTTATTAGCAATATGACCCTGGGCAATTATTTCTTCACCTCTCTGAGCCTTAATTTCCTCTCCTGTTCAATGAGGGAGATGATATAAAATCCAGAAAGGTGGTTTTCAACCTTGGCTACAAATGAGCTCTCCTGAGGTGCTTTTAAAAGCCTGCTGTCCGGGAGGTAGCCCAAATTAATTAAATCAGAATCTCTGAGCATGAGATATAGGCATTGGTATATTTGAAACTCCCCAGGTGATTCCAAAATGTAACCATGTTCGAGTACCATTGATGGTTTTAAGGTCAGGCCCCTTCCATGTGTAATATTATAGTATTTTGAGAAAACCTCTTGTTACCTTCAAATTGGTCCATCTCCAGTTCCTTAGTAGAGTTAGTTAATACCATTGAGAATTATATATACCACTTGTATTAGTCTCCTAGGGCTACAAAGTACCACAAACTGGGTAGCTTAAACAACAGAAATTTATTGTCTCATGGTTCTGGAGGCTGGAAGTCTGAGATCAAGGTGCTGGCAGGGTTGGTTCCTTAAGAGGGCTGTAAGGAAGAATTTGATTCATGCCTTTGCTCTAGCTTCTCATAGTTCGCTGGCAATCTTTGGGATTTCTTGGTTTGTAGAAGCATTACTCTAATCTCTGCCTTTATCTTCACATGGCTTTCATCTTGTGTGTGTGTGTGTGTGTGTGTGTGTGTGTGTGTATTCACATTTCCCCTTTTTATAAGGAAACCAGTCATGTTAGATTAGGGGCCCTACTCCAATATGACCACATCTTAGCAAATAACAGCTACAGTGACCCTATTTCCAAATAATGTCACAAACTGAAATTCTAGGGATTAGGACTTCAGTGTATGAGCTTGGGAAGGACACAATTTAACTTGCAACAATAGTGCCACAAACAATAGTATAATATCACAGTATATCTAGATTTCAGCATTTGAGAAAAACATGGTTGGTGGCAGGTGACCTTTGAAACCTCAATAATTGGTTCCAAAGGAGGACTCATTCTTGCATACAACACAGAACACTCTGCTCCTCTCCTGCTGACTCCAGCCCCACTCACTGGGTTCTTAGAATTGTCTGCTCCCTGCCTGGCCCCCTCCTGTCTCCTGCAATGATTCCTTGACAACCAGGGAGAGAGGCCCTGGCCTCTTCATTTGCCAATTTAGAGATTTTCTGCTAAGCATCTCAGCCCCATGCCAACCACTGCTAGTTATTAAAATGCAGCTCAGGATGTCTCACTCTGGCTGTTACATTATCATTCCTCGTTAGAGACTCCTCCAGGGCCTGAGACATCCCTGCACTGACTTTATAATTACAAAGTCAATTTCTAAACAGACATTTGCAAATAAGTCAATTTAAATACCGAGATTTGCAAACAATAATTAAGCAGTAGCTTCTTTTTTAATATCTCTATATATAATTAATGCCTGTGGGCTTTTCATTTTACCTTGCAACTGGGTAGTTTGCAATTGTTTGTTGAGCTAAAGTGTTCTCTGAAAGCAAATCAAAGGACAGGGGAGATCTGGGAAGTGATTAGAGAAAGGATTTTTCCTCCTTTTCCTTCATCCCTGCTTTACCTGATTGGAGATTATATATATATATATATATTTATCAGTTGGGACACTGATAGTTCAGGGAGGCTGAAGCAGAATCATTTTCTGCATTACAAACAACAGCAATAACAACAAAGGGTTCTGGTCCAGGGATAGACTTGTTAATATGTCCTCTTAAGCCAGACGTGTAGAACTCTTAAGCCAAAGAGTTTCTCTATGCTGGAAGCCTCAGAACCCACCCATTCCAGCATCATCTACACAGTGATTGCTCTCAGTAGCTCAGCTTTGATACTATCCTCTTCCTGGTTTTTTTTAAAAAAAATCTACAATCATTTATGTGCCCCTGTAGCATGATATCTTAACCCTGGCATTCAAGATTTTTCACAATCTGACCTTTTCTTTTTTTTTTTAACAAGTATTATGGAAAACCTACTAGATGCTAGGGAAAATACCAGGTAACAAGGGGACACAGGCAAATAAGACACAGTCTATTTCAAGGTATAGTGGGGACGGAAACCCTGAAAGAGTAATTTTATAGATGATGAATGTTATGAAGGGGAAGTAGAACGAAAGCTAGCCTGGTCTGGAGACTTTCTTAAGCAAGTGATAGCTAAGCTGAAATCTCAAGGCTGAATAGGCATTAACAAAGTGAAGCTTGAGGAGGATGGTTTCCCAAGTCAAGGGGAAAGTCCGTTAGAAGCAGTAGAGATGATAGGCTTTAGAGAACACAAGGACTCTTTGAGAAACCAAAAAATGGGCCTAAGTGATGGCTAACAGAAAGGAGGTATCAGAGAAGTGTAGACTAGAACCGTGAAGGTCTTGCAGGTCAGGGTAAGAAGTCAGAACTTTGTCCTAATAATAAGAGTGAGCCATGTAAGGGTTTCAGGGAGTGATGTGACCAGTTTGACTCAAGCTGCCCTAGCGGTGTCTTCAAGCCATGCTGGATAATCTCTCCAAGTTGCTTGGATAATCCAACAACTCTCGAGTTATTTTCCCAAACTCCCCCCCAAGGAGAATGTTCCCTCCAATATTCCCAGCTAAGTTGAATACCTCACCTTCAAAATCTAATTCAGAGATTATAGGATCTGTGAAATGTTTCTAGTCCCTCTAGCACTTTCTCATAAAAATGGGCTGCTCCCTAGTCATTGCTTCCAAAACATTTTGTTCATCTCTCTAGTTCAATTCTTATAACACACATATTAATAGGAAAAGCTTTCATTGTTCTCGAATTGGTATGTATGTGCATGTATATTCTCAGCATGGTGCTTAGCAAACAGTAAGCACTTACTAATGGTTTATTATTACCATCATCAATCTGATCAGCAGAGGAAATCTGAAGAAATTTTCAGGGAGAGTCTTCACGGGCACTGTGGCAAGAGCTGGGGTGTTTTGCCTTCAGAATGTCCTCAAGCAGGGTCGTAATTACCCTTCCTCTGTGGCATTTCTATTCCATTCATGCAAAAGGAGTTTCTGCGCAGCTTCCCTTCAGGTGGAAGGAGGCTGACTGAGGTCAGCATTCCCCAGGAGGGAGGTCAAGACTCAAGTCTCCAGAGTACATGAGGGGTCAGAGTCGTTGATGGCTCTTATTTAGGCATTGACATCCTCAACCTAAAATTCAAATAGAGGAATCCCATTGACCCACAGGAGGCTGCTTCACCCTCTGCCTCAGAGATAAACGTCTTTCTCTTTTCCTATGTCCATTCTTGTTAGAAAGACAGGTCTGGTTCAGGCTCAGGGGCTGAGCTCTAGAAAAGCCAGTCCTACTCCACCCAAAGCAAGGCCCCTCTAGGGAAAATAAGGGCTTGATTAGCGGAGGGGCACTCTGAGCCTCCACTTCCTGTTTGAGTCATTTTCTATTTTTGGTTCAAACCAGTCGGCACCAATGCCGAGTGACATTCAGTGGGCCACATAATTCCCAGTTCAGACATTAATTACCAGATTATGATTGAACTCTATAGTCCTTTTCAATAAGGATTCTGTCTCCTCAGGAATGCTTTCTGGAGGCTTTTGTGTTGGTGTCTTAGGGTCTCTTCTTAGGAGACCTGTCATTTCTGGAAGAGTCTTAAATGCTGACAGGGAGGATTACGTCGAATGTGGATACACAGCTCCCTAAAACAGTTCATTTTCCAGTGTCAGAGCGAATTATCAGGGTTCTCCTCTAAGTTTGACCTCATATCCACTCATTTTAGTGCCTGGCTCATGTTCTAGATATAACAGTCTGGAAAAATCAGGTATTAGTTCTGTGAACTAAAATAAAATTTTAGGCTCACCCCCGCCCCCCACCGGCTGACTGAATGGACCCCCTCGTGGCCAAGGGAATATCCAAAACTAAATTGCCTGCCAGGAGGAGGGAGGTCATACATGCCTCATCATGTCCCCCTCCCTTCTTGGGACATCCTTTGTAACCCATTAACAAGCCTAAGGATATGCAAGACAAACCTACAGGCCCTCAATTTACAACAAATCTAGGTCAGGTGGCTTATCTCTGATCAACAGCAACTATGTTAAAAGATTCCAAGCCTGCAAGCCACCCCCACCTTCGAGATGGCCCACCTTTTTGGGCCAAACCAATGTATGCCTCCCACGTATTGATTTACGACTTTACCTGTAACCCCTGTCTCCCTAAAATGTATAAAACCAAACTGTAGCCCAGCCACAGCGAGTCCACTTGCTCAAGGCCTCTTGGGCGTGGCTCCGGGTCATGGTCCTCAAATTTGGCTCAGAATAAATCTCTTTAAAATTATTTTACAGAGTTTGGCTTTTTTTTCCATTGACCGTTCCAATTAAGATTACCCTCAATTTCATTTTTTTTCCTAAACCAAAGATTTTCAACTTAAGGTACACAATAGAATACTCTGGGGATACAAAAAAACAAACAAACAAAAACCTACTGAGTATTTTTTTTTTTAAATCTCCCGAGGTGATTCAGTGCTCAGGAGGAGAACCACTGGTCACTGAAAAGTGGCTTTATCCTGATTCCGGTCCCCGGCCACCTAAAGCCATCCACACCAGGGATCCACTGCAGGCAGGCAGAGGCAGACAGATGGATAGGCTGAACATCTAACTTTGGTGGCATCTTTCCTTTATCAGTCATCAAAAGACTTAAAAAAGAGCTCAACATAAGAAGAAGAGAGCAGGAGCATCATTTTAGCTTCCTGTCATTTTGGGTAGCTTTGAATCAGCCCTCCCATGTCTGAGTTAGCCCAGACTTCCGTACGGAATCAATCCTACTGGCATGCTCTCCTGGTCCTTTTCCCCTCAGCCTTCTCTTCCCTTTTACTCATTTTTTGAAATATTCCTTTCTGGTTTCATTTTATTGCTTCCATAGAGTAGTCAAAGAACACCAGAATAAGGACCAGAGAATGTGAGTAGAACATTATGACTGTGGTCACTATATGCTTTTGAAAGAGTCACTTCCTTTTGAGGGATTCTTTCCCCCCGTATTTGTTTAGTTGATTGGATTAGATAGGAGCATATCCCCCTCCCAACCCTGGTATTCGATATTATGCTAGGTTTTATGTTTCATTCTTCCTTCTTCTTTACATCTTCTCTCTGTATGAGCTTTTGAAAGTTGAGTTTTGAATAAATGGTGGATGGTCATTTTAGTTTCCTTTGTACTTACTTTTGGTCCAACTTCAAAGGTTCACAACAAAGCAGAAAGCTATGGTACAAAGAAGGCAATACTCAAACCTAGATGGAAACGTTCCAGTTCACTCAATATCCTGGGATTTCATTTACATCGTCTTCTTTATTGGCTGTGGACTTTCATTTTCCTACCCCTTCAAGTTTCTCTCTCCCATCATCACCCAGCTCAGATTTCGCTTATACAATGAACATCTTCCTTGATTATTCTGGTCCTTTTTGAACTCCCTTTCTTTTGGCCAACTACATCATTTACATTTGAACCTTAAAACATAATACTTAAATACTGTGTCTTATTGCTATATTTGGTGGTGTATGTTTGTGATACTATCTGAGGCTTGTGAACATTAATTTTGTTGTATGATGCTGGAGGATAGAAACACCAGTCTTGTGTTTTCACTCCTCAAAGTGTCAGGCTCAAGGTTAAGCATGCAATGTGTGCTTAAGATAGACTTAGAGAATATCACAGATTTTTGAACTTAGACATAATCTATTTCAATTCCCACATTTTACATATAAAGAAACTAAAGTTCAGGGAAGAAAGATGGCTTGTACTGAGTTAGTAGCAGAGCTTGACTAGAAACTAGGCCTCCTCAATCCACTTCATTTTCTATGTGATTTGTTGTTTGATTTATTTTTCCCATGCCTAGGGATGCCCTGGATCTTCAAAAGCATTGAGTGCTTGACTCATGATACTTTCCCCTTTGTATAGCTTAAAAGAGATGTATCTCATCAAGATATACCCTTGATTCCCTTTAGGAAGTCAATTTTAAGTTAATGTATGAGTTAATTAACTCACGTAGATGTCTCCTTTGTTAAGGAAGTGAAAATGGTGGAGCAGGAGGAACTGTGGGGCTGGAATCTGAAGATCTGCTACAGTTCTCTCTTCTCCCCTAACAAACTCTGTGAGCGTAAGCCCACTGCTTCACTTTTCTCAGCCTAGGTTTCCTCATTCATTAAACAGAACATAAATATCCTTATTTCACAAAACACTGTAAAGTTTTGGAGAGGTAATATTTGCCCTTTGTTAACTTTGATGAGCTATTGAAATATCAAATATGGCTCTTTTCACTATTATTAGTAAATAATAATAAAGTGTAAAAGACACAAATACTAGTTAAAGAAAAAAAGCACCCTAATTTTGCTGCTTGAGACTTTCCTCAGTGGGCAAGAAGCCCTCATAAATATTGGTGACAATTACATATACCTCCCTCCTCCTCCTTTTATGTGTGAAAGACCCATAACTTAAAACACTTGCTGCTATTCAGCACAAAAACAAATAGCAAAGCAACTCTGGTTGTGATGTATTTCAACAGCGTAGCTTAGACTTGCCACCATTCTGTTAAATTATGAATATCTATTACTTGATGGAGTCAATGCTTTCATGTGGAACAGGAAGGAGGGAGGCAAAAAGATTGCAGTTAGTGGGGAAAAAAAAAAACACAAGATGATGCAGTTGCTATAGTGATTAACAATGGGTATCCTTTGGACAGGGTTTAGGGATGCTGATGCAGCTAAAACAAATGTTTGTGTTTGGCACGTTGGAGACGGTGACGGATTATGGAGCCTTGGCCTTGAGCCTTGATGTAATCCAATTCTAAATAAATCATAAATCTAAGTGCAGACTGGTAAGGCAGGAAGAATACCAATTCAGGCTAGGTGGTAGGAGCGGGCAATAGTGGCCAGGATGGATTGTGGGGTGTGAAGTTGGGAGGGATGGCAGGAGGGGGCCTGTGACCAGCCTGCAGGGATGTACGTTTTTTACTTCTAGCCTTCGCCAGCTTTCGACTGAGCTGCCAGACCTCAGTAGTGCGAATGAGAGATCACTGCTGAATTAGCCACAAGGCCAGCCACTCAGCTGCCTCCTAAATTTTCTTGGATGAAAAGGATTTTTCATCATGAAAGGTGCTGAATTGCTAATGTTTGGGCTAGTGTGATGATTCCCTTACTTGGACGGACCCAAAAGTCAGCCCAAGTTTTTCACAGTCCAAGGACTTCACAGTCCTTGGAGTTTGAGAAGATGCTATGGGAAAAGCACCTGGATGTGGAGTACCATTTACCTGCGTAAAGAGGAAACAGGAAAAACATCAATTGTTTATATGTAATGTTGACATTCTTCCTCATTTTCTGTTTCCTAAGAGAAAAACAAAATGAGCGAAGCATGAAAGAAGAATTATTGAAAGTTTGGAGAGAAGAGGAATGGATATGTAACAATTCTTGGAAAAGCTAAAGAATTGATATTTCAAGAAACTTTGTTTGTTTTAATTGACTCCTCATTTGAAGCATTATTAATGACTACAAAACAAGATGTAAGTTTCAATTTTTTTTAGATGTCAGCCTGAAGTTCTTTATAAATGTAACATTGTATTAAAATGGAGTATCAAATATTATTTGGTTTCATTCTGGAGAACTCACCTAGGATTTGGGGGAAAAAAGTGCAATGCTCAGCTTTAACTCAGATCAAATCTTCAACCTGCAACTGAGCTAAGCACGTGTTTATCATAGCTGCCAAATTAATGGACCTAGTAGGATGGATGTTGCTCTAACATGAGCCACGGTGGTCCTAGAGACGTGTCCTAGAATCATCCTTAGATGCGTCCACTTTCCATAGGTCCATCAGTGTGCCATTAGATCCAGAAGAATATACAGACCACGCTTTGGGGTCAGCATTATGTTCTTTGGGCAATATAGTTCAGAAGTGGATGTTCACTAAACTGAATAAACCTAAAGGACATTACTGTGAAGCAGCAGGAGGAAGATAGGATTAGATATGCAAAAGATTTATTGGGGGAGAAGTGCCCAGAAAGGGTAAAGGGAGGAAGCAGGAAAGAGAGATTTCAGATTGGATGGCAGGTCTGACACTAGGGAAGGAGAAGAGAAAAGGAGTGTTGGGTAAGAATAGTCTCAGGTTAGGGAGCTTAAGGAAGTTTCAAGAAGGGCTAAAGTCACCTGTCAGAGGTGGCCTGCGACGCACAGGAACAGACTGGCATTAGCGCCTTCATTGTGCTCAGTCATTGGCTGAAAGCATCCCATGGGAAGTGTGGCCACAGAAGGGATGGAGACTCATTAGAGCAACAGCTGAGGCCATCTCTCAGGGACGCTTCTCCACCCCCTCTTCAGCAAAGGGTTTGCGGCATGCATTTCCATGGCTCCTACGGCACAGTTTACGTTAGATATATTATTGTTTTAAACCAGTTCCTAGGGATGTTCAATATCTTAAAGAATTATAGGGAGAGGTGGTCAGTAAAAGATATCATGGATTAATTCAAGGCTTTTTCCCGGACCAAATTTCTGAGACAAAATCCCCAAGAATTAAGCTTCTGCTCTGGGGCACTCCATCAAGCACATTGTGAAATTAGTGTTACAGGCATTTTATGTGAATTCGGATTCTGCAGATTAGACGTACTATCATATAAAGTATCAATAAGTCTCACTTTATGCGCAATATTTAACACTCTGTGACTCACCCAAATTAAAAACAATTCATCAAGAATTTCATGATTTCAAAGCTGGCTCAGTGAATTATAAACTGCGTCTTCGATGGGGCCACAGAGAAGCATGACTTCAGCTGTTAAACAGGAAGACCTGATAGCCTGTGTCAGGATTAATCTTTGATTATGTGATGCTTTTAAAGTTATAATCCTTGTACAAAAAAAAAAAAAAATCCCATGATTCTACTATTACTCCAAGAAACTTGACAATGTGCAGGGGTGACCATAATGGCAAAGTGGGAGAAACAAACACACGAAACATTGAGTTGTGGCTAAAACTTGCAGTGAACAAAGAGGTAGAGGGAGGAAGAGAAAAATGGCAATTAAGTGAGTCTACAGAGGATGAGAATTTATTTATGCACTCTGTGCAATCTATTTTGGCAGTGGACTGTCTGACTTAAGCTCCTAGAAAGAGTGAAGAGGGGCTGAAACGTCTGCGCTTAGCGATGTCTGCACATTGACAGGAAAGGGACTTACGAGCTGCATGTTCTTCCAGGCTGGAGAGAGTTCTGCAGCTGGTAATTGGGCAGCAGGTGGTGGAAGGTGGCTTGGAGGACCAGAAACTCCTAGATCAGGTCAGTGCAGTAGTAATTTATAGCCAAGAGTTGCAGAACTATTTCAGACTTCACCACTTATACGAGGCGATGTCTGAATCCTTGCTGTTAGTAAAGCTAATTAGAGAAAGGGGAAAAGGGAAAAAAAGAAGTCACCGTATTGTCTCCCTGGGAACAAATCCAACAGCAAAACTCAGACTAAAACTCCAGATAAGACATCAGAATGTGAGGTGCTAAGGGCCTGCTACAGCCTTTGGAATTTGGATTCCCCAAAATGTGACTCAGGGAGGCATGGGTCAGTGGTTTCGACTCCAAAAGCTGATGCCTCGGAGACAGCCAGGAGCTGCATCTCCTAACTTGCTGCCACTCCGAGAAAATCAGTCCCCAAGGAGGATGTTCCCTGGCATACTATAGACCCCAGCATGGAAGAGAAGACGTCAGGGACAAACTGAAGATGAAGAAGAACATCAAGTGATCCACTGTAACTGTGGGGCGATAAACTTGACAGACGTTTCATTTTCTTTTCTTCTCAGAGGAAACAGAACCAGGAGTGGGCATGTGAAAAGCACCATGGTTGCCACTCTGGACTTGTCTAAGTTACTCACATCTGGGTTTATGAGAATTAATTTTAATCACTTCTTTGCCTTTTGGCTAAGATCAAGTATGTAGAAGTAATTTTAATGGATACAGTCAAAGCTCTGCCCCGAGAAGATCCCACTGCAGGAGAATGCGAAGGGGGGTTGGGAAGAAGGCATTGCAATGGTAGATGAAATAAGTGGCCCAATATACATATTACTTTCTTTTGTGAGATCCGTAAAGATCTGATAATAAAATGTGAATATTTAGACCCTTACCTTTTTCCTGACTTCTAAGATTAATGGGTGAAATGAAGAATTGAAAGAAAAGGAGGTATCAACTTGTTTTAAACTGGAAAGGGCAAAGAGATAGTCTTAGGATAAAATGATAGATTCATAGAAGTGGGGGAAAGTCCCGCATAGGCTGGATTTCGAAGTTTGTGACTTTTGAAAAGAAAATATTTAGGGAGCAGCTACCATTCGTTTGAAGTATGAGAAAAATTCATTAAGAAAAAAATATTTTAAGAAGTTTCCCTTTCTCTTAGTATTATGTTTGGCATTTCTTATTTCTTTTGAAACTTACTTGCAGATTTAAATAGCCTTTTTAATTTTCAAATATTTGTTCTTGTGAAAGTACAATTCCTTCTGAATGTGACACTGTGCTGAGACAAGCCCTAGAATATTCCGGCTTTATCTTGGTTATGCTAACATAATGTATAGTTGAGCATCTATTATTTTTTCCAGTAAGAATTGTATTAAAGTATAAATTATCCAAATTTCATTCCTAACTGTAAATGTTCACTTTAAATCGAGGGAAAGTCAAAATATTGGAGAAGCAAGACAGCTGTATAAAGCCTCAGAAAGAGGATTGGAATGGAAATTGCAGGGGTTATCAGGGATTTAAAATCAGAGGCTCCGGTTGGAAAGGGTATTGTAAAATCATAAGTTCAACCTTCCAGCCAGTTGCAATTTGCCTCAGCAATGTGCATGACAGATGGCCACCTAGTCTTTGCTGGAACCCTTCCAGTGACGGAGAGAGCTCCACCAGGACAGCCAATTCTGTGTTTGGACAACTCTTATCATGATAATGTTTCTTGTAGTTAACCCAAATCTTCACTTTGTGACTCACAATTATTGGTCTTTTGTCTACCCTCTGGGTGTGGTAGAACCTTGCTGAGAAACCTTACCATTTACTAGCTATTGAGTTAGGGAAAATTCTTAACATAAACAAGAATCAATTTATACACCTATACAACGGACAGAATAACCCCTAAATCATAGGTTTATTTTAAAGATTAAGAAAATATTGTGTAGAGTGGATTTGATACAATGCCTTATACATAGTATGTTTCCAAAAACGTTAGAATGTTACTAACAAAAATGTCACCAGAAAGTCAAGATCAATGCCAAAGGATTCCAGGTAATCTCCTTTTTGTTAGAATTTGCCTTTCTGGCAATACATTGCTTCAAGCAATGAGTCTCCATCTTGAAATGAGTCTCTGTCCCTCTAATCTCCGATCGAAGATGTCTATGGCCTTGATTTAGCAATCTGACTCTGACAGCTCAAGCCCCCAAACTTCCTATCTTTGTACTGTATACCCCAGTTCTGCTCTCTGTGTACTGTATGTTCTAACACTCGAATCCAGACTCAGGCCTGGTAAGTGGACCTCTGCTCTATGGCTCCACCCTGTGGCTGGATGGGATATGAAAAATCACAGTTCTGGGCAGATCACTGAGAAGGCCTGAGTCCTCTCACCTGATATAAATATTAAGAATGCTATATGTTTTTAATGTTCTTCACACATATGTCCTCAAACTTGTGCATGCTTAAATCCAATATGAAGGTAATTGTTTATTTACCTGAGTGACAACTGGGGCTCAGTTGCTTCTGGAAGAAGTGTTGGGCATCACGCAGATGTCAATGTAGTCATCTCTATCCAAAGAGTTGCATGAATCCTTTTCATTTGGGGGCCATGGCAGACACAGGGGTAGCTGCCCTGTTGCAAGGAGTGTTGTCAGTAAAAACAGTCTTCACCTGTCATCTTCTTCAGGGTCTGTCTTAACTGCAGAAAGCTGCCCAATGAGGTCATGCCCTTACTGGGGACATTACATATAGTGACGAATCCAGGAAGGGATGTAAATGCCTGAACACTCAGGTTCAATGTGGGAGCTCTGATGAGCCACTTCAGAGCTCTTTGTGATGTCGATAAATGCATTGTTGGGCCTCTATCGTTCACCTTTGCCCAATTCTGCTTCCACCCTCTCTCTTTAATAGGTGTTGATTCCCAAGAAAGACCATGGTCCTCAAACTCTATCACAGCATCTGCTCTAGTGAAATCAGCTTGTTGTTTTTGTTGGTTTTGTTTCTTTCCCTTCAAAGCATCTGGGAGATTAAGCAGACAATAAATGAGATGGCATATGTTCTTTCCACTCTGAATGAATTGGGCTTGAACTCCTAAGTGGAGTGGAACATGGTGGGAATGATGCTTAGGCAACACTTGAGAGACCTTGCTTTGAAGTCCATCTGACAAAGTTTGAATTGTGGACAAGTCTTTTCCCTCAATAGTCCACAGTTGATCAATGTGTAGCTCAATGACACTGTAGGCTCAGATAAACACCAGGTAGGGTAGCTATGCCCAGTGAAGCAGGAACAGTGAGAAGATGCCCTGAAGAGAAGGAAACATAAGTGGGTTTTCTCCTAAGCCCCTAGGAGATATCACTATCCTGCTGAAGGCAGGGCTGGGGGAATACAGCAGCGTAGGCTCAGAATAATTGGGACTTGGGCTCGGATATTAATGTCGCCATGTTTATACTCACTGACTGGTGAGGTGAGACATTTGGGTTGCAACCACAAGAACTAATGTGTCCTGTTAATATACTGCATAGGTGAGGGACATTAAAAATAACCACCACTACATCCAATAGGAAGAGTAAGTGTATGAATGCCAAGTATCCATTGAATCAACTTCAGGGATTTAGTAGTTTTTGACAGCTCCTTGGAAATTTTCTGTGACCAGTCTACTTTCCAGAAAATCATTTACATCTCTGCACATGTTACCCTAAACTGACTTAAACGAAGTTTAGAATAAGACAAAGAGAAGTTCAGAAGAAGACATTTATGAGATTTAGAAGAATGAAATTGAAGGTATATGGATTTTTAGTCATCAAATGAAGAAGCCCTCGTGTGATATATATATTTTAAGTGTTGCGATGTCATAACATGAAATGATTACAAACATTAGGAAACAATCTCTTCTCTGAAATAGGGATCATTGCTAAATGCTACAACAATAGTAGAGACACTGAAGAAAACATTGTGTATATTCTGCAAAGCCTGATGAAGTAAACTTCAAGGACCCAGAGAAATGCACTGTGATCTGTTCTCTGCACAGGGCTTGATATATTTAGATTTTCATTAAGATGAGCTGAAACACTAAACGTCTTTGGTTATCCAGGAAATGTAATTAACAACTTCCTAAGAATTCTACTTAATCAATGCTATTTTCCCACATATTTGGTTAATTGAATTGTCAGCTTCCACCATAGTTTGGGGTATGTGGATAATTTTGGCCAGCATCAGGGACATTCAAATTCAAGGTCATTTTTTCCCTCTAAAATAGCCTGCATATTTTGGCTAAAATTCCTATCCTCTTCTATGTGAAATATACCTTCAACCAACAGCCACACATGAATAATACATTTAAAGATTAAGATAAAAGATGCTGAAGTAATGAAACATTTCTTGAAACAAAATATGAATATGTTTTAGAGTCATACAGACCTAAATTTTAATTCCTTTTCTTTAAAGTAATAGCTGCCCTTGGGAATGTTATTTCTCAGTTTCTTTCTCTGTCAAAAGGAGCTAATATTAATTTCTGCTTCAGAGTATTGTTGTGAGAGAATAAAAGTAATGTTTGGATAGCACCAGACACATAGCAGTAGACATGTAATAATTACTTGCTATTATTATTTGTATTATATAATATAAATTATAATTTAAATTATGTAATGTAAATATAATTATATAATATAAATATATACTTATATAAATTATAATTATAAATTATATTCTTAGGTTGGAGAACATCTGACTTGTATGGCCAAGGCAAGCAGGAAGCCGTGGAAAGCTTTTGATGAACCCGCTCAGTATCTCCATGAATAAGACTGTGCCAACCCTACTTCCAGTGTTTCTGTGAACTTTGCTGCAAGGCCCTTGGTCCTTTGAGCCACTTCCTTTAGGAAGTGTAGTCATTTGCGTCTCTATCTGGGATACGATGACTGTAATGACTGTACAGCCAACCTTTCCTTTCTAGATGCCAGCACTCCTGTAATTGAAGAGGGAAAGGAGAGTTCATTTGTCCACTCCTTCCTCCAACAGATTTCCTGAGGGTCTTCTAAGTGCCAAGCACTCTGCTAGTTATTGGAGCTGTACCAATTGCCAAGACATAGTAGTCACCCTCAAAGAATTCACGGACCAATGTACAGTTGGATTCAACAAAAAAACCTTGTGTTTAAGAGACAGAATATGGAGTCAGGCAGGCCTGCAGCGTAATGCAGGTTTTGCGTTTATTAGCTGCTTGATTTAAGGCAAGTAATGTGACTGCTCCTGTACTCACAGTTCTCGTCTTTAAAATGGGAGCAGCACCTTCCGCAGGTGGTTGGGAGCACCATGTGGACTGATGTGAAGGAAGCACTTACAGCAGTGCCTTCTGCACAGCAAGAGCGTGGTAAATGCTAATAGCAGTAGTGGTAATTAAAATGATGATTACCATAATTATTATTAGTTTCATTAGAAGTTCAAAGTATTTCAAGCAAACAACACAGCCATGGGAAAGGATATAGAAAATGGAGGCAGGAGAAGTAGACAAAGGACAGGCTATGAAGGGCTTCCTGGAGCCTGAGGGGGTAATGGAGCATTATTCTTGAGTTTCACAAAGAGGAGTTTTAAACAGAAGAAAACAACTTAGCCTTTTGCTTCTGAAAGATTGCTTGCCCCTGGGGTGGAATGTTAAGTGCCTGCAAGCCCAGGATTGGTCCATTCTCGTGACCCACATGTATCCCCCTCCTTGATGTGTCGTGAAAAATTAAAATTGAGGACAGTTCAGTCAACAGAATGTCTGCGAAATTAATGAACCCCTTTGCCTTCAACACTTGGTAATTATATCTTTCAATTAAACTAACTCTCTAGCTGTCTACGATCTTATAAATTAACTCACAGCCTTACATATTTCTAAGCAGCCAGGTCTTTTCAGGACTCAAACCCGAGAGGCCAGACATAAAGAGTGAGGTCAGGGAAGGAAAATGAAAGGGCTTTGTTCATTTCTCGCTGCTTGTCACAGAAAAACTGGAGTCTCAGTTTGGCCACTAGAGCTAAAAATGTATGTTTTTGTGTCATTCATGATCAATGTAGTCTATATTTGAGCACATCAATTTTTTTTTGATTTCAGCATATTACGGGGGTACAAATGTTTAGGTTACATATATTGCATTTGTCCCACCCAAGTCAGAGCTTCAAGCGTGCCCATGCCCCAGATAGTGCACACCATACCCATTAGGTGTGTATATACCCATCCCCTCCCCTGCCACCTATTTTCAAACTGACGAATGTTACTACCGTATGTGCACATAAGCGTTGATTAGTTAATACCAATTTTGTGTATTTGAGCATATCTTACAGCTCACTGGAAACGGAGAATTGAACTTGCAAAGTCTGTTGTTGAGTATTGTTCATATAAATTCATTCATTCATTCATCCATTTGGTTTTTGAGAACAAGGAAATCTAGGGATAGAAAAACAATGGTGCTCTGTGAGAAGTGGGTGATCTCTGTCATAAGAGAAAAATACAAACTATGGTTTAAAACCATGAAGTTAACTTGTCTGCTCAATTCTTTCAGCAGACAATTTTTGAGTTCTAAATATGTGGACAGTAGTGAACATTATATTAATAAGGGAAGTATAGGGAGATACAGGAGACTATGAGAGAAGCTTTTCATTTGGTCTGGGGCTCAGAAAATGGCTCCAATAAGTGACAATTACTCTGGGACCTGAAGAGTTGAGAGAGCAAAATTCAAGATCTTAGGAGGAGAACAACAGTGTAGGCAGGGGGAACATGGGAAGTCCTCAGAACAGGGAGTTTAGTAGAACCAGAGCATAGAGCAAGATGAAGAGGTAAAGTGATGAAATGAGCAGCGCTAGGCTATGTGGAGTCTTGTAATGATGTTTAGGAGTTTCAAGTTTTATCTTAAAAGCACAGAGAATCTGTGTAACTGTATAAGGATATTAAGCCAAGGGTTTTTCATGACCATGTGGTCATCCTATTCTTCATGTGCTCTTTACTTGCAACGTAAGGAAGTGTCTCGAAGGCAGTGGGGGTGGAAATCAAAAGACAAGTTTGAAGATGCTCTGAAAGTCCAACAGGGGTAGGTTAGGGTCTCAGGAGATGGTGAGAAATGTAGAGGTTCACAGAGCAGGTGACTGGTTGGATGCGGGAGGTAAGGGGAGGAAAATTGAAAGATGATGACTAGCTTCCCGGCTTGGGTTACTGAGTAATTGCAAAATATTTTGACTTCTATTCCTCTTTGTAAAGGGTCCCAGAAGTAAAGGAAACAGAGCCCTTTAGAAGGCAGGTGGAAATTACAATTTCTGATAATTCTCTCAAATGGATTGTAGTATAGGGTCAGAGACTTCTTTGATAATCTACAAATAGAACCCAAGCATTGGAACTGTTGAGTATAAACTTAGTTTTCTGTCTAGTGATATATAACATATATGGACATGTAGGAATAACCCAAGGGAATTTTATAGAAAATATAAATAGTAATTTCATAATTCTTACCTCTTTTATCCCCTAAACAATGCTCTAAGCTTGAAATGAGGAAGAGGAAACAGAAGTTGAAAAGTTAAAGTGAGTTGGTACATGCGAGGTGTTAAGTTAGCTCTTCCTAATTGGAGTCCCTGTATCTTTCTAGATTAACACACTGTTGTATCATCAGCCACAAGTACTTAGGAAGAACTTACTATGTGTGTGTATCTGTTAAGACATGTGAAGATTAGTCTCGTCAGAGCCATGATTCCATCAACTGATCAGTCTTGAAGCTGAAGCAACAAAAATGGCCCTGAGAGAAAATATATTGAAGCAGTTAAGTTGTTTCTTGGGTATCTCCTACAGCAATGTAAAATAGGCAAGTCTTCCAGCAGTCAGAATTACAGAAAGCACCATTTATGACCCTCCAATCCTATCCTCTGTACATTGTAACATAATATGTTTCTATTGCTGGGACATTCCACTCGCCATATCTCCATATCTTTTCCTATCACTCATGGACTGGCACAGAGAAATTTGATCTTTGGGCCGCTGGCCCCAAAATCATTCACTTTGTCTCTAGACCCTCCCCGCCATTGTTCATTGCTGCTTAACTCCAGCACTGTCTGAGCCCAGTTTCCTTGTCTGTCCTCTGTCTCAGAAAAAAAATTACAACAACCTGAGTTTTTTTGACTTCTTGAATCTCATTGTCAATTTAGGCAGGGAACTCAGCAAACATTTCTACTGGACGTTACACAACCCAACACTTACTGGAGCAAAGTGTGGAAGTCCAGACCCAGCGCTGTTCTGATGGCTTACCTAGTTTGAATATGACAAAAAGTCACAGAAAATGATGTGGATAAATGAAAACAAATGATAAATCTGCCATCTTCTTTAAAATGAAAGACTTTTAAAGCTCTCCTTCTTAACCCTAAGACTGTAAGCAATTTGTTTAACTTCTCCAATTCTCAGTTTTCCTGTCTGTGAAACAGGATTAATAAAGAGGATTCAATAAAA
Source organism: Eulemur rufifrons (assembly GCF_041146395.1). Classification (NCBI taxonomy): domain Eukaryota; kingdom Metazoa; phylum Chordata; class Mammalia; order Primates; family Lemuridae; genus Eulemur; species Eulemur rufifrons. The sequence goes on from NC_090989.1 coordinate 270,903,418, forward strand.
ATAATGCCTGTGAAGCTTCGGTATAATACCTAGCACGAACTTGGCACGATAGTGTGAAGCTTTTCATGCTGACCCACACTTTGATTTGGTGATCTCTGATGTCCCATATCCACCGTTATTTACCCTCAACAATTAATTTGTGAATTATAGCAACTATAGTAGCTTACAACATTTTATTGAAATGTTTGTATTTAATAAAATAACAATGTAATGGGCTAACATTTATTATTTGGCCTGTACCATGCACTGCACTAAACATTGGACGTGCATTTATTACTAGTGACGATGACAATATTCAAATGATGTGTAAATGTTATTATCACTCACCTCCTTCTTTTTAAAGATGAGGACACTGGAGCTCAGAGATGTCAAATGAATTATATAAGACTGAAAAATTTTAAAAATCCAGAAAATGAGATGAAAAACCATGGCTATTTGACTCAGTAGCTTTGTACCATACAAACTATTATAAGTTTTTTAATATTCTTCAAAATAATTGCATAGGCATTTTTCCTAATTCAGATTTTTTTCGTATTAATCGTGATTCAACACCTTCAGTGCAAATCAATAAGTATTCTGGCGAATACATTGACGAGTGTATTGTGAGGGTAAATCTAGCCTGTCTTTCATAAGCAAGAGGAGACGGCTGCATGAAAGGATTATGGTTATTTATTTCTTTGTTCTTCCTGAACAAAATGGCAGTAGCTGCATTTCTTCTAGGCTGATAGCAGAAACTACTTACCTTACAGGACACGTGTTGTGAGCAGCTACAGGTTACAGAAGCAGATGGCATGTGTTAAACAGTATATGTATGAATTAGCTTTGGGAATAACTTCTGCTCAGGGTATAAAAGAAATTAGGAGGAGAGCCAAATTAAAATTGGGCAATAGGCTTATGCAAAACAGTACTCTTATGCCTCCTTTTCCTATTGTTTGTGTGTGTGCATGTGCACATGTTTATTCAGTATGTGAATACATACTATACACACAGACACACATACATATACAAATAGACATCTACCCATATGTCTTATAAATTTACTTTATACTCCAGAGAAATCAAAATGATTTTTCCTTGACATTGCAGATCCTGTACTAATAGACATATGTACAGGGTTTCAGTCCCGTTTGAATACACCTGATAGATGTAAGACCTTGAGAAATTCACTTAACACTTCTGGGTCAAATATTTGTCATCTGTAAAACAAAGCCATTGAGAAAGATTATCTTTGCTTCCTTTTACATTTAATATACTGGGTACAAGAATCTATAACTCTAATACTCCCTAACATTACAGAATTAGACTATGTTCACATAACTAATTTTTAACATTCTTTGATCCTCCAACCTACAAACAATATTCCTGTCTACAATAGCTTAAGGATATTGGCTGAATCAATTAACAGACTGTAGTAGTAGGCAATAAAAACAATGGTCATTATTCTTTAGGCTTTCTGTATCCATACACTCTGGAAGTTGGCTCTGTTTTTCTACTTCTTGAATCTCAACTGGGCTTATGGTCTGTTTTGACCAATAGATTGCCCTGGAATTGACATGGTGTAAGTCTGATGACCTATTCACCAGAAGGTTTTGTGTGTTTCTACTGTCTCTCTTTGAAACCTGACAAGTTGCCAGGATAACAAACTAAGTCTACCTTGCTGGAAAAGAAGAGACTTCATAGGACAGAACTGAGCTATTATAGATAAAGACACCTTAGACAAAGTAGTCCCCGGGCAATGTGGCAGCTGATCACAGTTGAGTGAGCTCAGAGGAGACCAGAAGAATTTCTCAGGTGCGCCCAGACTGAATTGTTGACCCACAGAATTATGAGATAAATTGATGTTTGTTGTTTAAAACCCCAAATTTGGAGTCCTTTGTTATGCAGCAAAAGTCAACCGATACACAAAGCTTTCTACTTGATGTTTCTTTTTTTCATGAACATTTTCACACAGTTCAAGACTCCTGTACAATTCCATTTTTTTCAATAGTGTGTGCTCTAATAATTTCGACCTACATTGAATATACTCATTCATTCATTGAACAAATATTTAGTAACTGTTCATTAGTTATTTTTTTACTGGAAGTATACTTCTGTCCTTCATCCTGTTACATACTGCCTTACTAGATTATCTGTTAGCATCTTAATGTATTAGGCCATTTTTATATCATAGTAACTGGAAGGCTAAAATCCACATTTCCTAGACTTCTTTGTCAGTCCATTCCAGTTTAAAATTTTATAAGTGAGAGGTACTGGCAGATATTTCAAATGTGGAAAAGAAAGAGATGTCATTATTACTCTAGCAGTAGGTGATGATGATGAGCTTTAACATAAGGAAGATGTGACATTTTGTCAGTGGCTCACATTCATTCTCCTGTAAATTACTTCCTTTAATGCTCCTAACAGCTGGTATGCTTGGCAGAAATTATTTGAGATACTGGTACTTCCTGGATTCATGAATGGTATTAGCATCTTCCCTGACCTATTCTAATCTTGTCTTTCCAAAGGTTTTGTAAGAATTTAGTTGTCTATATTAAGTTTCTTGAAATATCTAGATTGGTTTTCATTTCCTACACTGAAACTTGAGAAATTTTTCAATATATACACATATTTATATATATATAATTAAATTATTTAGAGCTAATAATAGCCAAGTAATTATAAATGATATGGTTCATCACTATGACTTTTTAAAAAAATATGGGTAGATGGAGATGCAGAGAAATGAAATCACTTATCCAAGTCAATTGTGAGCTGCTGTGCTCACAGAGATTGCTATAGTCATTGACTGGCATAATTGCACCTGTGGATTGTTAATCTAGAGAAAGCATGGAGCCAGATGTCTAGTTCGTAAAAGACCAACAAGCTCTGTAAGGGGAAATCCTGGAGTGCTAGGGATGGTTTGGGAAGCAGGAGACAGTAAGAGTGTGGGACTTCCAGACCACACAACCTCACTTGAAGAAGTACAGCTCCTATTGGATGTACACTTATCACTCAATATCTCTGGGGCTTGGTTCCATGAACCCCTGTGGATACCAAATTCTGAAGATTCTCAAATCTTTTCTATAATATGATGTCTTATTTACATATGTACCTATGAACATTCTCCCATATACCTTAAATTGTTTCTAGATTAATTACAATACTTAATATGAATACAATGCCTATGTAGATTCAAGGGAATACTTGGCACACGGCAAATTCAAGTTTTGCTTTTTGGAACTTTGTGAATTTTTTTTCTGAATATTTTTGATCCATTGTTGGTTGAATCCACAGATGCAGAATGTATGGATACAGAGGGTTAACAGTACACACCTTTCCTTTAATACTTCATTTAAAGATGGATAAAATGAATTAAAATACCTTTCAAAATAATTGTGTATGTGTCTCTGATATCTGGCATTGTGCACAGATCTTAGTATGTGCTTGATAAATCTATCTTAACTTAATAAAATAAATCCAGAGAAAGAAAAGTATTCATTATGAAGCTGCAAATACTGTGGAGAAAGGTCAAGTCTTTAACATCAAAAAACTTTCAGTGGGATATTGACTAGAATATAAATAACAATGATGCAAATCTTCGCACTTTTTGAGCATTTACTATGTGAAAGTCACCATGAAAGAGTTGTAATGCATGAAGTCAATTAATGCTAACAAATTCCCTACCCTAACCCTACCATGATACACTTAAGAGAATTGAAGTCCTGAAAAGTTAATTAAACTGCCCAAGATTTCATAGCCCATTAATAGCAAAGCCAGATTTTAATCCCAATTCCAACTTTCTTAAAAACTCTACCTTTAACCGTTACCTTGTACAACAGTGTTTTTGCTACCAGTTGGTGTTGGCAAATGTGTGATCATAAACCACTGAAAGAATATTCATTCAAACAGCCGAAGATTTTAAGTCCAATGAACTAGATTAGAATTAAGCTGCATCATGTAAGAGCTCTGTGAACCTGTACAATAAACTTCATCTTGTTGAATCTTGAGATTTAATCTGGAGAAATAAGGAAAATAATACTTTTTGTGTTTCTATTAGTGTTAAAAGTGATTTAATGCATTTAATTAATAGTAGTTTTCTTCCCTTTTATTCCTTACAGTAGTTTAGAGAAAATAGACATCAGTAAAGTTATCTATCCTCTCTTTAAACATTTCATTTCCTTATTTTTTTCTCCCGCCTTTTTTGTTTAGTGTTTTGGGACCAATAGTCCCTGAGACACCAAATTCTGTCTGGTTAACGAAGGAGAATGAGAAGAAATGTATTAATGTTAAACCTATATCGATCCCTTGAGTTCACTAGATGATCTGGAAGTAACTTATTGGCCCTTGTAGACCATTATTATGAGCCACAGGAGCTGCAGAATTTGCTCTTAAGCAGAGAGCACATTTTGAAAATGTAAAGTTGCATTTGATGAAACATAGTGGTCATCTTCAGCTGTAGCTTTGCAGTCGTTGAATGGGCAGTTTGAGGTAGTGTGAATATACATTCATAAATAAGCATGACCATCTCCTTATCTGGAGAATTGGGATTAAAAGTAACCATGTACATCAAAATATTTTTATATATCTATATATTTATTCAACAAATATTGATTGAGTCCTTTTCTAAGAAATTAAGATAAAGCAATGAACAAAGTAGACAAAAATACCTACGGTATGGAAAGGAGAAACATGCCCAGCTATTGGTAGGTTGATAGGTATAGTGGTGGGATCTTACAAAAATTCTTTCGTGATTATGGCATCTAGCAAAGATTTTAAGGAACTCTAATAGGTGTGATAATTAATGCTAGCTTCTGTAATAACTAACTCCAACTTCGGGGTTAAGTAGCTTAACCCAACAAAAGTTTATTTCTTGCTCACAACAAATTCCAACATGTCAAGTTGGCATGGGGGATCTGGGAAGAACGCTCTGAGCTACAACATAATCCAGGACCCAAGGCTGACAGTGGAACTGTAATCCTCAGTCGTCTTCAGTGCCTGGCACCAGAAATTGACCTGATAATTTTTATCCAAAGAGAATTTGGGGAACAAGACAGAGCAGACATTTTATGGACAGGCCTGAGTAGGCCAGTATTCAATCATATGGCCACAACTAACTACAGGTAACTTTGGAAAATATAGTTTTGCTGTGTGCCCAGAAGGAAAATAAAAACAGGTTTGGTAAAATCATAGCATTGTCTATATCTCAGGAACCAAATGGGATAATGTTTATAAAGCACATGGCATTCTGCCGGGCACATAATAAGGCTTCAATAAATGGTAGCTATTACTATCACAGGGATTTTAATTTGTTAGGACATAACACACTTTTATTGAATTCAGGTAATTACAGAATGGAACATTTTGTTCTGCCTCAACCCTTTTGATTATGAGAATAGCAATGCCATATTACATTTGCATTACATTTTATTGTTTATGAAGCGCTTACATAGATATGGTCTCACTTTGTTTTCATTTTTTTTCTTTTCAGCACCCTATGAAATAGATAGATAATATTCCTATTTTAAATATAATCAAACATGCTCAGCCAATGGTATCTTAGCCAAGGTATTATAGCTAACAAGGGATAGGGACAGGATTCAAACCCCAATCTTTTTACTCTGAAGTCAAGGTTTATCTCATTGCATCACGCTGCCCAAGTCAGTAAAATCCACAACTGTTCTCTGTTGTTAAGGGTTTGGCTACGATTACAGCAAAAGCTGCGCTGTCTGTGAGTCCCAAGTTTGTTTTTTATTATGATCATGAAATATCCTTTATACATTTCTAATATCACATTTCTTTTTATTGATACATAATTTTTTACATAATATGGGGTGCATGTGATATTTTGTTACATGCATAGAATGTGTAATGATCAAGTCAGAGTACTTGGGGTATCTATCACTTTGAGTACTTATCATTTCTATATCTTGAGAACCTTTCAAGTTCTCTCTTTAAGCTACTTTGAAATATGATACATTGTTGCTAACTATAATCACCCTACTCTGCTATTGAACATTAGAACTTATATCTCTATCTAACTGTATGTTCTAAAAAAATTAACTGCTTATTTAGCTTTTAAAATCTGGAGCACCATATTTTAGGAAAATTTTGATAAATGCATCATGTCCAGAAAAGAAAAAAAATGAGAAAATGAGAAAATATGGAAATAACATTAAAAAAGTAATTTTTGGTGAGACTGTATCTAGTTATGTAGTAGAATAAAAGACCAAGGAAAGACAAAGATATTACATTCAAGTGTTTGAAGAACTCCAGTGGAGAGTGCACAGTTATGATAATTTTTTTACATTCTAGATCTATGGATTATTTAAAGACATTATTTTCCATCTTTAAATCTCTACTGCTTAGTACAGTGCCTGGTACAGAGTAAGGATTCAGAAAATGCTGGGGGTGGGGGCCAGAAATAGAGTAAAAATATTTGTAATGTATAGAATAATGCCATTTGTTAGGTGTGTGTAATGATCAAGTGGGATCATTACATGTCTGCTCCATGGGAAGAAGAGCTGTTGAACAAAAGGCACTATGTGATAATGGAATAGAGTAGCTTATGATGTAATAAGCTCCCCTTCTCTGAATGTAGGTAAACACATGTCCATAACTCCTGAATGAAGGGGGAATTGCTAGATTTCAGAGTTTCTCTTAACTCTGAGATTCTCTCATCATTTTGACACAGTCTCATTTCATGAAAGATACATGGATGACCATATGGAATGTTATCCTCTCTTCTTGCACCGACACTCATTAACAATATCTGACAAACATTTCTGGATGATAGCATAGACAACTCATCAGATATTCCCAGATTGCTCGATTATTAGCTTCTTACGTTTTGTCTCTGTGATGTATTTTCTGTTTCTCATCACACTGTCTCATTTCCCCTGGGAATTCATCTAATTATTTCTTGGGTGTCCCCAGCGTTTCTCTATGTATTTTCCTGGCCTTAATTAAGGACATCTCCTGTTAGGTCTTCTCACATTGTTACTATTTTCTCCATGTGACAATACATCTTTCAATTTTATTTTGAATGAGTATCTCATAACAGTCTTATGTTTATACTTTCACTTCCCCTGCTACTGCATTCCTGCATAGGTGAGAATAGAATTTTCTTTTGACATATCTTATCTACTATCAATTAAAATGCATCATCTGGCCACATATTGTCATCAATAATCTAACAAGTTCCAATGCAGTTTTACATAACATTTTCCAAATGGCCTTCATATATATGATCTTGTTTCCTTTCAATAGTGCTATGAGACCTATAAGACAATTCTTATTATTCCCATTTGACACATAAAAAGACTCAAGCAGAGTGAGGTTAAGTGACTAATCTAAAGTCACTCAGCTCATTATGGGGAATTTCAGAGAGAGAATCCATATCGTATTATTTCTTCTCCTGTGCTTTCTCCAGTCGCATACTACTTTCTGTAGTTGCTTTCTTTTTGTCTCCATTTAGCCTAGTGACATGACTCACCTCTGCTTACTCATTCACGGAGATTCTTCTTTCTTTTCTTCCTTCTCTGGTCATCTTTTGTGTTGGGAAAATGCATATTGATAGAATAATGGATGTTGAATGGAAATACGGATACAAACTTGACATCTTGCATGAAAATCTGGTTGTTTCTGTTACAAAGTTTGGTTTTCATGAAAATAGTTTTTCTACCCTCGTTCAATGGCCCACGAGATTTCCATTCTATGCATTAGTACCACCACCTCAGGTCTAGTGAAGAGGGAACAAGGAGGTAGGGCCTGGAGTTCTGGACTGTTGAGGTGTTGATGAAGATGACCTTCCACAATCAGCCTTTTAATCATGAAACTCCCCAAGCTACAATGTATACCTACCCTGAAAGTATAGCACAATACATACTGTGGATCCTTAGAAGGAAGAACGTGCAAACTCTTACACCGAGAAGCAGGACTTGACTCAAGAAACATGAACTCTTTAATGCCCAGGGGATGGCATCGTGAATTAGGCTGGCAGAAAATATGTGATGCAGCTGACACAGGGCAATGGCCTTGGTACGGCCCATTGTGGCTGTCCACAGTGCTGACTGAACAGCAACCCTGGCATTTGACCTGCTTAGCTCCGTGGTTTTAGATTCCAATCATTGATGGAAAATACATTTAACTTTCTACTCATTTTGCCTTGACAATTGCTTATAATGGCTACTCAAATGTCCAAATAAATTAAGCCCTATGCGATTTCACCATCTGTGACAAAACCTTTAATTTAGTTTCTGATTCAAATCTTCTCTGTCTAGACATGTCTATTGTTTAAAACTTGAACTATTTTATATTCCACTTCAACCCCAACTTAAGCATATCTCTTGATTGAGCCATTTTCTCATTTGGAGAACAGTCATTTGGTGCCTAACATGTGCCAAACATAACGTGAAGGGTTCCAGATCTAATCCCTTTCTCTTGTCTCCTTATATGAAATGGAGCACGGCATATCCAAACTAGCTTTTGTTGTGCTGCTTTAGATTTCCCAAGGTAGATAGCATTTAGAAATTCAAAACTTAAGTGATTCATAGATGCTCTAGGCAGAAATTAGTTTTTACTTTATTATCCTCTTCTGTGCACTTCCATACAGGACTCTCTCTTGAAATGGTCAAGTGGCAGGATGATGAAAAAGATGAGTCTTTCAGACAAATAGCAACCTAAGTATTATTAATTATTCTGAATCAGCCCCTCATCATCCTTGTAACCTTTGACAATTTTGCTTCCTGGTGCCTCAATTTCCTCCTCCAGAAAATAGCTGTTAATTCGTAGTGTGTTTTGACAGTTACATGTGATCATTAATGGGAAGTTCATAGTGTAGAGTCAGGCATATGGCAAGTGCTCAATAAATGGTAAAATATTATTACATACAATTCCTTATTTATTTCTTTTTACTTCAGATAGTCATAGCTACTTTAATATTCATAATACATAGTCATCATGTAGTTTATTATTTCTCCTGCATTTTACTTTTATAATCTTATTTCTCTTGCCTGAGAGACCTATACATTTTCTATGCAAGTATTTCCTTTCAATCTACTTTCATATATTTATTTACATGGTTTGTTTTGTGGGTTTATGATAATTAAATTATGAAAGATCGTATTATATTGTACATAATGTTTTAATGACATTTTTTTCCTTAACATCAGTCATATTTTGGGTAACAGATGTCACCAAATAGAGATATAGCTCAATCTTTCTGATTGTTGCATAGTATAAACCTTAGGCATGTGTTTCATTTTATTAATCAGCTCTCTTACTGATACACCCTAGATTGCACCCAACTCTTTACATACGAAAAAGGGAAAGTGTACAATAGAATACATGGCACCTGTGTATAAGTTTCTCCAAGGCCTACATATAGGCATTTAATTGCTATATTTTAAAGTATGGACAAAATAGTGAAACAAATCATATGTGAGTTTGGGCAGCATTGATTTTTAACTTACGTCTGTTCCATCAGCAGTGCATGAGGGTTATCATTTTTACCTATCATCACAGTCATGCAGGATTGGTTTATCTGATTGTTGTCATTCTAATTTTATAAAATAATGTCTTAATGATGTTGTAATTGGGATTACTCTGATCAGTATTGAAGCTAACCATCTCTTCTAAGTTAGTAGCCTTTCAAGTTTTTCCTCATGTGTTATTAAAATAATTTGCTCATTTGTCTTTTGGGTTTCATAGATTTTCTTTCTGATTTACAGAAATTCCAATGAATTCTTCATCAGTTATTAATTTGGCAATAACCTTCTCTGGGTCTGGCCCCTGTTTGTGAACTTTGTCTATGATATCATGTGTTAAGCAGCTATATTTAATTTTGTTCTATCAAAATCATACACATTTTCCTTTATGGTTTATGATTTTTGACTCTTGATTTTAGAAATACTTTCTAATCTTATGGTCATAAAGATATTTCTTTTTAATCTTTAATTACTTTATCTGTCCCTAGGAATTGAATCCATCTGTAGTTCATGCTGGTATGAGGTGGAGTGGAGAAAGTGTTCTAACTCTGTACATTGTTAAGATCATTGGCTGTTGTGCTCCTGGTTGTGGAAAGAGGTGTATGGCAGATGGTGTGGATGGATACGTCATCCATCACGTATGGGTAAAAATTCCTTCTGTAAGTTGATCTAAGTCTAACTAAAATTCAGTCCTGATATCCAAATAGCTTTGACAATCTCAGAGTTTTCTTCAGAATTTTTATTACTTTCATATCCCTTACCAATAGTGTGGATAACAGAGCTTTGAACTAAAAGTAAAAAATCTGGCTCTTTTTGTCAGCTTGGCCTCTAATTTCTTTTCCTTTTTTAAACTAGAACACACACCCACATTTATGATGCAAGATAATGAAATGGATGAGAACACGTATATTTAGAATCACAAAAATAAGAACTCATATTTTAATTCTGGCTCAGACTCTCATTATTCCTGTAATTTTTAGGAAGTATGACTCAAATCTCAATTTCCTCATCTGTAAAATAACTAGGAAATAGTTATTACGTCTTGTGCTATTTAAATAGGGTTTGTTTTATTATATACTTGTGTTTTCGTTATCAGGGATCATATCTGACATTTTCATCATTATTTTCCCAGAAGGAATCACGATGCTTGGCTCATAGTATATTTTCAGTATTTATTTGTTGAATCATAAGAAATAGGCCCAGATTCTAGACTATATTTCATTATTTTTTTTTCACTGATTTTCTATTCAATAGTGACACTACACCTAATGCTTGTAAAGCTTGAACTATGTACCAGACTCTATTCTATATCCTTTGTATACTTAACTCAATTTGTCCTCATAGAAATTCTCTGATATAGGTGCCAATAATAACCCCATTTTACAAATGAGGAAACTGGGGCAAAGAGAGGTTAGATAACTTGCCTAGGGTTTCATAGCTAGTAAAAGGCATAGCTCATATTGAACCCAGACACTTTGGCCTCCAAAGTTTATGTTCATAGCTATTTCACTTTGCTTCTTCTCTTGAGAGTCTGAACACATCTGCAGGATTATTGAGGGCCTACAAGTTGAGTTTGAATACCAGCTCTGCCTCCCACTAACTATGTGAGCGTCAAACAAATGGCTTAACCTTACTACACCTCTGTTTCATTTTCTGCAAAGTAAGAAAACAAATCACCCAGTCTCACAGAGTTCTTGTGAGGGTTCAATGAATTAATCCACATGAGGCACTTAGTACAGTGTGTGGTATATAAGCATTTAATATACATTATTAATACTAGCATTATTAAAACTATATGTGTATTTCATTTTGCTTGTAACTGAAATAACCAAGTAAAATATTTCACTTTTTTAGCATTTACAGATCACAAGGCAAATTCAAAATTTCACATGAAAAATTACGTCGTAGAAATTTCAGATCTACTAAATGATGTGTTTCAACAAATATCCATATGCCACCATCTCCACTCTGAATATGCCACTAAGTTTATTGGTATCTAAGAAAAGATCACTTATTGTCTCTGGACCTCTGTAAAGGAGGGGATTAAAATAGGTTCTCTCTTAGTCCTTCCCTGACTCTGCCCATCTATGAGTCTGCAACATGGAACTATGGAAGAGCAGGTTATCTGGATGGATGAGAGGTTTTTAGAGTTAAATGGCAATGGTTTTGGATGACTTTAATTCTGAGAGATCTCAGTATCTCTCCGTGCTGTCTCTTTCTCCTCTTCCCCACCAACCCTAACCAAGGTCATCTTGCTCTCTTTGGCGGCTCCAAACGTACTGCCACAGCTTTAACTACTATTGCAAGCGGAGAGCGAGTTATGAATGTGAAGTGTCTGTCAGCCACTAAAAGCCTGTGAATTAGTGTTTCCTGCCCCTGTCGGGCAGCATACTTTTATCGAGAAATAACTTACCCTTATGAAAGGGTTGACCTGTCACCAATCCACTCTGCTGCACTAGTCCCTAGGACCCCTCCCTCATGACCCCCAGAGGGACGCCCTGTCTGTTCCAGGTGGGGCTCTCCCAGGTTCCCGTGTCATATTTGGGCTTCTCCCAAGTCAAGGGTGGTTTCAAAAAAGTAGATTATTCTCAATTTCAAAACTGATCTGAGTATCATAACAAAGAACATTTTTCGACAAGCTTCTACTCAGAAGCCATGAACCCCCCCACTCCTCTCATTCTCCCAGGAAGTACTGAGAAACACGCCAGCTCTCAGTAGCTTGTGTCATTATGTCCCCTTGATAGGAAATTCTCTGCAAATAATTTGCACTCCAAACAATGACTTCAATTTATGGCAGGATGGGATTTTGTCTCCTGTGAAGAAATTTCAGGAATTACTGAGGAAGGGTACTATAATTTGCAAAGGATACTATTTTAGGAGATCACTGATTGTTTAAGAGATGACTAGATACCACATTATTGTCTCTAGTCCTGTAAAATTATATAGAACTTTACACAAGACTTTGTAGTTTTCCAAGCATGGTCCTATAATTTTCTCAATCTAATCTGAAAACCTCTGTTGTGTTTCTTGAGAAATTCTTGAAAAGTTTTGCTTCCCCTGTTCTACAGATTTATGAACTAAGGCTCAGAGAGGTGAAGTGGCTTCCTCCTGTGATCTACCTTATGAGTGACAGATACAATGACATGATCCTCAGTCTTCAGCTTGCCAGCCTGGTGCACTTTATTTCTGCAGCATGATGTGCTTGACTGGCTCTGCCAGACTGTGTGCTACGTTGTGCCCCTCCAGGCTGAGTGTCCTAGGGGATTATTCCAAGTACTAGGAAAGTAGGAATTGGTCATGTTGGCAACAAGTATCCTAAGCTCCTCTTCTGACACGGGGAATTGTTTGTGCTCCTGGAGGCAGGATTTAGCATTTAGGTATTTAATATTTTCTTAGGAAGATTTCAGAGCATTTTCAACCTAAGTGTAGACGTCCCTCTAGGTAGAAGAGACAATAAGGACAGACAAAATAAACCATTGTTCTGAGCAAGGTGCTGAAGTCCATCAGTGGAGTTAGAGACCTCTAAAATTAGGGTAAATAGAGTCTCCCACTGACAAAAGCCTCCAGGGTGTACTGTCAGTGCAGCAGGGGAGGGCAGTAAAGCCTCTCATCACCAGACATGTACGTCATATGAAGTTTTTCAATGTCAACCTGCTCTTTTCTCTTAGGGCAAATGATGATCATGTAAATCTTTTTCACAAGATGCAGCAGAGAAAGTCAGTGGGGCTCTGAGAGAATCCACCCTGACACGGTCAAGGCCAAAAGTGAATCAGCATCTTCTGATCTGCTTTTTTTTTTTTTTTAAATTAATATTAAACAGATGCTGGTAGGGCTGCTACATTTTGAACAGTCGCCCGTCTTTGCCCTGCATCAGTTACCACAGTCTGCTGTATCCACTTGCACGGATTTAACACTGGTTCTGAATCTTATTTCATAACAGCAGACTGGAATGCCTGTTTAAAATGCAGATCTGGGACCCTATTTCCAGAGATTCTTAGTCATTTTTACTTTACATTTTTAAACAAGCGGCCCAGATAATTTTGACGCAGACAGTTCACCTTCCCCACATGGTGGAACAGTGGTTTTGTTTATTAACCTTGAATAGGGGTGAAAGTTTTGGGGAGAGGACAGAGGGGATCTTGTTAAACATGTGAAACCATACGGGGAGGATGCAGGGATTCTTTCTCTAAGGCCAGGGGTTCTCAATGTTGGCTGTATGTTCAGAATTATCTAATGAGTTTTAAATATTTTCATCCCCAGGTCCAAACTAGACTAATTGAAAAATAGACTAGTTTCACTCACACATTGGTGTTTTCTAAAGATCTTACCCCAAATGATTCCAAAATCAGGGGTGAGAATCACTAGAGTCCAGGGGATGGCCCCATCCATGTCGATGTGCACTTAATACTCAAGAGCAGGGATCTCGGCATGATCCCAAATGCATTGTCCTTTGCAGAGGCCAGATGAGCAGATCTCAGTGCTGGCTATGGTCTAGCACGACAAAGTGAATTTCAGCTCTGGGGACAGTTATTGACAATGTCTGTCTTTGCTCTTCCTCTGCAAACTTCATTAGTTGTAATTAATGCAGCCACTTCTCTAATTTAGAGAACTTCAGGCACTCGGAGCCTCACTGACTCACCAGTGAGTCCAAACTTTTCTGGACCCCCTCTCTACACAAAAAAGATGACTTCCTCCAGGAATACCATGAGGAGGGGCCTATGTCTTTTCACTTCTTGGGAAATTAGAGCATCAGTGGCATCTTTATCTCTTGCCTTGTCTTCTGGGTTTGTTGGAACATAACCATCACAGCAAAAGGTCAACGTGCTGATGGACTGTTCTTTTACCTTTCCTCTAAATGAATTTGTCTTATTGGGCAGTTGGGTTGTCTCCACATCTTTACAATTGTGAATTATGCTGCTATAAACATTCTAGTGCAGATGTCTTTTTTATAGAATGTCTTTTTTTCCTTTGGGTAGACGTCCAGTAATGGGATTGCTGGATCAAATGGTAGTTCTACTTGTAGCTCTTTGAGGTACCTCCATATTACTTTCCACAGAGGTTGCACTAGTTTGCAGTCCCGCCAGCAGTGTATGAGTGTTCCTATCTCTCTGCATCCACGCCAACATTTATTGTTTTGGGACTTTTTGATAAAGGCCATTCTCACTGGAGTTAAGTGATATCTCATTGTGGTTTTGATTTGCATTTCCCTGATGGTTAGAGATGTTGAACACTTTTTCATATGTTTCTTAGCCGTTAGTCTATCTTATTTTGAAAAGTTTCTGTTCATGTCCTTTGTCCACTTTTAACGGGGTTGATTTTTTTCTTGCTCATTTTCCTGAGTTCTATATAGATTCTAGTTATCAGCCCTTTATCAGATGTGCATCATGCCAATATTTTCTCCCATTCTGTACGTTGTCTGTTGGCTCTCATGATAGTTTCCTTGGCTGTGCAGAAGATTTTTAATTTGATCAGGTCCCATTTATTTATTTTTGTATTGCTCTGATTACCTTTGGGGTCTTCTTCATAAATTATTTCCCTAGGCCAATGTGGTATATGTACACCATGGATTTCTACACAGCCACCAAAAGAATGGTGATCTAGCACCTCTTGTATTATCCTGGATAGAGCTGGAGCCCATTCTACTAAGTGAAGTATCCTAAGAATGGAAAAACAAGCAGCACATGTACTCACCATCAAATTGGTATTAACTAATCAACACTTATGTGCACATATATTAGTAACATTCATTGGGTGTCGGGCAGGTGGGAGGGGGGAGGAGGGAATGGGTATAGTCACACCTAATGCGTGCAGTGCGCACCATCTGGGGGATGGAACTCTTGAAGCTCTGACTCGGGTGAGGTAAAGGCAATATATGTAACCCAAACATTTGTACCCCTGTAATATGCTAAAATAAAAAAAAGTCATGGAAACAACCTAAGTGTCTATCATCGGATGAATGGATAAAGAGTTGTTGTTATATACAATGAAATATTAGTTGACCATAATAAAAGGAAATCTTGCTATTTGTGACAAGAAGGATGAACCTGAAGGACATTATGCTAAGTGAAATAAGGCAAACATGGAAAGAAATACTGTATGTTCTCACTTACATGTAGAGTCTATAAAAATAAGTCCAGCTCGTAGAAGCCAACAGTAGAATGGTAGTTGCAGGGGGAGGAGCGGTAGGGGTACAAAAAATTGGGAGATATTAGTCAAAGGATACAAATTTTCAGTTAAAAGATAAACCAAGTTCTGAGGATTTAACATACAGTATAAGTGGTGATGAACGTGTTAATTTGATTATAGTATACTTATAAAACATACATCAATATGAAATCACATTGTACACCTTGAATATATTCAACATTTATTTGACAATTACATATTTAAAATAAAAAAGAAATCTATCAATCTTTACATGTTAAAGAAATTAACATTTATTTTTAAGACAAAAGAAGAGAAAAGAGGGGCCAGGCACAGTGGTTCACACCTGTAATCCTAGCACTTTGGGAGGCCGAGGCAGGAGGATTGCTTTAGCTCAGGAGTTTGAGAACAGCCTGAGCAAGAGCAAGACCCTGTCTCTACTAAAAAGCAATAAAAAAATTCGCCAGGCATTGTGGTGCATGCCTGTAGTCCCAGCTACTTATGAGGCTGAGGCAGGAGGATTGGTTGAGCCCAGGAGTTGGAGGTTACAGTGAGCTATGATGGTGGCACTGCAATCTACCTGGGGTGACAGAGCAAGACTCTGTCTCAAAAAAAATAGGGCAGTGTATAAAGAGACCTTAAAAGTTTGTTTCAGGGCTAGATGCAGTGGCTCACACCTATAATCCTAGCCCTTTGGGAGGCCAAGGCAGCAGGCTGAAGCTAAGAGTTTGAGACCAGCCTGGGCAATACAGTGAGACCCTGTCTCTACAAAAAAATTTTAAAAAGTAAGCCGAGCATGGTGGTATGCACCTATAGTCCTACTTACTTGAGAGGCTGTGGCAAGAAGGGTCACTTGAGCCTAGGCATCCGAGGTTGCAGAGAGCTATGATTGTGCCAGTGCACTCCAGGCTGAGTGACAGAGTGAGACTCTGTGTCTTAAAAAAAAAAAAAAAAAAAAAAACAGTTTCTTTCAAAGATTCAATTAATTGAGGCATATAAAACCCCTCGAAGAGTGTTAGACACAACTGAAGCTATCAATAAATGGGAGTTCTTATTTTAATTCATCTGTTAAATAATGTGGATACAAGAGCATTGCATTTGAAATTAGAAGGGCTGAGCTGGAATCAGGTTTCACCATTTAGCAGATGTGTGGCAAGTGACTCTGTTGAGGGCCAAGGAGAATTAAGGAACACTCTGAATCTTTATTTTTTTTCTTCTGTTAATTTGCATTGATAGAATATTCTCTGTCCACCTCAAGATTGTTGGGGAGGTTCAGATCTGAAATATATAAAATATGGAAAGTCTGTTAGCCCTGCAAATCTCCATGGGAATGTGAAGCATTTGAAATTACATTCCCAACATCATCATTGATGGTCTCTTCCAGCGGTATAATTCCAGGATTCCCTGGTTTTAAGATGTCACAAGAGAATGGAAGGTATGGGCTACTCTGTGCCCATGTGTTTGTGGGCATAAATGTGCACTAGGAACAGAGAGGGAGTTAGTAGGGGGTGGTGGCTAGAGGGGACCCTGTCATTTTCTAGCTTTGTAAATATCGAAAATAATCTAAATTTTCTCAGTCTAAGTTTCTTCATCTGGAAAAAAGTGATTTTGGCAAATGTATTCATGTCACTATGTGAAATTATCAAGAGCACAGTAAGCACACAGTAAGCATTAATAAGCTACCATTTGTTGAAGGTAAACTATGTTCCAGACACTAAAGTAAGCACTCAATGCATTCTGCTATTTAGAAACTCATAACACTCAATGAGGCAGGATATATTTCTACTTGTCCCATTTTTCAGATGAGATTAGTGAGGCTTACAGAAGATGAATGGCATCAGTTCATTCATGGGTCAGTTCATAAAGCTGGTGAGCGGACAGAGATAAGACTAATCCTAGGTCTGTCTGACATATGAGTTAGGTACCTTGCTACCATACTTTTAAATACAGTTTGTAAATGCAAATCCACTTTCAACTACCCACTTGTAAAGCCTGTTTCAGAATATCCTTACCTGTGTTTTTTCATTATGCTGTAGATAATGCAATCATAAGTGTTTGTATGTATATATGTGTACATGAACATATGCACACAGACACACATGTTGGACAAGCACACACATAAGCAATTTCAGGCAATGAACAGCAATTTCTTATGAATCCAAAATCAGGGCATAACATTCAGTACTGAGAAATGTGTCATTCACAGCAAGAATTGTCAGACTGCAAGGAACATGACACGGTTTGTGGAATCTACTTTAGATGATAATGATGATAATGATGACAATGACAATTTCAATTGAAGAGTTACTCTAAGATTCCCTAGCTCAGAGCATTGCTCAAGATAAGTTCTCCATAAATATTTACTGATTCAATGACTAGATCTTATATATTAGGGCATATTAAAGACCAGCAAGCATGGGTATATACACACCTAATGGGTGCATATACACCGTCTAGGTGATGGACATGCTTGAAACTCTGACTCAGGTGGGGCAAGGGCAATATATGTAACCTAAACATTTATACCCCCATAATATGCTGAAATAAAAAAAAGACCAACAAGCTTGAAGGCAGAGAAATTCTCCCTTAAAAAAGATTTATAATTTTCAGTGAATTCCACGGTCCTTATTCTATTTGTTCTTCCTCTTAATAATCATTGTACCTCCATAAAATAAAGGGTAGCTTGGTCCATCAGGTGGAGTAGAACAGTGCACTTACAGAATGGCCTTGGATATTAGAGAGAAATTAAATTCAATAACAAAAAAAAATCAATTCCAGAAACTTTAAAAGTGTTTAAGTGGTTTTTAGGTGAGGAAAGCAAAATAAATTCACTATAATATCTCGAGACTGATGGACATACCATTAGCCCCCAAAGTTCTGGAAACAACGCCTTACTCAACCCCTCTCCTTCAAGTATCCTGTAAGATGCTTAAGGACCCTTGAATAACAGCTTTTAGGACTATACATGTTACAGATGGGTGCAGGATTTAGAGGTAAGCTAACTTGCCCTCCCAGGTGCAAGGTGGAAAAAAGGAAAGAAGAGAATATGCTAAGGGCTTCTTCCACCAGGCAATATAGAGATGAGTTATTTGATATCTAGAACTGTTTCAATATCATATTTGATAACCAAGGAATTATTTTTTGTCAGGAACTGACCCAGGAAAATGAGCAGAAAACAATTTAATTTTTAATTCACATCCTATTCCAGCACAATGCATGTGCACATTCCTCTGTCCTCCCCCCAATCCCGCCTTTGCCATTTCTTGTATGAAATTTGGGGCAGGGACTATATTTTTTCCTTCATTATTTAGCAAATAAATGGAACTGATCATTCTCAGTTTTGGACATAGTTTCATTTCTGTGATTAAAATCCCCAACCTAGTGCAATAATCTCAAAGCTACCAACTCAGAGCTAAATTAGAGCTTTCTTCATGAGGATTAATGCTGCTTTCAGCCTAGATGGCTATAGTGGCCACTGGGGTTATGGTTAACTGATTCTCCCTCTCCTTGCCCTATCTCTTCTCCTCCTGGAGGACTTTGGTTTTTGGTCCCTCTAAGGTAGGGTGGAAGGGGGAAAGGGAAGCATGAAGGTAGTCTTTGGTGGCCAGGGCCACTATAATCCACACTTGGCTCATTCTGAAAACTGTTTCTTTCTTTTATGGGGAGTTTCAGGAACTCTAACGGGACTTCCCTTCCACAGGAAATGTCTTGCCTATCACTGACCCATGATTGGGGTTTGGAAGGATTGGGAGAGAATAGGTATACACACGCATTCAAAACTCTTCTCAATACGATCATCTTAGGGTCTCTTTGATCTAGGCCCTCGTAGAAGCTGCAGATGACATCACAAGTCGGCAAAACTGGGTCTACAATCCTTTAGCATTTTCTATAAATGGTCTACTATCTATCTTGAGAATGTGGGCATTCTGAGCACCTGTAGGTGTACCGTGATCCTTAGTATCTCAGATGAAACTGAGAAAAAGAGCATAAAAATAACAACTCCTGATAAGAATGGTTATGTTGTGAGTGTTTTGAAGATATGTTATAGTCTATTATGAGGCTTGTAAATGGATTTTAAGGAAGCCGTTTAGGTCATCACTCTACTTTTTGACTAAATATTTATAAACTCTGTGTGTTTTTTGTCTTATTGGAGTTTGGTCATCTCTTTTCAGAAAGTGATGAAAATACGGATCCATGCCCTGGAGAAGCAAACAGAAACATTTTGTTTTTCAGAAAATTTGGTGGGGGAGGTGGGATATATAATAACATTTCTCAAAATCCATCTACAGGTTCTATGCATGGACTTCAAGTCAAAAGAATCTCTGAAATGGCTGCTCTTCTGTCATCTCAGTCTCTCTCCCTTCCTTCCTTCATTTCTTCCTTCCTTTATTCTTTTCTTCCTTACATATTTCCTTCTTTTTTCATAATTTAGTCTAAGAACCGTAAGTTGGAGCCAAGAGAGGATGACATGTGTGTGGGGTAGCAGTGTCAGCTGGTCAGAGGGGGAGAGCCCAAGTGAGGAAGGTGGCCTCAGCAGTGACTCAGTGGGTCTGGGATTGATCAAATAAATACATGTATTAAACATAAGGAGGGTTAAGTCTGTCAATAGAAAGTGAGTTACAAATATGAAAATGGGGAAAGTTGTATTAGACTCTGTGGTGTTAGATTGGAATTAGTGGAATCAGTATATACTTGTCATGTTAGTGGTCTATTGCTGCTATAACAAATTATCACAATCTTAGTGTTTTAAGGCAATGCAAATTTATTACCTTACACTTCTGTACTTCAGAAGTCCAATGAGGGTCTCTCTGGGCGAAAATTAAGATATTGAGAGGACTAAATTATTTTCTAGTGTCTCTGGGGGAGAATCCCTCCTCTAATCTTTTCCTAATGTCCAGAGGCCACCCGTACCCCCTGGCTTGTGACCCCTGTCCTCCTGCTCCAAAGCCAGCATCTGTGAGTCAAGTCTTTACATCATTCTGCATCACTTTGCATCACTCTGACCCCCTTTGGTAGTCGCATTTCATTCTGACTTACTTTTTCTTCCTCTGCCATTTTTAAGGATCCTTGTTATTACATTGTGCTCACCCAGGTAATCCTAATTAACCTCCTTAAGTTCAGCCCATCAGCAATCTTAATTACATCTGAACTTTAAGTCCCCTTTGCCATGTAATCTAGCAGATTCGTAGGTTCCACGGATATGGCCATCTTTGGGAGGTCATTATTCTCCTGCCACACTCATGATATTCAATATACAGATAAATATATAGAAAGGTGTAGGTAGAGGTAAATGCATACATGTATGCCCTCACTGTCCATTGAGAGGGTCTGGGCACAGCAACACCCCAAGTCTCCCAGAATTGGGCAAAGGGAGAAGTTAAGCTGGTATGCAGACCCATTGAAGTCTTCTGCTGATCCCGTGAAAACCTCTGGAACTGGGATGGCAATTAGAGTATTCCTGATTTGGAGCAAAGAGACCAAGCCTTTAATAATCAGTCATTCTTTATGAGGGTACCTCTAATAAGGAACATGACCTTGAGGAAGATAGATTTTCAGTTGAAGTAATACAGTACCTGAAAGGATTTGATAGCTGGGAACTATCTGGGGCCAGCAGTCCACGTACCTGGGATTTGGGCAGTGCACATCATATCATCAACTACAGTGAGTGTGGCTGACTTGCAGATGTCCTCTTGGTGTCAAATACTCATCATGATCTTGGTGTCAAAATAAGATCCTCCACTAAAAAGAATCAGAGCTCTTTGAAAAATTGGTTGATTCCAAAGCTGGGGCAATAGGAGTACTGGGTGAAGCAATACATCTTGTGCCCATGGGAAAGTATGGCTCAGCGTATGATAAGAACATGAACAAAAGAAGGAGAATCCAGCTTGAAGGAGATCCTAGTTGTCAAATCTAAGATAGTTTAAATAGCTAACATAATAACACGCTCTAACACTTTGAATAAAATAGAAACCCATGAACTCATAGTGATATAACTTAAATAAATAAGAAGAGGAAAAAGTTTCATTACAGTAAAATGCCATAGAATAAATTTCAAACAAATGATTAAATTAAAAAAAAAATACCATTTCAACCATAGGCATAAAAATTGAATCAGATCAAAAAATTAACAGATCCTAAAAACTAGTGGATAAAATTCTGAAGACTATTGGTATGTTGATATATCTCAAGATACCTCCCCACAAAATTCTTATTACTTTCAAAGGAAAAAAGAATAACTGCAAAAAAGAAACCTGGCAGATACCACTTTCTTCAAGATATTGCCATTAAAATCATCAGTAATGGTTCAAACTTAAATTGTATAATATTCAATGGGATGTAATAAGAAGAACACATCATTTCTGTTATATTTCTGTCCTTCAAAAGGCATGGCTTGAGTTTAATTATAAGGAAATATCAGATAAATCTAAATTGAGGGATTTCTGTAAAAAAATTTACTTTAATCTTCAAAAGTATCATAGTCATGAAGGTTGAGGAGAGACTAGTGAACTTTTCCAAATTGAAGGAGACTAAAAGGGCATGTGGACTAAATATAGTACATGATTCTATTAATAGATCGAATAATATTTCTACAAAGAATTTCATTTCTGCAGATGGCAGGAACTGAATGTATTCTGTGGATTGGATTGGTAAAGACTACACGGTATCAGTGCTAATTTTCTGGTTTAGATGGCCATACCATGACTATATAGGATAATTTCCTTGTTTGTAGGAAGACATGGTGAAGTATTCAGAAGTAATGAGACAACATGTCTACAACTTATTCTCAAGTTATTCAATGGAGAAAAATGTTATTTGTATTATTCTTGCAACCTTTCTCTAAGGTTGAAAATATTTCAAAGGAAAAAGAAAAAATAAAAAAACTGTCAAAAATAAAAAGATAGTCATTTCTGACACATTTTGAAGAGGTCATCTTTACAAATGTTAACATCCCTATATTTAAACATGGGGAAATTGCATGGAAAATAAGGTCAGTCACTTTACCCAAAGTCACACAGCTATTAATAGATCTTGGCAGAGCTATTTCTTAAAGTACTAGCGACTAGGGTTAGACCTAGAATTACAACCCTAGTCACTAATACTTTAAGAAAGACCTCCTCACTGTCATACATTACTAAGTCAAAGAAAGGGAGAAAGAGAGAGAGAGAGAGAGAGGAAAGTAAGAATTAATTATTCTTTCTACTATTTAACCTGATATTAAAAACGACTAATTTATTTTGTGGCAGCTCTTCAGGTATGTTCAAATACAATGTTAAGCAGAAGGCACTGATGATATGAAAGTATTTAGCAATAGTGTTTGATTCACGTGCCACCACCATCCCTCATGCTATGGACGGAAGGATAATTACAGCCCATTACCAAATTACTTGCAGTTATCCCTTGATCTTATAGTTAATACAGTGAACCCTCATTTGCATAAATGTTATTAGCATACTTCACATCACATTCTTATCTTTTAAAGAAGTGAATGTTGTCTCATTGAAGGATATCAACTTGAACTATTTTCCTTCTTCCTTCCAGCCATTCTTGGGCAAAGTTAAACTTTTAGACCTGGTGGCAGATTCAGAGTGAGGAAGATACAAAGCTGAGGAGAATAAGCTTGTAAATGATGAGGGTAGAAAATGGCTTTTATTGTCTTTGTATTCACAGAACCCAGCAGAGTGCTTGACAGGCATTCCATTGCATGGTATTTGCCATCTTCATCTAAAATCTCATTGGCATCTCACACTTTCTGTCCAGTACTGAACTCATTACCTTTGTGACTTCCAAATCTCTTCCTTGTAAAGGCACTGCCATTAACCCATTTATTGAAGCCCAAATCCTGGAAGTTGTCCTCAAGAGTATCTTTCTCTTTTACCAACCATCTGCTGTCATTGCTCATCCCTCCAACCTCCTTAATATCTCTCAAATCCATCCACTTCTCTCCATCTCCCCGTATACCAGCTTAGTCCATGTCACAATCATGTCATACTTGTCCAACTACAAAAATGTTCCAACTAATTTCCCTACATATGTATTTGTTTTCTTCAGTTCCTTCTCCAGATAGCAATCAGAACCGTCCTTTTGTAATACAGATCTGTTGCTCGAGTAGATCCACAGTATAAATCTCCCTCAATTTTTTTCAATATCTTTCCTATAAAACCTGAACTTGCCAGCCTATTCCTCCAATTAATACTCTTCCCCCCAACCTCTTGTTCTCATCACTCCTGTTACACTTTGTTAATATCATGAGGTCCTTGTGTAGTGTTCCTGCTCTGTGCAACATTCTTACCCACCCTCCCCATGCTTTAATTCACGTATGCAAGTCCTACTCATCCTTCAGATCTTGAATTAATAATTATGTATCTTTCCCCAGCTGTCATAGGTTAGTCTCCATATTTTCTACTTACTGCAAATGGATCCTGTTTTGCAGAACTTTTGGCGACTCATATTAATTAATTAATTAAGCAGTTTATGCTTGCTTCACTTTCTAGATTAAAATACATTGGAAAACAGAAATCATATTATTTGCTACTTATTCATAGTGTCTAAAATGGTTCTTGGCCAATGAGGTCCAATAACTATCTATTTAATGAATATATGAATGAACTGAATGTCACAGACATAGTCATCAGATAACTAAGTTTCTGGTCCTAAATGTGTCTCTAATTTTCCTTTCTACAATTAATGAGGTCAGTTATATGATGCCGCTAAAGTATAACCATGAATTTGAGGTCTAGAAATACAAGGATAATGTAGGAAAAAAATCTCCCTCTCTACATCTACTAGCATACTGCTTCTATACCCACACACATTTTTATTTTTATTAAATAGTTACAATAGATGAGTTGTCCATATTCCTATCTTAAATCAACCCTTCCCATCCTACACACTCGAGGACATCACTTCCTCATTGTCAATTTTTCCTAGCTACTGGACCATTCCTGTCAACATTCAGACATGCTGTATGAGATTTTTTTTTTCCTAACAGAAACTAAAACAAATATCATGAACTTCCTTGTCATCATATCCTATCCAGTTACTGCTGCATTTCCCAATTCCTCTAAAAAAAAAAAAAAAAAAAGAGTTCCTCAAGAGAGTCATGTGCTTTCCCCTTTTTACTAGCCTCACAATTTTTCTTTAACCACTCCACTTAAATTTTATTCACCCGAACTCACTGCCATTATTCTTATCAAGTTACCAATGACCCCCACATTGCTAAATACAATCGGTATTTCTCAGTCTTTGTCTTGCTTTGTTACTTGGACTTGGTTGATCTTTCTCTCTTCTCAATATACTTTTTCCCTGTGGATTTTGAAGCACTGCTTTCTCCTGATTTTCCACCAGTCTCACTGGTCATTTCTTTCTTAGTCTTCTCTGCTAGACCCTACTTTTCATTCTGATCAGTAAGTATCAGAGTTCTTGAAAGCTCAGTCCTTAGACCTTTTCTCTGATCTTTTTACCTAGTTATGCAGGTGATTGTATTTTATAATCTCATAGTTTTAAATGTCTTTCATACAATGCGAACTTCTAAATGTTTATGTCTAATTTCAATATTTTTCATAAACTTTCTCTCTCACTCATACCTAAGAGCTTCTTCTATCCACATTTGGATATTGGACAGATATCTCAAAATTATTATGTCCAAAACCAAACTCTTGATTTTCTCCCCCAAATATCAATAAACTACTCACTCTTTCAATTGATCAAGCCCCAAATCTTAAAGTCATATTTGACTCATCTTTCCCTCATCTGGTATCTTCCCCATATCTAATTCATCACCAAATTCTCCCAGTTCGACTCTCAAATGACCAGGAATCCAACTCTTTCTTCCCAATTTGACAACCAGTACCCAATAGGCTCCTAACTGATCTCTATGATTCCACCTTCACTCCAATCTCTAACTTCAACATAGCAGCCTTAATGACACTTTTGGAAAATAATTCAGATTACAATGGCTCCTTAGTGTTTTCCTAATTCATTAGGAACAAAATAAAAAGTCCTTAGCTTGGCCCATACAGGTGATCTATGACCTCAGAGCAGTCTAATTTCTGATCTCATCTCAGGTCCCCCTTCTCTGCATTCAGAACACTTCAGCCACACTAGCATCCTTGACATTCCCCAAATAGGTAAAGCTTTCTCTGGCCTCCAGGCCTTTGAATTTATCTTTCCTCTTCCTAAAATACTCTGCTTCTATATCTATAGGATCTTGCTCTTTAATTCCTTAAGATCTCTGATCAAATTGATTATTTAGAGAAGTCTTCTATGACCACAAATATATTCTCTTAGTACTTATTCTTCCCAACATTGTGTCATTCTGTGTTGATACTTCGAATTCACCAATGTTATTATTTTCTGTCTCTTAATTTGTATAACCTCTATTTTTATATAATTTCTTTCTACCATTGGACATATGCAGAATTGTTCAATATTCAAAAACAAATCTCTGTGTCTTAAATAAACAGAGGATGATCATACTAAGGTCTTGGTTACCTTACAGGTCCATCTTAGGCCAGTAGCAGAGGAGGGGCTCTGTCCATCATAGTCACTCAAGGACCCAGAGAACAAGCACCCACCACTGACATGTCCTCAATTACTGTCTCCGAAAAGAGCTCTGACCCAACTCAACATAGCAGTGATCTTAAATATCTCTTCATGTGTTTATTTGCCATATTGGTCATACTTATTTCCTCTTCTGTGAAATGTCCACTTGTATTTCTCACCCTCCATCTGTTAGGTTTATCCTCTTTTTAATAATTTATAAAAATTATATATTCTTGAGACTAATCCATTATTAGTTATATATATTGTAAATATCTTCTCCCAGTCTCTCTAATCTATTGAAAAAGGAAAAAGTTTTTAGTTTTACTAAAGTCCAAATTATCAGTCTTTTATTATATAGCTAGTGTTTTTTGTAACTTGTTTATAAAAAGAATTTGTCTACTTCGTATACTAAGAGATAATCATCTATGATTTTTTCTAAAAGTTTTAAATTTAGGTTTTGAAACTTAATTCCTTAATCTGTCTGCCTTGCTGAATGGTCTTAATAATTAAATCAATTTATTTATAAACTTAAAACTTTTTCCATATAATCATAGCATCTGCAAATAGAGGATTCTTTCCTCCTTTTTTTCAATCCCTATGCCTCTAATTTCTTTTCTTGACTCGTGTGGGTTAGAGCCTTCATTGTGATCATGAATGGGATAAATAACAATATTTAAGTCAGCATTTTCAAGTCTGCCAGTAGCTCCAGTCAAATATACATACTCAAATATAAATTCAGAGCTTATAGAAAAGAGAAAAAGAGAGAGAATCTGGTTAGAATGTCCTTCTTGAGGCAAGTCTTATTAAGAAGAAACAAAAGATGATGTGCCATACTGAGGTGCTAACTTTGGATCAGAGTAACCTCATCTATTAATAAAATATGGCCCAGTAAAATCCCTGTACTCTGATCAATCAAATCAACACCTCTTTCTCTCTTTGGAGACGGAGCTGATCATTAGATGGATGAAGGTACCAAACCTGAGAGGAGGGGCAAAAAGGTGCTCTCCACATGCAGGCAGTGGCTCAGAATCAACAACCTTGGAACAAGAATGTCTACTTCTCACTTCCTCCTTTTTGTTCAGCTAAGACCGTATGATCTAATACGTTTTGTACTAGTACTGGGTCCAAGTCATTGACAGAGAAGAAAGAAGGTAAAAAAAATGTGGAATGGAAATAAGAAAGAAAAAAGAAATGGAAGAAAATCTCATAATCTATACGGATATCTGAGTGGAACTTTACTTTCCCTGATCTCCATATACCAGGGTTTTTAAAAGGGATTTCCCATGATATTAATTATTTTTCTCATATGAGTTCCTTTCTGTTTCAAATTTACTGTGCTAGTTTTCTCATCCTCAAAAATGATAAGTTCAACCTGATAAACTATTTAATACTGATATGTCAATGACTGCGGTTGCCAGGCCTCCAAAGTGAATAGTGGACAGGCATAGACTAGGAGTCAGAAGACCCAAGTTTACTTTATAATTCTAGACCAAAGGTAGGACTCACTCTAGGTGAGTCCTCTCACCTCCATGACCCTCTGTTTTCTTATTCCTAAAATGGGGATACCAATTAAATTACATCTGATGTTCAATTGCTGCACACTTGTGATAGGCTGCCGGAAATTCTAAACCTTAGCTACAAATCAGAATCACACAGGGAGCTTTTAAAACATAAAATTTTAAGCCTCACCACAGAAATTCTCTATAGATCGTATGTGGAAATCTGTATTTTTAAAACATATTTCTCAAGTTAGTGAACTGTGTCTGGCCTGTCAAATCTATTGTTTTAAAATAGAGTTTTTATTAATAAAAAGCATATTATAAAGGCTTGAGTAATGAAAGTATTTGAGGATAATAGCATGTTAGTTTCTTCCCCAGCTGATATTGCTATAAGAGATTCTAGAGTTCAGGACAGCTTGTTTCATATCTCAGAAGAAGTGACACTCCATGGCCTGCTATGATTCTATGGGGCAGTTCTAGAGGTCCCGGAGGCTGATCTGGAGACCTAGACTGAAAGCATCAGTTTGTTCTAAGTGCACAGCAGAGCCACAGGATTGATGTTGTCTTTTACAGTGTTTCCAGCTTTGAGACAAGCTGTAAGAGTTTTAATGGACTTAAAAGCTTGGCTCTGATAAAGCACCACTTAACACAAATTAACAGGACAGATGAATGATCTCAGAGAAACAGACTCTGTACTTGGCTTTTGATAGACTCAAAAGTTGAGAAATATGAACAAGGAACATTGAGGAGGACAGGTCAGGTGAGATCAGATGCAAATCCAGTTGTTCCTGCTTAACTTGTTACTCTGGCGCTAGTTCATAGGCATTCACTCAGACTTCGACTGACTGTGACGCTATTGAAATCAAGGCATGCTTTTTAGACACTGCAGGCTTAATTTTTCCTTTGTCCTCATGTTGGTTATGAGCCAGTAGGGGAAATGAGGCATGTGCATGCATATCTTTAATCAATGTTAAAAAGTAATAAGCACTGGAAGAGGATTCTGGGAAGATGGTGGAGCAGGAAGCACCAGGAATCTGTCCCCAATCTAGACAACAATTGCCTGCAGAATCTGTCTAATGTAACTCTTTGGGAACTCTGGAGTCTATTAAAGGCTTGAAACTTCCAGGAGAAGGGTGTAGACATTAAAATGTGGTTAATTTCAGTTCATTCCAGCAATTAGCACAGTAGCAGTTACCCATTCCCTACCCCAAGATCCATGGCAGACAGCTGTACACGAGTTACTGCAGCAACCTGCACACAGACAGCTTGTGGCAGTCAGGAGGGCATGAAGGAGCCTGTCATACAAATATCAAGGATCTGTGTGCTGATTGCAGCTTTTGATCACATGATACGAAGAGGTAGGTGGCCATTGTTGTTTTACCTCCCCTCACAGTTGTAAGCCCCTCCCCATCCAGCTAACATGACTTCTGGGATATTTAAAAGGCACCCTCTTCTCCCTCCACCCCCTTTATTTTTCTCTTTTCTTCTCTTTTGGGAGCCGGTCATTAAAGACTAGGAGGTTCAAAAGCAATTGCTTACATAGGAACAATTGGAAAGTGACCAGGCATGCCCAGGGAAAGGTGCAGATTCAAAAAAGACCTGAGAAGACTCTAAGTTTATATCTCAGACTGATCCTTGACACAGAGACGGCGTACAACAGTAAAAACAAATAAATAAAAACAACAAAATAAAATCCCAGCAAATGCTGGGGAAAGGGGAGAATCTGATTTTCATAGTTACCATATTATTAGATTGAAATGTCTGCTTGTAACAAAAAATTACAAGGCATATAAAGAAATAGGAAATTATAGCCCATTCAAAGGAAAAATAAATAAATCAACAGAAACTGTTTCTGAAAAGGGCCTAACACAGCACATCTACTAGGAAAAAAAATACTTTAAAACAATAATGTTAATGAAGCTCAAATAGCTAAAGGAAGATAAGGAGAAAGTCAAGAAAATTATGTATGAACAAAGTGAAAATACCAAGAAAGAAATAGAAAATATAAAAAAAATTCTAGAGCTAAAGTGTATAATAGCAGAAATGAAAAGTTCACTGGAAGGATTCAAAGGCAGATTTGAGCAGGCAGAAGAAAAAAAATCAGTGACCTTGAAGATAAGACAATGAAAATTATTGAATCTGAGGAACAAAATAAAAAAAAAATTGAAGAAAAGTGAGTAGAACCTAAGCAATCTTGATGGGACACCATCAAGCAGACCAACATACATTTGTCAAGGTTCCAGGAGGAGAAGAGCAAGGCAGAGAGAATATTTGAAGAAATAATGGCTGAAATGCCTCAAAATTTAATGAAAGACTTGAGTAAAAACATTCAAGAAGCTCAAGAAAAAAAGACAGAAGATTCAAATTACTAAAATAAAAAATGAAAGTGGGGATATTATCACCAATATTAAAGAAGCAAAAAGGGTTATAAAGTATTATAAATACTTGTAAATCAATAAATTAGATAACGTAGATGAAATGGACAAATTCCTAGAAGCACAAATTGTACCAAGATTACATCATGAAGAAATATAATAGAAAAACTGAATAGACCTATAACTAGTAATGATGTTGAATCAGTAATAATAATTTTTTTAAAAATCTTCCAACAAAGATTTTATGGCTGGATTTAATGGCTTCACTGTTGAAATCTACTAAACATTTAAAAAAGAACTAATCACTATCTTTCTCAAACTTTTTCAAAAAATTGAAGAAGAAGGAAAACTTTCTAACTTACTCTATGAGGCCAGCATATACATTTTCGCTTGCACATACATTTCTCTGAAGAAGATATACAAATAGCCAATAAGCACGTGCAAATATTCTCAACATCAAAATCAAAACTGCTACCAAGACACATTACCTCATACCCAATTGGATAGCTATTATAAAAAAAAAAAAGAATAAAAATAATGTATTGGAGAGGATGTGGAGAAATTGGAACCCTGACACACTGTTGGTGAGAATATAAAGTGGTATAGCTGCTACGAAAAAACAGTGTCTTCAAAAAATTAAAAATATAACTACCATATGATCCAGCATTTCCACTTCTGGGTATACACCTAAAATATTGAATGCAGGGTCTCATGAAGATATTTGCATACCCATGTTCGCAGCATCATTATTCACAATAAGTAAAATGTAGAAGCAACCCAAGTGTCCATCAATGAATGAATGGATTAAAAAATGTGGTCTATACAAATAATGAAACAATTTTTCAACCTTAGAAAGGAAGGAAATTCTGCAATGTGCCACAACAGAGCTGATCCTTGAGAACATTATGCTAAGTGAAATAAGCCAGTCACCAAAAAAAAAAAAAAAAAAAAAAAAGACAAATACTCTATGATTCCACTTATGTAAGGTATTTAGAACACTCAAAATCATAGAGAAAGAAAGAGCGGTGGTTGACAGCGCCTGGGGAGAAGGAGGAGTGGGGAGTGACTGCTTAAGAAACACAGAGTTTCAGTTTTACAAGATGAAAAGAATTATGGAGCTGGATGGTGGTGATGGGCACAGTATTATGAATATATTTAATACCACTGAACTGTATACCTTAAAATGGTTAACAGAGTAAACCATTATCATGTTATCTGGATTTTGCCACAATAAAAAAAAAAAAGACTAAAAAGAAAAAACAAAGTGGTAAGTATAGTGAGAGGGTTGAGTTAAGGGAAGGATGGGTACCAGTTTGGACAGGTGGAAATTAGGAAAGTTTAGCCAGAATGTAGGAATCTGATCTCTTCTTTGAAGGGGGTAGTAAGATTTGGAAATTCCAAAATCTGGTTCAAGCTAAAAGCAAGGCCCTTTTTACTGTAGAGGTAAAGAGGTATGGTCCCTACGACAAAGGAGAAACGGTATTGAAGCTCTTGGCCGGGAGGTGTCGTTGGTGGTGAAGATGACAGTCGTAGGAAGATGTGAGGGCCTGAAGATGACTCAGAGTTTTAAAGGAAGAAAGAGATACGATTTAGCCAAGACTCAAGAGAAAAGAGTGAAATCAAAGCAGAGAAGATTTATTTATTTTTTACTAGAGAGGACAAGAGAAGGAAATTAGAGAGGGAGAAAATATAGGGTATGTTGCTATCACTACAATTTTTCATAGCATGGAGTTTATGGTATTCTTCAGTATACCTAAATAAGCAATTTTGGTATGTCTTTTCTTATCTTCATGATACAAAAATCGTTGTTAACAAAAACAACAACAATAAAAAAGAAACCAAGAAATACGTGTTTTTAACAAATGTGTCCCTTTGTGGGAAATTTCCTGCTAATTCCCTGTTGGGAGACAAAACAGAAAAGATTTTTTTTTTTTTCCTCTTTAGCTGCCTTAAAATAACATTCTATAATGGCCTAGGGCGGGCATCGGAGTCAGAGAATATTGACATGAGCAACAGTGACCTCATCACTGAAGCGCCAGGCGTGTTTCCCGCAGTGATGAGGCTGGAGGGAGTGAGCTGTGGTTGATTGTGGCCCAGGTGTTACAGAGGCTGATTAGTTTTAGATTTGCACCGGCAGAAAGGAAAATCGAGACAGGTAAATGAAGTTAAGTGAAGTGAGGGAGTTGGCTGGAAAGGCTAAGGGTTGTAGGCTGGGGCAGTTTGGACAGACTTTAGAGATCATCCAGTCCAATCGGAGTTTTTGAGAACTCTCAGCACCAGAGATTAAATGACACATTTAAAGTCACAGAGCCAGTTAACAGGACCCGGGGCTATAGTCTCTCAGTCCAGCATTCTTTCCACTCTGGGTTCTGTTAGAATAAGGTGGAGGAAAATAGGACCTTTTCTGGAGACTCACACTGTGACAAGCACAGTGAGGGCTGGCTTTGTGGGCAGGCCACTTGTGCAGTTGCCTAGGGCCCCACACTCGGAAGGACCCCATGCTTGGTTAATGCTCCATTGTTGCTAACTCGAAATTCTTAACAATTTTAGAACAAGGAGCCCCACATTTTTATTTTGCACTGGGCACTTCAGATTATGGCCCTGGAACTGCTTGACCTACCAATTTGACCTCGCTGAATCCAGAATATGAGCTAGTCATGAGATGGCGCCCGTATGTTGCTGGCCATGAATAGTACATCCTGCACCTGCAGGTTAGGGAAATGGGGTGGGGGAGCTCAGGCTTGATCATCATTTAGAAAAGATTTTTCCAACTTATTAAGGTCTGGGACAGGCATTCATGGCTAAAGCTTGCTTAGAAAAACTTTTAGGCCGTGGCACCAAAGATTCTTGTTACTGAGATTCTGCCAAGTAGTATCGGATAAAGTAACTTTCTGAGCCTTAGTTTGTTTGTTTTAGTTTTTTTTTTTTATTATTTTATAAAAAGGAGAATTTAAAAAAAAAACAACAAAATAAAATGAAACTTGACTGGTTGCAATGAGAATAAAAAGAAGGCAATAAATATTGTAGACCACAGCGTAAAAGTGTCATTTAAGGCAGCTCATTGCTAACATCCCTGTGGCATTGTGAAGTTTGGCAGGTTAATAGAGTCACTAAGGGTATGAGACTTGTCAAAGAAACAGGAGTTAGTAACCTGTCTCTGCCACCTAGTAGCTGTGACCATGAATTAATGACCTACCTAAGCGGTCTGAGTTTTATTTAGTTCATTCATCTGTAAAATGGGGACAGAACTAACTACGAAGCAAGGTTATTTTGGGAAATAAAGTGAGATACTGTATATAAAGTACTTGGCATGGTCCTAATTTATAGTAAGAACCTATTAAATGATAGTCATACTATTAATAATAAATTGACACCGGTTTTTATAAAATGACACTTTTGATCTTAATTCATCTCCTAAGTATTAGAATCCAGATCCCTTTCTCCAGGAAGCTTGTTCTTGGGCTCTGAAATACTTCTCAGACTTCTGAAGGTAACTATTTTGAGTGGGGGGTGAAGAGAGGGAGGAAGCATTTATTTCCACCAAGTGGAAGGCATCCTCTTTTCAGATCCAGGATTTTGCCCAGCAAGACCTGCTATGCATATTCACAGCATCCAACAGCTTGTTCTGTCATGCCCAAAAGATGAGTTATCACACAGGCCCCCGACGTTCCACTCACAAGCTGTCTTTTCCTATACCAAAGCCTGACTAGGACAGTAGCAGGAGGTATGGGGGGATGTTTGGGGTTGGGAGGAGGCTGGGATGGAAACAGATGGTAGTTTGGCAGAGTGATTAAAACACTAGATATCTGTTTTAATGAATTGCCTACCCAGCAGATAAAACACTGCAATAGTGAGTCCAAGTCTTCTCAGCCAGTAATTGCAGTCTTACTTAGAGAGTGTTCGCTGCTGGTAAAGCCATGCATTTTCCACTGTCCCCTTGAATGTCATGGGGTGTAAAATTATAGAGGGAGAGAGGAGACACTTTAGATAAGCATGAAGGAATAGGTTGATCAGCTCCTTCCAAGGCTTGTGCCAATCTGGGAGGTCCACCAAGCAGTCGAATTTTCTATGTGATCTTTGGTGAGTCACTTAACCCCTTTGGGCTTCCTTTTCTCTGTTAGGAAAATGCAGCTGGCAATCTGGTCTCCTAGCTACCTCGTCTTTAAGTTAATGATGAAGAGATGAGGTTCAGGTTCATAATTCACTTTGGAAGAAAGATGCTATAGTAACCATTAAACCCTGTTGTAAAATGGCCAGCAGGAAACCAAAACAATTCAATACATAACTGTTGACCTTCAGACTGAAAATGATTTTTTATGCATTTGGGAGCTAATATTTCCACCTGCGAATTAGAAACTATTATGTATAATAATGATTTAACGTCCTCCACTTAGTGGGAGGACAAGAAGAAACCCACTGACATTTCCCTGCCTGCAAAAGCTAATTTGGAGTTGTATATTAATTAACTGTATTGATGCGGAACAAACCAATCAGAATTAAGACTACCAGGTTAATGCTAGTCTTCCTAATTTGGTGGCTGAAGTAATTCTCTCTGGGTTTGAGTGTTTCTCACTTTCCTCTTTCCTTATAGGCATACCAAACTTAAAATGATTAACTTGTCAGTAAACACAATTTTTCATATCCCCAACCTCTTTTTTATAAATTTGAGCATCTTTATCTGTGAAGTGGGAATTGCTGAACATATCACAAGATTACTGGGAATCAAGTGTAATGGGCGTGAAAGTACTTGGTAAATTATTAACATAAAGCACTATAACAATGCCAGTTATGTAGTCATTTTATTATTACAATTATCATCATGATTTTTAAAGTGAATTTCAAAAGAGAATGACTGAAAGCAAAGGATTAAGTTACTATGTTAATATTTGAAGTATATTTTTTAAACATGACTTCATAACAAGGCAACACACACAAATATTGTGTAATAAATGAATAAATAAATCTTTTAAATGGTAACCATGGCACCGTGGTGAGTCTTGATCTGTTGAGAGGAGTACCACAATTAGTGTCTTAACAATAATAATTAAGGTACAAAGTTTACAATAACTTTTTATTATCACTTAGATTGGAGTTTATACATCATTTTGGCCCTCGTATGAATTTCAATATGCTTTCTTGCATGGGTGAGAAAGCAATGGATTTATAGCTAATTGAGTTGCAATTTCATAAAATCTTGAGTAATACCCTAAGAATGTGTTGCATGTTAAGTATAAGAACTCCTGATCTAGTCAGCTAAGTGAGTTATATAACTTTGAAGATTATTATTTTTGATTATCACACTATAAAAATTCTAATGGGTTAATTAGATTGATAGGTAGGTTTTGTCTGAGAATAGTTTTGATGTCATCTTCTGCATAACAATAGCTTGAGAACAAAGGTAACTTTTAGCAGACAAATCATAAAAGCCCTAAGTCACAATTTTAATATTAGGAATACATTTTTGACGGCTCAGTATTTACACATATCAGCTTCACAAAGTTTGCTTAAAACTAAACAGTAAACTTAAGTCAAATGACAATAGACCATGCCTTGGTTCTATTGATTTTTAACTGCATGACCTAAAGTTATTTATTCAATATCTATGAGCTTTAGCACTCTCAATTACAAAAGATAGAGTACATAAACCAATGAGGAGGGTTTTGTGCAAATGAAATGTTAGAAGATGGGACATTACAAAATGTAATGGGATACTACTATCAACACCAATAATATCATTATGGTTTTTAGTATTGTATTTTCATGAATTAGGTTTAACTGAGGAAGCATTGTGAGTGGGCATTGTAGGGAAACTGCCTTTGATAGTTACCATATGGAGGTGACAGTTTAGAGTGAGGATATATTTTCCAGGGCTGGCTCTTCAGAGGTGGAATTCAAAATGTGTTTGCAAATATTTCTTATTTTAGGTGACTCTCATCTTTTTTCAAAGTACAATTGCTCTCATGGGTTCTGTTAAGCATTAAGTCTTGAACTATCTTCTAGTCATTCCAGGAAGGGAAATGAGGTAGGAAAGGGAAGTTCAATAACCCTGACCTGTTGTAGTTGTTATTATTGGTGATGTTCTCTTATTTCTTTCTAATTCCCAAACAGAGGAGATTTGGTTTAACTAGTATCCACTCCGTTGTAATAAATCATCTGCCTGAGTCCTAAAACGTTTTCCCCATTGGGGATGGGTATACACACACCTAACGGGTGTGGTGCACACCGTCTGGGGGATGGACACGCTTGAAGCTCTGACTCCGGTGTGGCAAAGGCAATATACATAACCTAAACATTTGTACCCCCATAATATGCTGAAATAAAAAAAATGTTTTCCCAGATATTTGCCAAACTAGATAATCATTCGCCTCTCTGTGACATATTTCTAATATGTACTTACTATAAAACATCATTATGCTTGTTAAGAAGACTGTTTCCCTGTTAGACTAAAACCTCCATGAGGCATGAGCCATGATTTAATTATCTCTTATTCTTTAGTACCTATTATAGCACTTTATATACATTGAGTATATAATAGATACCCCAGAGTTATTTGCAGAATATAAATTTATGTGATTTGAGTGTTTGGTAGCTGTCAATCAAAGATCACTGGCATTTGGGGGCAGAGACAAATAACAGACCTAATTGGGATAATTCAAACATTTAATATTGCTGCAATGTCTCCTGATATCGTTAAATTAAAAATTAAATTAACTTGTTCTAGCCACAGATTTAAAAATTAATTAAAATTATTTTTCACTTTTCTGGGAAGAGAAACATAATCTTGTAAGCCATGGGTTCAAAACAATATTCACTAAATATAAGTCAGAGAAAGCCATGAGATAAGAGTAATAGGTATGTGAAAATTTCCCAGTATTTATCAAGTCAGATAAAATAAGGAAAATATTTTTTAAAAGGGCTTCCCAGGTCAAATTTGTTTGGGAGACCCAGCAAAATCCTACATTCTCTAAACATCTTTTTACTGCTAAATCATTTTCTTCAGATAATAAACCAAGGACCTTTACAAATCA
The DNA here is from genome assembly GCF_041146395.1 of Eulemur rufifrons. Classification (NCBI taxonomy): domain Eukaryota; kingdom Metazoa; phylum Chordata; class Mammalia; order Primates; family Lemuridae; genus Eulemur; species Eulemur rufifrons. The sequence goes on from NC_090989.1 coordinate 270,940,470, forward strand.
AATTTAACAATGAGACAAATTAAGGCTAGCATGAGTAAGTAATGTGCCACTTAATATTCATACTAATAAGTCACAGGGGTAACTGAATATGTATGTGTGTGTGTGCGTATGCACTACATTATGGAAGATGCAATTCCTAGATTAAATTAACTTGGAGGATTTCTGATTTCTTCGGATAAGCAATAAAGCTAATGAACAGAAACATTTCTATAGATCTAAAGTGTTGCTCTTTTTAATTGTATTCCTGCAAGTTGTAAAAACAAGTTTGGAGAATGCAGCATGTGGCCACCACCTCTTGCAGAGATGCCGAGACACAATGCAAAATCCTCCAGAGTGCCAATGTATGAGCGTAGAGACCACCTTCATTTTACATTTAGGACCTATTACAGTGCTTGGTATGTAACAGCAGCTTGATATGTATTTGTGGAAAGAATGAAGACATACATTAAGCCCATTGCTTTCTGTGGCCATAAAGTTCCCCACTTATCCACCAGACCAAAACTTAATTATCTTCCGAGGCCCAGATCCAAAATTGCATTTCCTCTTTTAGCACAGTGGGAGGAACTAATAAATATCTTCTGCATGATGAAAAGAATAATAAAAATTATTATAAATACCATGTATTGAGCCACCAGTACGTGCCAACCTTTCTAAATAGAGTCACTCTAACTCTTACAACATCCTTTAAAGCAGGTTGGGTTGCCCCTGTGCCCCAATTGAGAAAACAAGGGCCTATGAAGATAAATAATACGTTCAAGTTAACATAGCTAATAATTGGCATATCCAGGATTGGAAAAATGTGTTTCTCTCTTTCCAGGCTGTGCTTTTCCAACTATGCCAAGTTGCTCTCCACACTTTAAAAAAGCACTGTAATACACTAATTTAAATAGGCATCATTTGCATTATTGAGTAGTTGTATTACTCTCCAAATTGACTTGTCTTCCAAGCTGCATGGAAAATAATATCTAATCCATATTAATTATACACATATAACCCTGTGTTTTAAGTGCTGGGTAATTGATGAGTAGTGCTGAGCTAAATTTTTAGTAAGTGATAAAGGTTAAAACCTTTGGCAGGCAATCGCATCTCAGCAAAAAGCCTAATATTAATACTGTGGTATTTTAAGTCTTGAAAGGACTTCAGAAATGTTTGGTCCAATATTTCATAATGAGAGTGCTTTTGCATTTTGGGCAAGAGTAATCATTGCTGTGCAGGCCTGAAAAGGGCTTAGTATTTAGCCTTCTTGCCTCCCCTCCCCCACCCCCACCCTCCTCGGCTCCAGACCAGAGGCACTCCTGTCATTACGGTAATCAGAAATGCCTCCGCACACTAACAAAGTTCTCTCATGCATTTAAAACGGCCCCTCTGGGGGACAACCATCACATATGGATTACTGATTGTCCAAATCCGTTTTGTGTGGAGCCTGTGGGTGTAGAGATAATGGGTGATCTACCCAAGATCATGCAGGAAAGTAAGGAGCAGAGCCAGGATTGTTCTACTTAGTAATAGTAACATCCACCATTTACTGCAGACTCTGGTGCCAGACCCTATACTAAGGGATTTACGCTACCATCTTCTCTGGTTCCTTGTTGCAACACAATATGCTCGTAATACATTGCATAGTGATTTAGAGCATGAGCCCCAGAGTTAGATGGCCCAAATTTGAATACCGTCTCCACCACTTACCAGCTGTGTAAACTTGAGTTAGTTGATTTCTCTGTGTATCATTTTCTCTGTAAAATGAGGATAATAATAGTGACAACATCTTAGGGTTGTTATGAGAACTAAATTAGTCAATCATATTATAGAAAGTGATTAGACTAAAATCTAGCACAGAGTCAGTGCGCCGTACATCTGGCTTCTGAGAACCGTTTTATTGTCTTCCCAGCGCTTGGGGGGACACTGGGGAGACAGAAGAAACAGAAGAAAGATCTCCTCTAATGTGGAGTTTACAATCGGGTTGGAGAAACAATAAAAACATATTTTCTTAATAAAAATATTTAAGTGTTCACCTAATGAGACAGGTGGTTTTAGGCAGCTGTGTTGCAACGACAGATATCAATAGTGGTTAGGGAAGTCAGAGAGGCGTTTTTTTTTTGTTTGTTTTCTTTTTGACACATGATCTCATTCTGTTGCCTAAGCTGGAGCACAGCGATGAAATCATAGCTCACTACAGCCTGGAATTCCTGGGCTCGAGCGATCTTCCTGCCTCAGCCTCCTGAGAAGCTGGGACCACAGATGTACACCACCACACCCAGCTATCTTTTACAATTTTTTTGTAGAAATGAGAGTCTTGCTATGTTGACCAGGCTAGTTTCAAACTCATGGCCTCAAACAATCCTCCCATCTCAGCCTCTCAATGTGCTATGATTACAAGTGTGAGCCACTGCACCTGGCTAAGAGAAGCTTTAAAAAAAAGAGCTAGAATTTTACTTGCCCCTGGAAATATGGGCAAGAGCTATATTAATAAAAAAGGAAGAGAATATTGGGTAAGTAACAGGGGAAAAGGGAAGAGATACTTAAAATCAGTGTAATGCAAATAGGGGTCTGTGCATGTATGTGTGAGAGAAGGGGAGAGAGAGAGAGTTGGCGTGGCCGGTGGGAGGTAACGAATATTCATAGCAAAGAATAAAATGTCAGGAGAGAACAGTGCACTAGCAAATGCTAGAATATATTAATACAACAGATTCGAGGCAGACCCAAGGAAATTTCATTTGCTTCTTTGGAGGAAATAGCTTATTCATTTATGGCCCTTTACCCATAATCCCTAGAATAGCAAGTGAAGAGTGAAGCTAAGCCCAACATACTGAAGAGGCGTTAATTGTTTCAGGCATTGCCACTGGTCATGTAGAGGTTATGTTCAAAGGGTCAGATTCCTTTAAAGAAAAGAAAAGAGCAATGTTAGGCAGAGATGTGATAAAAGACCTGAAAAATTAGAGCAATGAGAAACGGAAAGGAATTTGGGTGAATTAATTTGTAAAAATGAAGACTTGCGGTGAAGGAGGTCTGTAGTGTGAATTGAGGGGGTGGTTGGTGGGTCATAACGTGCAGCGTATATTTCCTTGTGCGGAACACAGTAGCACAGTCCCTGACAGTGCAGAATGTATAGAGATGATGGAGATGTGGTCTCTACTCTTACGAAGTTTATGGTCTTATAGAGTCTATATAATGGATGTGAATAAATCACTTTAATAAGAGGTAAGAAGTTATAAATGTTCTGGTAGCTTAATGGGGAGAAAATTGCACCCAGCTGGAGGCAGTAGAGTTCCCTGCTGATGTTATAGGAACAGGGTTGTATCGTAACAACACATAAGATAGCATTCATGTCCTGTTTGGGTCCTTCAGCAGATATTGGGCAGTGATTCCTTCTCTACAGGCCTGTGTGTGTGTGTGTGTGTGTGTGTATGTGTGTGTGTGTGTGTGTGAGAGAGAGAGAGAGACCACATATGTGCTGTTTTAAAATTTGGTTGCATGTTAGAATCCCAAAAAGAGCTTTTAAAAAGTACCAATACTGATCCTCATCCCAGACCACTTAAAGGGGAAATTGCTGTAAGCTGCCCTGGGCATGGGTACTTTAAAAACCTTCCCAGGTGATTCAAATGAGCAGCAGGTTTGAGAACTCCTTCCCTTTACTTTGCTTATAGAGAAGGCGAGGGAATTAGGGTAAAGGATGTTCAAAGTCACTTCCAATTTTTAAACTTTATTATTCTATCTCATCTTCTCACTTACAGATTACCTCCTCCTTTCCAGCTGAAGAGACAGAGGTTTAGACAGTATATGTGACAGCCCCCAAACACAGGCAAATCACACGACGAGAAAGTGGCAGCGTCTGAACGGGGACCCCGAGTTTCTGCTTACTAATGCTGGGCCATCCTACCCTATCCTGGATAGACTCTGAGATCGTTACCATGGGGAAGAGTTAGGTTAAAGGCTCAGGGCATTTGTAAAAGTAAAATAAGATTTGTCAGTGCTCCGGAATTGAATTTTGCATCCGTGCTAGCGGCGTTAGGGATAGCAGAGTGACAATCTCAGTAGCAGCCTGATTCTCCCATTCACCCTCTCTGCGATGGGATTTGAAGAGGCAATCAGGCCTGAGTCAACACAGCTGGGTCTCAGGGTGCCGGCAGTGGAGGAACGCCTTGCTGCTCCCCAGCCGAACAGTGGAGGGAGACAGACCTCTGAGTTTGCCCTAATGGGCTTTTTTTGGCCACCAAGTGCTGGTTTTTATTTTCTCTGAAATATTGTTTTTATGAAAAATATCTATAAATGACCCTGGCCTCAAAGTTAGGAAGAAGATTAGATTAAAAGTGCTGCAGGGAGATGTGGGTGAGTGATCTCAGAGTAACAAACTCAGGAAAGGAGGGGAAAGGAGACCCAGCAGGGAGCAGGAATGAGGGGGTGTTAGTGTCCATCTGTCAACAACACGGGTGTGCCCGTGCCAAGGGGCAGGAGGGATGGGAACGAGGGACGCACGGAGGGTATCAGCAAACAGCCTGTAATATCTGACCTCATGTTTCTGGGCTGAGAGTACAGTCTATATAGGCCACTCAAAGTAATTCTGTTTTTTCTTTCCATTTTCCTCTTTTTTCCTCTAGTGAAGTCTGCACAAAGTATGCACTAAACACAGGGCTGTGAATTTTAAGAGGGCGGCGGTGTGTCGGATTGGTTCACTCCTCTGTGAAAAGAAGCTAGCATGGTGCCCGGCCTGTAATAGATACTCACCAGGTATTTGATTCTGCTAAATCCACACAGAACACTCACCTGTCAGCACAGGCAGCATATCCTTAAGAATTTTCTTTTAAACCACCTCAGGATTTGTACGTCCCATCCTCAAAGGTAAGCAAATGATATTTGCCCATGTGACATCAGAACTTAGCCTCGGTCTGCTTAGCAGCGCACGGTGTCGCGTTCTCCCCTGATGCTTTTTGTTCTTACTTCTTGTTTGATGCTGATCTCTGCTCAGTGCGCCTTTCATCCTCTTTCATCCTGAAGACAATGTTTTATCTAAAGAAATCACCTTCATTCTAGGCAAAAATGGCTCCCAGATATATTGCTAGTGTTTCTGCCAGCTTGTGTTAATTTTCACAACCTCTGAGCAACTGGCAAAATAACTGCTGATGTAGCAGCTGCTGTAATGCTCCCAGGTAATTCGGGTAATTTTGCATGTTATCGGTACGTTGTTGACGACATCGCTTAGATAAACAGCATGAAATAGTGAATGCATAATACTCATTCATTCATTCAACAAGCATTGATTGCCAGGTGCATCCTGATATTTAAACTTACTTTTCCATTGCTAAAAGTATTGCATTTTAAAAGCAATTATAAAAATACATAATGGTCACTAACAGAATCCTTCGCTGAACAGTTAGTGGGAGGTTCTGCAGGAGATCTGGCTTACGCAGGTTTTGCTCGTTCATTGATTTGTTTTTGTTTTGTTTTGCTTTCCTTTACCCAGGAGAGAGCTGTGAGCAAAGTCGACATGGTCACATTTAGGAGAATAAATTTATTTTGAGTTAATGAAAGCAGCATTCCCCCATTCTCCCCTATGTACAAGATCTTAGAAGGTATAAACGGCCTCTAAAAGGATGTATGTGGAGTTTCATTGTCTGGAAAAGGGATGACATTGGACTCTAGATTTCAAGGGTTGGAAAGGCAATAGAGCTCAGATATTGGTGGTGTGGGCCACTGGGCAAAAAGAAACAGTAGTTGTTAGTCTGCAAGGGGCAGGAACATTAACCAAATGTGGCTTGCTGTTGTTGAGAAGGTTAGCTTTCTGAGGTTTGACTACATATGGGAATGAAGAAAACAAATACCAAGATGGACAAACCCAATAACTTAAGCAAGGGACACCTATGGCTGATTTTCACTCTAAGGGAGTAGGATGAGCCTTCTTTGAATGGCCGAGAACCCATCAGGGGCCTGGATGCTAATGAACATCATCTGTGCAGCTGATGCTCTTTATTCTCTCAGGACTGTGTGGCTATGATAGTAACCAGCAGGAGGTGACTTCTGATGAGGAAGCTAGACTTCATTTTGGGCTGAGTAGATCCCCAAATTTCTTCTACAATTCAGCAGAAGTGGGAAGTTCCAAATGGAAAATATGGGACTCCCTACTGATGTGTCAGTAGGGACCTAACCCTATTTTATTTGAAAATTAAGACATATTTCCACACACTAGAATCTTGAGTTTGTAGAAGAGTTTATGATGTCATTTGGATATTTGTCCCCTCCAAGTCTCATGTTGAAATTTTATCCCCAGGGTTGGAGATGGGGCCTAATAGGAGGTGTTTGGACCATGGAGATAAAGTCTTCATTCATGGCTTGGTGCCATCCTTGGAGCAGTGAATAAGTTCTCTTGGCTTCTGCAATATCTGACTATTGAAAAGAGTCTCTTACCTCCTTCCTCTCTCTTACTGCCTTTCTCTCTGCCATATGATGCCTGCTCCCCTTTATCTTCCACCATGAGTAGAAGCTTCCTGATGTACTTACCAGAAGTAGATGCCACCATCATGCTTCTTATACAGCTTGCAGAACCATGAGCCAGGTAAACCTCTTTTCTTTATAAATCACGCAGCCTCAGGCATTCCTTTATAGCAGTGCAAAGGGAACTAAGTTTATACTGGATGCAGGCAAAGTTTCAGGCAATTTAGGAATATTGACACTTGTATTAATGACGGTCAGATGATATGTCTCTTGGTATTTTCAAAGTTTTAGAATCTTATTGTTACCCAAGAATTACTAATTGTGTCACCATTTTATCTATGTCCTCATCTCACTCTACTTCTAGCTAATATTTGTTGTTGCCAGTGACATTCTCCTTTATGAAATATTTTTTACCCCTGGGCCTCCATAACAAGCTCTCTTGATTGTTATTCTCCCTTTGGTGTCTCTCCTTAATTTGGTTTGTGATTCGTTCACTGCTACTCACCTTTGAAGTTGACCGTGTCCATCTGACTTGGTTTGGCCAATGGAACTGGAGTGGAAGTGACGTGGATAACCTCTCACCAGAGACTTTTGCCACACAACTGGCAAAAGCTGAGGTGGCAGCTCCTTCATCAAGTGGGATCCCAGAATGGAGCTGAGCCCTCGGCTGCCATGAGGTGGACATGGAACATGAGTAAAAATATTTTTTATTGTCTTAGTTCACTGAGAGTTTTACATTGTTTATCACTGCAGCGCAGCCCTCCCTATTCTGACTGTCATGGTGGGAGACCTATGTGTGCTGCTGCAACAAAACCCTAACACATGTGGCATTGCCTTAATGGTTGCCTGACAGGTGGTAAGAAAACAGACCAGAAGTTGGAAAGATCATATTTCCTATTTTGCAGAGGCAAAGCATTTGGTAAGAAAAATTACCTGTGGTAACTTGGGAAGAAAATTATGAAGATGAACTTGCGGCTCTAAGAGAAATGGCCATGAAAGGATATTTTGTCCTTTGCTTCCATCTGGCAGGGCACTAATAAAGAGACGATATCAGGAGAACGTTGGCCAGTTTGTAAGTTAAAATGGAAGGAAACAGAGAGAGTTCATGAGTCCAGAGACTCTAAGTGTTAGAAAAGGAAGTTACTTCTCAATGTCAATCAGTAAGGAATACAGTTGAGAAGGCTTCCGAGTGGAAAAGGCTGATTAAAACTCAGGCTTGCAGCAAAAATAAAAATTAGAGATGTAACCTTCGTGCCCATTGATACAACCTCTGAGAAGATAAAATTTTTGAAAGTTAAAGGGACACCTAGTGATATTATGGATAATAAATTAATTCAACCGGAGGAAAAAAACAATTCAAGAAAAAGAATGTGACCCCATGAGGCTCAGGTTACCCACAATCAAGCTGAGAGAGAGAGAGAATATTAAAGGAATAGAGAGAAGTGTTGAGGTGAGAAAAAGAGGTGAATAAACATGTCTGGAAGAGAACTGTGTATGTTGCTGTTGGTATATGGAACCACCTGGAGTTGACTAGATACAAAACTATTTTTGAAAGAGTTCATTGTACTAAAATGAACCACATGGCTAAATAACAATTTCAAAATTATGTTAATTATACCATAATATGTAAACTAGTTGAGGAACAGTGGCATGTTAAGCTTAAAGAAGAAAAAGATCTACGTGGGTTATAGTACATATTTCAGACATATGAAGATTTGAAATTTAAAGCAAATATCACATGTAGAATTAGAATCTAGAGTCTATTTCCCATAGAACAATGGCTACCTGCACATTTTAACTCAGTATAAGAAGTCTGTAAGTCCTTTCCAGCAATGGATCAAGCTGCCCTGAAGGAAATGAGCATCTGTTGTTGGATTGACCAAGCCGATGCTGGTTGCATGTCCTTGGGAGCTGGAGAAGAGTAGTGCAAGATATAATTCACTGGATAAAACTTTAACAGAGTTATTTATATTAACAGCTTTCTTTATGGATACGTACTAGTCAGGCACAGAGCTAAATGATTTCACAGGTTATCATGTCTACAAGTGCAAATATATGAGATTCCTATACACTTTATATGACTAATAATACTCAGAGATAGAACTTGAAGCTTGACTTTTGAAATCTTCCAACTCATTGCATCCATGGATCCAGTATCTGTAACTTCTTGTTGATATATTTTTTTTTCTGTTTAATGGGTTGTTTTAATGAATTGGAATTAAGCATTCATTCTCCATTAGACAATGTTTTTTCAACAAAAATATGGATGGATATAGCAGAAAGGATTTTGGAATCCAAATCAGAAAACTTATGTTCTTGGGCTAATCATTGTTACTCAATAGCCATGGGCTGACCATTGAACTTTTATTCTTTAGTTCTCTGTTTCTTAATTTGTAAGAAAAGCTCTACAATGTGTCCTGCCTGTGGTGCCAGTTTTTACTGAAATTGGGATCATGTCTCGTGAATCACACTCTTAATAAAGAAAATGTGATCTGTTGACAGATGTTTGGGTCAAAATTTTCGTAACTCACAATGGAAGCATTTAACAAGACATATTGTGATACAAAATCGCTGTCATGTTTCAGCAGATGACTTCTTCTCTAATTTTTTCCCTTCAGCAAAGCATGGTGTGACCCCTGAGACTTCTCAGCTTAGGGAGGAAAACTTTTTTGTATCTCAATACAATTCCTTGTTCATTTGCTTCTTCAGCAACATCTGTCAAGGTTTTCCCCTCTGCTACTGCTCAGCTACGTCGTCAACCCACCAGGAAGAAGTTGGCATAAAAATTCTTTGATATCATTTATTGAGCAATTGCTTACTGGGCACTGTACTAGCTGAGTAAATTGGTCCTGTAAATTAATCCTCACAGTAAGTATATACATTGGACTTCATTCTACAAATGAAGAAATCAACATTCAGAGAGATTTAATAACCTCTGAAGTGTCACAACTTGTGTCAATCTGACTACAAGGCCAAGGTTCTTTCCACAGTGAATGCACCACTTTTTCTTCTTCTCCCACCTCTAGAGCTCCATTGTCTGTAATCACACTCAAGAGTTGGTTGGATCACTGTGAGGCATGTTCCTTCCCTGCATAGCTTCTCTGGTTAGGAAAGTCTCATCAATCCCTGTGACCCATTAGCAACTTTTGAAAGTAAACATCACTGTCTTGGTCTATTTTCTGCTGTTATAGTAGAATACAGCAGTCTGGCTAATTTGTAAAGAAAAGAAACTTGTTTGGCTCATGATTCTGGAAGCTGGGAAGTCCAAGATTCAGGAAGTCCATCTAGTGAAAGCCTTCCTGCCGCATTGTACCATGGTGGAAGGACATGACATGGCCACACAGACAGAGGAAATCAGGCCAAACTCATTCCGTCATCAGGAGTCCACTCCCACAATAAGGAACCCATTCCCACCATAGCAGCATTAATCCATTCGTGAGGGCAGAGTCCTCAGGGCCTAATTTCCTCTTAGGTATTTCTGTCTCTCACCTCTCAATGTTGTTACAATGGCAATTAAATTTAACATGAGTTTTTTGGGGGATATTCAAACAATAGCAATCACCATGAAATAAAAACTTAGACTTGAACTGGAGACTTTCTATTGCCGAACTCCAGTATAATTCAACACAACTATTGCTGCTCCCTTTAATGCATTCTCTGATCCAGCCAAATGGAATTGCTGGTTCTCTCCCAACTAGAATGCAAACTGCATGAGAGAAAGATTACTTTTTTCTGTATTGTTCACTGTTAAATCCCCTGTTCCTCGGGCAGTGACTGTCATAGACTACACACTCAATTAACAGATGCTGGATGGCTGAATAGATAAATGCTGCTCTAATTTATATCTGGACTTCTTCTGAAATGCCTTCCATCCATCTCCACTTATCTGACTCTTACTCTGTCTTCATGGTCTAGCTCAAAGGCTACTTCTTCTATGAAGACTCCTTAAATTCTCAGCCTGAAGCATTATAGAGTTCGTGAATATACAAAATCTCTAATATTAGATTGACTTTCATGAGCTTGAAGGTATCCACCATTGAGTTCCTTTTATAACTTTATATATGGAAACAGGCAGCTAGAGGAAGTGATTAATGCCACACAGACAGCAGCCAGTTACTGGAAGGAACCAGGCTGCTACCCTGAAGCTAAAGGTTCAGTAATCTTTCCATTTATATAAAGGATAATGAATTATAAAGATTCAACACTCTGAATGCTAAAGGCTAATTATTATCTTTAAATGCACACACAGATGCATCCATATGGTATATTTCCATAGGTCACAATGTGAGAAAGTACAAGTGGGAAGCAGCTTAGATCGTTCACTAGACAAACAATCTGTCTATACATGTGATGAGGATAGTAAGAATGCAGTCAACAGTAAGTGCTTTTTTCCCTGTATTTCCTGTCTATCCGTGGCAGACACAGTAGCCGATAAGGCTGAGGAGCAGTGGGAGTCCGATCCAGCCCGTTCGAATGAAAGGATGAAACAAACGGAACAAACTTTTTTGAAGCCAGAGCACCAGTAATCCCTCTTGCACACATGTTAGTGAATTTGGCCTCCCAGATATAGATTTGTAAAGAACAAAGTAGCAGCCAGGGATGGCAATGGGAAAACAGGCTTTGCAGGCAAAAATCTCAGCAGGAAGGTGGGGAAAGGGAAGAGAAAGCATGCACTGGGTAAGACCGGCCCAGGTGGCTATTGTCACTGTTTCTGATCCCCACACACAATGTTGTTGTCCCCACAATATATTTTTAGAAGGATGGTGCTATTTTTTGTATAAAAACATGTAGATTACAAACTGCTATTAAGTTATATTCATCATCTCATTTGAGTCTCACAACAATACTATAAGGTATTCTACTTTTTATTTATTTTTGTTTAATTTTTTTGGAGACAGATTCTCATTCTGTCACCTGGGCTAGAGTGCAGTGGTGTCATCATGGCTCACTGCAACCTCAAACTCCTGGGCTCAAGCGATCCTCCCACTTTGGCCTTCCACAATGCCAGGATTACAGGCATGAGCCTCTATGCCCGGCCTTATTTTCATTTAATTTTTTATTTAGAAGGTTTTATACTTTTCTCAATGTATAAAGGAACTGAGGTGAAAAAGTGGGCTCTGCGGTTTCACAGGTATAACAATACAAGTTGAAGTCCTGGACTCTTTGAACTGTTATGAGACCAACATGAGATCAACCTAATGGTCTCCAGAGCTGATCTTGTAAAAAATTTTACAAGGAATTTTAATTTAGGAACCAAAATTTTAATATAGGAACCATATTAACTATAAATTATTTTTACTGGCTCCAAAAATCTAAAAATGCCTTGCATCTCTTTCTCTTCTATCCGTCGCTTCCTCTCTTCCCTGCGCCTTCTCTCCAGCCTGCATGTCTCTCGTGCATGTGTTCTCTCTCTTGTTCTTGCAATATTCTTCTCTCTCTCTTTCTCATTCTTGCTCTCACTCTGGCTTCTTCTCCATCTATTTTGTTCTCTCTTCATCTCAGCCTTTCTCTTTCTACTGGAAGAAATTGAAGTATAAGACTTTTGTTTTTACGCAACTTTGATATGATTTTAAAATTTTAAAAGATCAGTAATGCTTGTTCTAGAACTCCAAAAACAAAAACTATTAAAAAAATCAAGGTCCCCAGATGCATACAGGTCCTGTAATAAGTGATAATAATTGTGATATTTTATCTCTACGTCATGATTAATAAAGGGAAATAGATGTAATATATACAAAAGCATGTACTCAGGTGCACACACACACATACCCACTCCACTCAGACAATGGATGATTCCAAAGGGAGAGACTTAATGAGTCCCAGTGAAATAAAGTTAAAAAGACAATGAGAAATCAATGGTGCCTAAACTATAAACTGATGCCCATCTAAAAACCTTTTCTCATGTTGAGTCCTATTAGCCCATTACTAATAAAGCTTGTGTTGTGTTTCTGCAAATGTAGCTTCCTACTGACATTCAGAATGACATCAAGAGTTAGTTCACAGTCCAGAAATTCCTTATCAAGCAGTACAGAAGTTCAAGTAATATGGATCTGTACTTATATAAGGAAAAGAGAGAAATTAAAACAAATGTACTTCCCGTACAAGCCATCAAAATACCAACAAACAAAACAACACACACAAAAACAAAAGCAAAAGAACAAAACATTAGCAACATAGAAAGACCCCTTCTCTACAAAAAATCTTTAAAGACTTAGCCAGGTCTGGTGGCATGTATCTGCAGTCCATCCCAGCTCCTTGGGAAGCTGAGGTGGGAGAATCACTTGAACCGAGGAGTTCAGCGTTACAGTGAGCAATGATGTTGCCACTGCACCCCAGCCTGGGCAACACAGCAAGATCTTGACTCCACACAAAACAAAACAAAAAGCAAAAACAAAAACAAAAGAGGCAAAAAAAACCCCACAAAAAACAAACAAACCGAGAAAGTACCACTGATTTTTACATCTGTTCCTTTTACTTTATCCTGGAACTGGGCCACCACTGGAGGCAGTTGTCCAGGGCTTTATACCCAATCATGCGTTTGTACAAAGACACAGGTCCTAAACTGCTAAAAGGTAGAGTTTGAAATAATTGGTTTTTGAACAAGGAAATTTACTTTCTAATTGTTAACTGTGAAGCAGTCAATTTGAAGTTCTCTTCTGCAATCCCTGCAAATATATACAGCTTCATGATTTCTGCCTGGAATAAAAAAAAAGTCAAGAGCTGGAAGAAACTTGTCCCTAATTCTGAGCCTAACTTCTGCTCGACTGTGATTTGCGAATTGAACCCATGCATACTTAAACCCGTGCTCAAAGAGCTGTGTCTACAACACACTGTGATATTAGGCAAATTCACAGGATGCGGCCAAATAGGGCAGATAAGAATCCAGTGCTTCATCTCATCGTACAACAGAATCTCCAAAAGCAGCATAGGTATATATTGTTGTTTAACAGAATCCAAGGGTCTATGAAAACTTCCTAGTTGATTCTTCTATCCTGCCTTCAGTTTTGAATTATTTCCGTCAGTGTCACACAAGATATTTTTGGATAGCAGATTCACTTAAGCCAGTTTATGCTAGCTTATTTTTCCTCTGCAAATCATCCAATACTTGGAAAAATCACTCTGCCGGGAACACACTATGCCTAAGGAAAGAGTTGTGGCCAGTCACCATTGGGAGGGTGAGATTGCAACCCGAACTTTGGGAGTTGTTTTTACTCCGTAAGCTTCTGTTGTCTTAAATACTTATGATGTGGCCCAGAAAAGACAAATAGTCTTCTGAAAATGTCTCTACAGGAAAAGCCTTCTCCCCAGTACCTATAAAACATTCATAACACCTTCATTGTGCTGTAAATCCTTAGCAGGAGTTGATAACAGTGTATGAATTTTTAATGTAACATTTATAAATGGTTATTAAAACTATCCTTAAAGTAAAGTGTCAGTTTATTTTTAATTAACTGTTGGCTATTTAAGCTCCCAGATGGCCTGGGGAAAGAGCAATAAGCCCACATGTCAATTACCCTTCCTTCTGTTTTATCTTTAACCCTTTGTTGCTTGCTGTCACAGAGACCAATGCATATAAGCTCTAAGAACTTAGACAAACTCTAGATGTGGTTTCCAGAACATTTTGTTTCTTATAAAACAGTCCTGAAATGTCTCAGCTGTCATGGATACCACAAAACTGTGAGGTAAACACTACCTATTCTGATTCCTAATAGCCCAGGCCAAGCTCTATATATGTTTGTCCAGTGAGAGAGACAACATCAGGGCAAGGAAGAGTGATAGGTGGATTCTAGGATGCTAGACCTGAGGCTTAGGATTTGGACTCAGAGTCAGTGGCCTTCTACTTGTATGATCTTGAGCCAACTTCAGCTTCTTGCAATGTACTTCTTTATCTGTAAAAGTAGGGATGGTGCAAACTGCTCAGCCTCTCTCAAGAGGTTGTAAGCATCAAATTAAAAGCTGAGTAGAATTTTTTAACAAATTATAATAAGCTGCCTACACACATGATCACCTCTTTTTTGGTCTTCCAATTATTGCTCATTGTTCTCATTGTCTCCTGGTATGGCTTTCACAAGTGCTGAGTTTGTCGCTTCTTTCTAGAACCTGGAAATCAGGGAAACCCATTTTGTTCACTTACTTTCGACTTTAGTTCTCTCCTAGAGCTGCAAATATGATTTCACCCAGGGTATAAACTATTTCTGCGTTATCCCCTGAGAATGCCTGTGTGGCTTCCGATCACAGTCCCAGGAACAAGAAGCTTACTGTACTTTATAATTTAGAAAAGCCAGTTGTTAGAGAGATCAGTTTGGTTTCTTTTTCTATCCCTCAGATATGTTTGTCCAAGATTCTTGGAACAAACTCTTCTCTTTCTTGGTTCTCCTGCTTACGACTCTTTGCCTATGTTGTATCACATGTCCCAAGACGCCTGAGACCCCGTGCCCTTGCCTCTCCTTCATCTTCCTGAGGATGACTTTGTTGAGTCCAACGTAGGGAATATGAAAATTGAGGATTCTGGCGCTACAGGACACATTGGAGTACCTGTGTGTGCATGTGTGTGAGTGTGCATGTGTATACACATTGAAGTGTCTAATGTCAAATGGGAAGATTTGTTAATGTGTATTAGTAAATGGAAAATTAAATCCACTGGCCATGTACACACATTTCTTAAAATAGCATTCAGAGCCCTTCGTGGCCTGGCCTCAGATGTGCCTCTAGTTTTCTCTCTCTTTCCACTCCAACTCTGGTGCTCTGGGCTATAAGAAGATGGAATTACTTACCATTCCTCTGAATGAAACACTCTTGTTTTATGCTTCCTAGAACTTGCACGCACTGCCCCTTCTGCCGAAAGTCTTCTTCATGTCCCCTTCTACTCAGAGAATTCCTCATCAGTCTCCAATATTTCGCACAGGTGCTGTCCTCTGGGAAGTCGTCTCTGACCATATAACCCCTGTGATCACTTCTATTATGTCATTTTTCATATTACATGGTAATTTTCTGCTTACATTTTTGTTTCCTTCATGAGCGAGTGAGCTCTGCAAGAGCAGATAAAATGCCTTATTTGTCTATCACCCAGTTATAACAAGGTAAGAGGACACAGAGGCAGCACTCAGCAACGGGTTGTTGAGTAAGGGTATAAATTAAGTTTCAGTGTAGGCTTTGCAAGTTCTGTTGATCATAGCTAAAGGTAAATTAACACAGTTAAAGGTGAAAAGTGGTTAATTCTCTTTTGGATTATGCTATCGACCATTAACAAGGAGTTTATTTTGTGGTCAGGAATGATGTGTTCATTCTAATTTGAACATAATAAATCAGCAGTGTTGGCAAAACATCTGAGTTTTAGCTAGAAGAAAACTATTTATGGTAGGACTGGTTGGGGCTGTGACTGTAGATACAAGACTTCTCTATGCATATAGTGACTAAATGCTTATGTAAAGAAAAAAGATATGGAAGAAAAAACCATGGACCTGGAGTTAAACATAATAGATTGCACACAGACATTTTCCCACTCCTTACTAGTGACTTTTACTCCATGGTACAGTGAGGAAAACATTTAAGACTGAATTAATGATAAGAACATGGAAAGATAAGCCAACTAAAAAAAATGAGTCAATTGATAATTTTAGAAAGTATAATATATATGTGAATGTAACATATATGTGTGTATATATGAAAATGGAAATAGGATCACACAAAGCGCACACATCATCATAGTATGCTATATGTTTCAGCTGTGAACAATGTTTATACTGCAGAATAATATAAACTATGACTATAAATTTAATACAAAATTGATATAACTATATTGGGAAGATGGGGAAAGGAGTTTTAATTGGTGGATCATGTAAGAGAGCTAAATTCTTTTTTTTTTTTCAGAGTATAAATTCAAGATGGGTAAGCATTTTTATAAACAAACAAACAGCATAAGCTATGTCTTAGAAATATGGAGATAAGTACTTGAAACCATTTAAAAATGTTGAAAGACATTTGCTTTGGAGAGAAATGGAGTAGGAGATGCATTTTTTTTTTTTTTTTGGAGTAGGGAACTGCAGTTTTTTAAAGCTTGAATTATTGACTTCTTCTGTACCGTTCATTTTATTATTGATTATTTCAACTCATGTTCAAAATGTATTTGGCACATGCACTAGAAATACAGAAGAACACAGGCAATGCCCAACTCCTCACAGATATTATATGATTCTGGAGATAAATATTTAAAAATACACATTAAATAGATAGTTTCAGGCAGTGATTAATTTCTCCAAAGAAAATAAAAATAGAGAATGCATAGGAAACGAGTGGAAATAGATTATATTTGCTAGTTAAGAGCAAATACACTCAACCTAAATTTCCAGTTATATGATGATTATAGGAGACATACATCAAGCATTTAGATAATTTTAAGTAAAAGAAAAGTAAAGAAATTATGTTGGCCAGAAACTAACCAATAAACCTGCCATATCTACATGTACTTCAGAAGAGAAATAGATTTTAAGAAAAAATATTATTAGGGATAAAGTGGTTCATTTTTATAGTGGAAAAGTGTATTAGTCACCATAAAGTTACAACAGCTCTGAACATAATAAAATAAGAGAAGAACCTTAAAATGAAGAAGGCAAAAAACCAATAGGAAAATAAGAGTAAATTGATAAAATCACCATCAATTTGGAGGTGACAGAATTATTGACTTTTAAAGCCATGAACATTTTATTTAGATATCATACATTAATTAAATACAGAGAAAAAACAAAACAAAACAAATCTGGGGAAATACCACAACCAGAAAATGGAAATAGGATCATAAACATTCTCCTGATAAGATGGAGAAGATGAAGTTCCAAGAAAAGGAGGGTGAGAGGTGGTGAGACGTGCTTCGGAGATGTCAAGTTGGGATAAGAACTGAGTAAATATCATTGGATTTGGCCACCAATGAGTCGTCAATAGCTGTTTCAGAAGATCACCTGGGGCCTCTTTGGATTCCGGCTGGAAAAGGTTTTCAGATAAATCAAGAATGTAACTGCTCCCATTTCTGACACATCTGCCCTTTGATCTTTATTCCTCTGATCAACTTGGCCACAGTCAGTGTCAGAATTTTTAGGACTTGTCAGTAAGCAAAAAGGGAGACAAGACTCTCCCCACTCAGGACAGGGAATTGCTGGTTCTCTGGGCAGTTTGAGGCAGGGGAGGGGGACAATCCACCAAGGACTGTTTCTAGAGTTTGTCCCGTGCTTTTCATACTGGCTTTGTTTGTTCCGAAAAATAAAACACGTCGTCGTTGTCCCTGTGGGGCATATTCTCCATTTAGGAGAGAAGGTCACATAAGATGGAATAGAAGAACCCTAGAAGGGCACAAAGAGATAAGTGATGAAATTTGTGATTCAGACTTAACTATTATAAAAGCTCACGAATGCTAAAATAGCTGGGAATCCTCTCAAAAGAAGTCTAGGCTTGAAATGAGACTTGCAGGTATTACGGTGGAATAAGAGGGAAAAGGAGATGAAAGTGCGGGAGGAATTGCTTTAGGAGATAAAGTTGAATGCCTTTCTCCAGAAAGATATGCCAATATCCAGAAATACAAGCCCCCTGTCTGGGTGAAGGTGAACCTCTCTTCATTCCTGTCTCAGCTCTGTCCTTCAGCCTTGATAAGAGTTTGGACAAAGCCAACTTTCTTAGGTCTAAATGGCAATAATTATACCTACTTTAGGTAATAGTACTGAGAGCTACATCATATAGGGATGACAGCTCTTTTTGTCTTGTAAAATGGAGAAGACAAGCAAGCAGTGATGGGTTTGGGGTGTTGGACTTTGCAACTACCTTTTTGTCATCAATTCAGTCCAACTTACTCATGCAATTCAATTCATGTAAGGTACTCAGATTTCAGAGTGAAATAAGACAGACACTGTCTCATATAAGAAAGACATGCAACTTATTACACAATTGATGATTAATTCCTTAGCATGGCCCATCCGGGTTTGCGTTATATTTTCCTCCTCCCTCAACCTGTCCTGTCATGGAGCTCTTGCAGAGTCATCACACTGGGCTTCTTTCATTTTTATAAGTGTGTGCTGCTTCTTCCCTGCTCAGGGACTTTTGCCTGTGCACTTCTCTTTCTTCCTGCTCCTCTTCACTCCTCCTCCTACTTCAGATCTTAGCTAAAATGTCCACACCTCCAGGAAGCTTTTCTTGAAATCCCAGTTGGGGCCAGGTGACGCCATAACATTTTACGACTCTCCATTGGAGCAGTAACCAAAAGTTGTAAATACAAATTATATAATGTGATTTGTTTAATTTCTGTGTTTCTCAGCTAGAATATATGCCTCAGGACAGCAGAAATCTTTCCTCTTCATTGTGGTAATTCTAGAACATCATATGATGCCTGCCCGTAATAGGCCTTCAGTACAAATTTTCTAAATGACTGGTCAGAATACATAGAATCTATTTTCAGAATATTGGCCATGGGCAGCAATTTATCCTCGTGAATCTCTAACTTTCTTTAACAACCTGTTACAGATCCATCTTCTCCGGGTTTGTCTCACCACCCCGATTCTATTTTTATATACTTGCAAATTCTTTAAGTTATCTTGAAATGTCAGACCCAAACCAAATTATATAAACTTTACCCACTATCACCAGGAATCAAAGGCTTTTCTTATTCTTCTTTATTTTTCGATTTACTTGTAAAATTGGGAGGTGAGAAGGAAGTCTACTCTAATGGGGACATTTATTGCAGTATGGAAATAGCTAGTAATTACGCTCTTTAAATGAACTTGACTCCGTGGCTGGTGTCAGGTTTTGCTAAGTGCCCTGGGCCCAACTGAGACTAATTAGGCCTGCATTAAATATTAAAGCTTTCTGACACCCACATTTTGACGATGACAGAAGAAAAGAAATCCTGTAACCTAATCTGCACCCAACAGGAGTAATTTATGTTCACTTCTTATAACAAAAGAAAATCCAATTATGTTGCTGGCTAGCAGATATATTTAAAGGAGAAATTAATGTAAAAAAATTACATAAACATACAGACACACAGAGAACATAAAATAACACAAAAATGTCAACAGATAGCTGCTGTTTGCCACCAACTACATCAAATGCCTGTTGAATGTTCTGCTATAAACTTGTGTTTGGATGGGAAATAGCTTTTTGCCTATAAATATATTTAATATGGTGTAGGGGCATGGAGTTAGTGTGGATCTTTGAATGGTAAAAATATGATAATGCCACTTTTGCATAGAAAAGATGGATCGTATATAGACCTCATTTACAATCTGTCCCCAGAGGACACCTTTTTGTTTCTTCAAGTATCGAATTTGTAAAGGGGCAACTTGCTCTTTCTCACAGGTTAGGGTCAGTCCAAGGTCAGGAAACGCAGTCTAAGTCCCAGCTCTTATCTCTAGCTAGAGGGGTGGTCTTAGATAAGTCATAGAGCCTCCTGGACTCCTCTGGTGTCTATTCCAGAAAATTCAGCTTGTCATGCTGCTGACACCCACGTTTGAGAGTGTTAGACTTAAATGAGATCCTGCAGGACTTTTCACCATCCATCCGCAGGTAGCAAAATCTTTCCTCTAAACAAATTGTACTTGATACCTTGATGCTAAAGCAAAACAAAAACATGGCATTAATATGAATATATTTTATGAACCCAAATGTATATTGTTTACTTGGTTTGAAGCCCCTCAGTGAGAAAAATAAAATAGCTTTTATGAATAATATAATGTTTTTATTTTTTTCCATACACACACACACACACACGCGCGCACACACACACACACACACACAAATATATATGAGGGCTGTCTGGAAAGTATCCAGTCATTCATTGTTAATATAACAAGAACAATTACATGGCTCAATACTTTCCGGGCAGCCTATATATATATATTCATGGGATATGAGTGCAATTTTGCTGCATTGATGTGTTGCATTGTGGTGAAGTCAGGGCCTTCAGTGTATCCATCGCTGGAACAGCACACATTGTACCAAGCAACCTCCCATCCTCCACCCACTCACCGCTCTGAGCCTCCATTGTCCAACATTCCACACTCTGCTTCCATGTGTACATGTTATTTAGCTCCTACTTATAAATGAGAATATGTGGTATTTGTCTTTCTTTGTCTGACTTGTTTCACTTAAGAAAATGGCCTCCAGGTCCATCTATGTTGCTGCAAGAGACACAATTACATTCTTTATTATGGCTACATAATATTCCCCTGTGTATATATACCACATTTTCTTTATCCAATCCTCCGTCATCGACACTGAGGTTGATTCCATATCTTTGCTGTTGTAAACAGTGCTGTGATAAACATGTAAGTGCAGGTATCTTTTTTATATTTTGATTTCTTTTCCTCTGGGTAAATAAAATATATGCAAAGGTAGAGGCAACCATATAATAAAGCCCCAGGCACCCATCATCCAGATTCAGTAGTTCCCAACTCACGCCCATTCCAATTTCATTCTTCCTCCCCCACACTCCATTTTTTTAAAATACAGATCCTCCCTCATTATATCAGTTCATTCATAAATACTTCATATGTATGTTGAAATATGAGTACTTTTTTAAAAACTGTGATATCAAATTACAAACTAACACTAACATTTTGATGAACAAAAAATATACATAGGAATAAGAGATCTTAAAGGATCATGATTTCTATGCCAATCTTTGCAATCACTTGGAAATATTGAGAGTATTTTTTAAATGAATGAGATTGTCAAAAGAGCTTGAATGCTACCTTTTACACTAAAATAAGTGAATTTTTTTTTTTTTTTTTTGTTGAGACAGAGTCTCACTTTGTTGCCCAGGCTAGAGTGAGTGTCGTGGCGTCAGCTTTAGCTCACAGCAACCTCAGACTCCTCGGCTTAAGCCATCCTACTGCCTCAGCCTCCCGAGGAGCTGGGACTACAGGCATGCGCCACTATGCCCGGCTAATTTTTTCTATATAGATTTTTAGTTGTCCATATAATGTCTTTCTATTTTTAGTAGAGACGGGGTCTCGCTCAGGCTGGTCTCGAACTCCTGACCTTGAGCAATCCACCCGCCTCGGCCTCCCAGAGTGCTAGGATTACAGGCGTGAGCCACCGCGCCCGGCCTAAAATAAGTGAATTTACCAGTGAAAGGTAAAAAAAATCTTAATTTTCTCACTTTGCTAAAATGTGGCTTGTGGTACAGGCTGTTTAACATTTTTGTTGTATTATAATTTTAATAGATTATTTGATGTCCCCCAAAGGCCTAGTACCAGGCTTCACATAGAATATGACTTTAATACATATTTACTGAATTAGAAATTAATAAATTAAAATTATATTTTAATCAAACATTTGTGAAACAGTGTGACATCTATGAAAAACCCTTAAAAATCAGTACTTAAAACCACTGCAATCCTAGATGAGTAAAAGAAGTCTTAAAACAATGAAATAATTAGATAAATCTAAGGTAATTCCATTATCATTATTTTATTACTTTCTAATTAAAGCTAGATTACTGGATGTACATACATCCCTTTCTCTAAACTATTACCTATTAAATTTTCTGAAATTTGAAAATAAAGAAACACTGTATTGGGCAAAGATAAAAAAGAAACAAATGAGATTGTCTGGGAGAAAAAAATCTAACAATATTGTATTGCAAATCAGGAGGCCTGAGTTCCAGATTCTCCTCTGGCATCACTGACCTGAGGATCTTGGATGGTCATTTTCACCCCTGAGACGCCAACAACATCGTGTGATCAGGAGCCAGGTAAGATAATCGTCCTTGTTTCTTTTGGTTCTCGATTTTGTGATTCTCAATATATGGGTGGGGAGAACTAATAAAGTAGATTTGAGTAAGGTACATCATTTGGAGAAATAACTTTTCAGTAGCATTTTAAGGACCCGCTTGAACACAGAGACAACATAAAGTCAGCATCAGCCCATCTCTAAAAATCGGGCTGCCACGTTCTGTTAAAAATAATTACAGTGTGGGTAGTCCTCGAGCTCTTTTGAACTGTGCAGTAAGAAGGGCCTTTCCGAGTTTATTGGAAGAGAGAGTGATTTCCCTATGAAAGGGCAGCGTAATCAACTTGAAGAATATTACAGCCGCTCATTCCCTTGCGTGAGTGCAACAGCCTTCAGAGCCAGACTTATTTGTTTACTTTCCCATTTACTTGCCCCACCCCCTCTGCTAAAGCACATTATGAAATTATGGCAAAGCCATTTTCTACCCAAAGGCAGCGGTTGCCCCGGGTTACGAGAGTCTTATCTGTCCCCAGCGTGAGTTTACTGACTGAAACCACTGTAAGAGAGAGCAGCTACAGAAGAGAGGGAAAGTGAGGCATGGGGACCACAGCCAGGCACCCTCTACTCTCGTCTCCTCCAGGGAGGGGGCTCTCGATGGATGTGCTAGGATGCTTCCCCTGAAGCCCGAGGGTCTCATTCAGGTCTGGTGAGGAATGTGACCAAGTTCGAGGCCAGGCGGTTGAGGGAAAAGGGATAAGGATGTGGTCAATTAGGTACCAGGAGAGCTATTTCAGATGAGGAGATGGCTAAAAGGTCACAATACGCAGGAAGACAGAAAGCAGTTCATTATAGATTCTCTCTCTCTCTCTCCCTCCCTCTCCCTTCCCCATACTATTTTAGCATAATAGCAAATTAGAGTTGGAAGTCGTATAGTTTTCCATTTAATATTGAATTCCGTCCATATCCTTCTAGTCCCAAGAAGAGCTCATCCAATCTCTGTTTGGATTCTTAGACTGACAGGGAGCTCACTCCCTCCTAAGTATTCTATTGGAAGGTTATTTGCATTCGTGTTTACAATAAAGTCTAATATTTATTGGATATGTGCTACATCCTGGTCTCTGGATTAATTGCTTTCATTTTATCTTTACAACTAACTAATGAGGTTGGTGTATTATATACTATTTCTCAGGTAAGAAAACTAAGGCATAATGTCACACATCAAAGAAGCAGAGGGGCTTGAATTTTAATCAATGTTTTAAGCATTCCAAAGCTTCTGCTCTTTCAACTGTGCCATTCCGCCTACTGTATGCTTTACTTTCCCTTCTCTGTTTTTTAAGGCATATATATCTCTGTTACTACAGTTTCATGTTTTCATTTCTCTCACCTTCCTGGTGACCTTCTATACCCTCTCCCTTTGTTGATGTCTTTTTTAAGCTATTATGTCCTGAATTGTTTATTTAGTCTAGGTAATCTTATCACCTGATGAATTAGCCCCTCCTCTATTCTCCTTGTTTTACTTGTATTGATCCATTCTACAGCAAATACATTCTTCTAGCTCTCCCATGTACCACATTCCTGAACCGGACTCAGCCAGCTGAATGCCTCAAGCCCACTTCATTCATGCTGAGTTTAATTTATGCTCTTCCCATCCTTTTTAGTTTTTTTTTTTTAAGTGGGCAGTGGCAGGTGTTTATATTTCTTTATGTGAAATTGTATCTAACTGGTTAGATTTATCATTCCAAAGTTCTGGAAACCTCCATAGATACTCATTTTTTTTCATGCAACATATTCAATTTCACCAGCGAATTACGACTTAATCTGTGTCATGAATTAAAATATGATGGTAATTATACAGAATGTGGACAAAAATGGAGTGTCATGTACAGAGATCTAGAACTGGCAAAGACTGTGCATTTCTCTTCCAGATTAGCTGGTAAAAGGATACTGAAACAGGACACTTAACAAAAATGTCTAAAAACTGATGTTACTAGGGGCTCAAAATAGCATCAGTTTTGGGGCACATGGTTGCCGGTGATAAGTTGGGTAAAGGAAGACAGTTTAGACTCTGAACTCCAGCTGCAGACATCAGATCCCGTGCAGATGCTGGCTCTGTTTACATGATGCTACATGTGTTTTCTAAATTACTTTAAAAATTAAGTAAAGATGAATTCACCTAGCAAACAGTTAACAAGCACCTACCAGGTAGATACTGAGAGATATATTTATTTTAGAAGATCTGTTTATTGTAAAAATTTGCGTCATAGTTTTTGCCCTGCCCTCAGGGCGCTTTACAGAGTAATAAGGGCATAAAAATGAGCCCCCACATTGATTGTGATAGTCCTATAAAGAAACATAATTGGGTTTTTAAGAGAGAAAAAAGTAGGTGGACTAATTTAGATGAATAATTGCCGAACGCTTCTCTGAAGAAGTAGCATTTAAGTGAGACCTGAAGGACGTATGTAGTCTTATTTGGACAAAGAATGGAAAGAAGGATGTTTGTGGCAGAAGGGTTTGAGAAAGAGACTGGAAAATTCAAAAACCTAACAGAGGACCGACATAGATGGAGGGCAGTGAGCAGGGAGTCTGGTGAGCTGTGAGGTGTGAATACAGACAGAGCTGGGGCATACAGGGCTTTTCCATAAGGAGTTTGTAGTTTATGTTAAGTCTAATGAGAATCTGTAGAAGGGTTTAAGGAAAAGATCTGACTTAATGAGATTTATATTTAAAGAAGATAGTTTTGGCTGTGATAGCGAAATAAATTACAGGAAGTTAAGAATGAAAATAAGGAGATCGGTCAAGAATTACTGTGGAGTCAGAGGTCAAGGGTGAGAGAGAGAGTGACAGCTTGCATTTGAGGAGTGCAGATGAAAAGTGGGCAACACTGAGAGCTATTTTGCAAGGAGGGTCTATGGGACTTAATAGTGGATTGGCTACAGATAGTAAGGGATGGGCATGTCAAAAATAATAAAATTACAATAGCCATAGATTTTTTTCCTCAAATAATTTATAGCCTAAGTAGGGAGATAGTATGCACACAAATAATAGAGGTATAAATGTGAAGAAGTTCAGGGAGCACAGAATGAGCCTAGTTTGTGTTGGAGAACCTCAGGGAAGGCCTCTGAGAGGTGGTGATATTAGAAGCATGTCTTGATGTAGGGCTGTATTTTAGGATGCAGAGATGGAAGGGGTGAACACAATGAAAATTACCCATATATGTGAGGATGTCCATCTCTGTAGGTTTTTGCATAGTCATGTATTTGGCAGAGTATCCTGCCTGCCAACAATATGTCAATAATTTTATATATTTTAATGCAACATTTAATATGTAAATAGATATTCGTTTTTAATCATTTTACAGAAATGGAAAGTCATAGAGTTTAAGTAAGGTACTCAGTAGTATATAATCAACATAAATGGTTTTCCCTGTTTTGAACCTAAATTTGTCAAACTTTAAAATTTTTAATTTCCTAATTGCAATGTCTGTTCCCCAACACTTAATACCTTATTTTTCTTCATAGTACTTGCACTATCTTGTTTATTTGCTTTTATTGTATGCCTCTCCCACTAAAACATCAAGCCCTCTGAAGGTCAAAATTTTGCTGTTTTGATCACTGCTGGCTCCCCAGGGCTTGGTTAGGGCCTAACCATTGACGTTTCTCAATACGATGAATAAATGTTTGAAAATAGGTTATTCTAAGTCCATTTTCCTCCCAATAACTAAGGCATTCTATTTAATTTGAATATATAAGTTTTGAACGTTATTGATCTAGTTTTACCAACTCAATCCATATTAGATATCATCCTGCTTTCGTTTTATTACTCACTGGTCAGTCAACAACAATTTATTGATCATGTATTGGGCTCTGGGGTGACTAGCAAGACATACAAGACAGCCTGTGTCCCGAGGGAGCATATGATATATTTGAAAACACATGATATAATCTTTTGAAAGGTTAAGTAAAACTAACATAGTGATATAATCAATATTACAAGACTGCATTAAGACAAAATTAAAGTGCCAGCGAGAACAATAAGTGTAATAAATGGTATGGGAACTAAGAAGAGAAAGGAATTATAGACGGTTGAGTTGATCTATTTTGGTTTCATAGCGAAAAAGAAATTTAAGGTTTCAAAGATACGTAAAACTTTCTTGGGAAAGAGAAGAAATTAGGCTAAGCCAATCGAGACATGAGTAGAAGCACCCATGGGTGAGTCTACACTGGAAGAACAATCTGTAGAAATGGCTGGCTGGGTCAGAGACAGAAGAACACAAGTCACTGGAGTATGACACCCCTCCTCTGAGAATTGGAATTTATAAACAGCAGGTTGATTGAAGTCTTGATGTAGGATAACATTGCAATTTTACTTATGAACTACTTTGTAATGGCAAGGTAGGTGAAAACAAATATCCCAACATCATACATTAAGGAATAAGGGTCAGATTTCATCAAGGAAAATTACAAACCTGTCCTGACAAGACTGCAGAGAGGGGTCTGGGGCCATCTGCTGGAAACAGAATCAATTTGGGTTTTAGGGGCAGATTTTTCTCATTTGTTGCTCTGTAGTGAGAGAGTGAGAACAACTTTGAGTGGGAGTTCCTTCCCAGGCATCCTGGGGCAGAGGCCAGCTGGGCAGGAACTTGTTGAGAATAGCAGCCTCTAGCACCCATGACCTTGAAACACTCTAAATCTGAGCTGTGGGGCAAATGGGTTCCCCTGATGCCTTGGGAAGCTGGAATCAGGCATCTATTTCCAAGCAATCTGAGTTTCCAGGGATAGTCCCCAAAGCAATTCTACTTCTCTTTCTAGCCCATTCATTGATGAATTGAGCATGTAAGCTATGTTCTGTTGATTTAAAACAATAAGGATTGATTCATTCATTCATTTATTCAAAAATGTGTCTGTTGTACTTTAAAAGCATTGCAATTACTATGTGCCAAGCACACATGTAGGCATTGGGTACACATCAGTGAACGAGCTAGAGCCCCTGCTCAGCACTGATAGTAGAGTGGACAGAGAGGGGTTAAATGCTCTGTGATAAGGGCTAGGAGAGAAGCAAGACTGGACACTAGGAAGGCAGATGAGGGGCACATAAACCAGAGTGTGGTGGCATCTACAGACGGAGAGACCTGCGTGAGCACAGGGCTGGAGGTGCCGAGAAGCAGGGCCCCGTTCCCGCGGCTGCACGTAATTCAGCGGGGCAGGAGTGTGGGGGCAGATGCAGAACCAAACAGGGCCCAGATCAGAACAGTTTTCAAGTCACCTCAGGGAATTTGATCACTGTCCTGGGGATTCTTTGAAAGATTTTAATCAGGGAAGTAGAATGGTCAGAATATGTTTTTAAAAGGGACGGCCAAATGGCACTCTTCAGTAAAAACACAGTACAAACCACACATGCAAGCCACATATGTCATTTTAAATTTTCTAGTACCC
Source organism: Eulemur rufifrons (assembly GCF_041146395.1). Taxonomy (NCBI): domain Eukaryota; kingdom Metazoa; phylum Chordata; class Mammalia; order Primates; family Lemuridae; genus Eulemur; species Eulemur rufifrons. Next base: position 270,968,042 of record NC_090989.1, read on the forward strand.
AGCACTTTTCTTAAAACATAAAAAAAAAATAGATTAAGATAGTCTGGTAATATTTTATTGAACACAATGTATCTAAAATATGATTTGAACATGAAATCAACATAAAATTATTAATAAGGTATTTTACATCCTCTTCTTTGTTCTAAATCTTTGAAATCCAGTATGTATTTTATACTCACCACACATCTCAATTGCGCAGTGTCCACATTTGGTTAGTGGCTGCTGTAACTGGGCAGTGGAGGACTATAGAGTGGTAGATGGAAAAGAGTTTTGGGTGGAGAATGGTTGAGGGTGGAGTAGGGCAAGACCTAAATGGATTTTGCAATATAATGACTTTTGTGGGACAGACTCAGGCATGAGGGAGTTTGCACTGGGTTCGTTCTGGGCAGTAGATCCTGCTAGGAGGAAGCTCAGCTGCTGAGTAGAACAAAGCCTGGGGCAAGAGACAGAAACCAACAAGATGCTTTTGTAATACCCACCTGAAATCTGTTGCAGGAAGGTCTTCTATTACATCATCATAGCAAGGAGAGGGGATGAAGGCAGGCAGGCGGCAGCAGCGAGGTCTTTGAGAATGGAGCAAGAGCCAGGCATGGGACTGACTCAGTGTCAGGGCAGATCTTCTGATCCTGGAAGGCAGAATGTGGCAAGAACACATCAGGGAGCTATCTACAAAGGAAAGAAAAGGCAAAGAGTGAAAAGAGTAAAAATTAAAAAAAAACCAAACAAACAAGTTTGAGTATTTACATCGTGCCAGAACATGTAATCAAGGCATAACCAGACATAGCACACCATCCCATGCAGATATTAATATATATGGGAAACCACTGGAATCTTGCTTCCACAAGCCCCCAAATCATCTTATGTAACACTATGAGTCCTCACTGAAGTCCAACAGTGTTCTTTGATAACCAGGCCTGAAATTCACCAAGCTTGCTAAAGTACAAATTCTGATTTCACAGGCCTCTGATGCTTTCAACCCCTTACTGTGCTGGGAAGATAGAAGGGAACAGCCACCTTCCCTCTGTGTTGTTTTGATTTAGAGAAGAATACACAGTAAAGTTGTGCAGTTGGAGATTAGTTGTAGTTAAAGCAACATTTCTCAGTTGACAGGCACAGCCCTTTCTTTCCTGGTGGGCTCACATGCTCACAGCACGCCTTGGCAAGGACAGGTTTAATTAAGAGTTGCAACCCTCTTGGCAAAACCACACCTCTCTGCCCACCGTCAGACTCTGTTGCTCAGTCTGGTTTATCTCTCTAGATTCTTTCTTCCCTGATGAAGAAAAGGGAATTTTCCTTCTCAGAAGATGCATAGATCCACCCTATAATTTTCCTGTTTCCAATCTGTATCTTCCCCCATGCCCACTGGTTGTATTTGTAAACATTTCATGGGACCCACAGCTCCTGTGAAAATCCGTGGATCCAAATAGATCCTGCATGGATGGAAGCTGAAGTAGATTCCTCAACTCCATGTCACAAAAATTTTAATCCCAGTTCTGCCCCAATCAGAATGCCCTATTGTACTTTTATTGTTTTATTAATCCAATTTCCATGTTATAGATGAGAAAACAAAGGCCTGGGATCATTAGTACTATGTCTGATGAACAGGTGTGGCAGAGCCTAGATTCGAACCTAAGCTACCTTGCTCCAGAATCCATTATTTTTCTCTTGGACAACTCTTCCTTGGTGTTTGGAACACATGGAACAATTCAGGGATCCAGTCAGCAGAACAGGGGCACAGGATGGGTAACAGATCTAAGATGCCAGTCCAATGTTCAGGACCCGAACTATGCTTCAAGGCCAACGCAGAGACCGGTGAGGGAGAGATGGATTCTGGGTCTCAGACTGTTCAGCTGGAGTTCTACAACCATCCTTGAAACCTCCAGCTAAAGTTTAGCAGATCATGATTTAGCAGCATGGTAGTTACGACCCCAGGTGTCCTCTCATGCCAGCCTATCTGAATTTGAGTCCTGGCTCCACTACTTGCTAGGGGTGTGACTTGGGGGCAAATTACTCAATCTTTCATGGCCTCAGTTTCCTCATCTGTAAATATGGATATCATAGCACCTACTTCCTAGCAATCCTACTTCATAGGATTAAGATTTGTCAAATTTTTAGGAAAAAAAAAATACCTAATGCCTGTGCGGTGCAATTCTGACTCTCACTACCAGGAGTTAGCACAGTCTTCACAGGTTAAAGGCACAGTTCTCCCCAAGATCACCCGCCCTTCAGATGCTGGCCGCAAGCCCAGGGGTTCCTGGGCTACCCACGCTTCTGATCAACTGGCTATAAATTCAGAATTCCTACTACCTCCTCAGGTTCAATACTTAGAACAACTCACAGAACTGAGGAGGCACTATGCTTATAATTACAGTTTTACCATAAAGCAGTGGTGGTGCCCAACCTTTTTTGCACCAATGTCTGGTTTCATGAAAAACAATTTTTCCACCGGAGGTGGGGGTGGAAATGGAGCTCAGACAGTGATGTGAGCGAAGGGGAGCTGCTGTGAATACAGATGAAGCTTTGCTTGCTTGCCTGCCGCTCACCTCCTGCTGTGTCCCAGTTCCTAAATTTCGTGGAAGACAAATTTTCCACGAGGGGTGGGGGTGCAGGGAGGCAGAAGTTTAGGTGGTGATGCACAGCCCAGCTCCTAACAGGCCATGGACCAGTACCAGTCCACTTCCCGGGGTTGGGGACCACAGCCATAAAGCATACAAGTCAGGACCAGCCAAATGAAAAAGTGCACAGGGTGAGGTCTGAGGGGGCCCAAACACAAAGCTTCTGTGTCTTCAGGATCCGTCACCCTCCTGCACATGAAAGGGTAGCACCAACCAGGAAGCTCATTGGAGCTTGGGATAATCACAGCGCTGGTCTTTCCGGCATGGCCAGCCTCCCTCCTAAAACTGTCCTGAGACCCACCACGAGTCACGTTGCTAGCACAAATTGAAGTATGGTCTGAGGAGCCCACCATGAATACATTCCAAGGGTTTAGAGGCTCTCTCCCAGAAACCAGGACAAAGATCAGCAAGCATTTGTGCTATAAACAGCCTGCTATCTAGTAAATGTTACATGCATTTTAATATATACCAGGGGTTGGCAAACATTTTCTTTAAAGGCCTAAACAGTAAATACTTTAAGCTTTGTGGGCCATAAAGTCTCTGTGGCATAGTCTTCCTTTTTTTTATTATAAACCTATAAAATGTAAAAACCACCCTTAGCTCATGTTGATACTTGATATAAACCATTTTTAAGTTAATGTTATTTATTAATGAAATTGCTATATTAATAAATTATTATATAACAATAAATATATTAAATAGTACATAGTTACTACATATTATATAATGAGTACTTTTATTATGGGACTGTAGTTGCTGTTGTTATCAGAACATTGAAGCAGAAGATGGGTTTTCAAACAGCATAGCAGGGAGGCTTGGGAGAATTTAGCCGATAATCTTATTTCAACCGTAGGGAATTCTTTACCATGTAGTACCATTCTAACCACATGAAATTCTGGATTATCGTTTGAGATAGACTGCTTCTGCCATAGTTTGGAAATAAGATGTGTAAGGAGAAACAATTTCTGTTTCATGCACTGTCTGATATTTTATTTCTTGTCTTACTGTATTGGTTCACCGAGTAACTTCATATAAAAGGGAATGGCATTCTTCGAGTTCTGTCCATATTGTCAAATTTTTTTTTTAAAAAATTCTCTGATTACCACTTTGGCTGAGAGGTTCTTCTCTTCTATCTTTATTTTTGTCATTTCCCAAAGTGCCCTCTTTGCACTCACAGTTTCTTGCTGAAAGAAAGTTCCATTTTCCAGTTTGCTCAAGTGAAAGGGGAAATGACCATGAATTAGACTCCAGCATGTTTCATTCCTATAATTCCCGGGGCTAGAATTGATGTGATAGGAACACTAGCAATGGCTTGCCTCAAGGTTCATATAAATTAGCATTAATAATGAAGAGGCAGAAAAGGAGTGGTCTTTCAGATTCAGGGACTGCTCAACATTTTGGTACGGAACTCTGCAATATTGACTAATGAGCAAGAAGCGGGGAAATCATTTTAAAAATTTAAACCAGTTGTTTTTTAATTCATGTGAGTGTCAGTCTCATTTCATTCTTAAATATTTGCCCTCCTTCCCAGAAGCAAGATGTGCTTCAGGAGTGGACGAATTATGTGGCATTTGTCTAAAGCGATAGGCCTAATTATCACTCTAAAATCCTGAAATGTTTTTGAGCTTTCACTAAAAAGTCAAATGCAAATAATTCATAATGATTTTTAAATTGATTTGAGGCCCCATTTCTCTATGCTGTGCCTGGGAATGGAAGAATCAAAAACTAAGCAAAACGAAAAAGACTTTCCTTCACCAGGGCACTTCTTTAGCTTTTCGGCAGCTGGGCAAGAAAGGTTGAGAAAAATAGAGAATACGATATAGAAGATCAATGACTTTCAGTAAAAACACAAAACCAAAACAAAAAAAAAATAATAAAACCGTACATGGAATGAGTTGGACTGATTCTGATTAAGCAGGAAAGATGTAGGTAGAACCTAAAATAGATGTTTCTGAAATCTTCTATATTTTGTAAATGCACCTTAAAAACATGTTTAATCCAGATGGTCCTTTTGTAACCCAAAACATGTGCTTCTGTAGAAATAAGAGTACCCATCATTCTTTTTATAAATTCTATCACGTGCTCACTGCATCAGGTATATTCTGCATTGACCCTTGTGGTGATGCTTTTTGTAAAGCGTATGAATATTTAAGAGTGTACAGAGCCATCCTGGAGTTTATGTGGTTCGTAAGAATGACTTTCTGTGAAGAAGGGGTTTCTTAACCTGAGAAATAGCCGGGTGGATATCACTGAGGGCAAATTGCTAATGTTAGCATGTGGATGGACCAAGACACAGGGTGGTGGGGTTTGGGGGTGGTTAAGTCAAAGGCAATTGAGAGCAAGGATTTCTCAAATCTCTGTTGCTCGTCCAGAGGCTGATTCCTCCTCCTCAAGTCTGTTTTCTCTCCACTTCCTCAAACTGTAATGTTCAACATAAACAATCCTTTAAGACTCATCTCAAGCAATACTTCCTTGTCAGGGCTTTTCCTGCAGCCTCCAGCTTGATTTATGGGTCGTCCACTTACTTCCCCTTTCTGTGAACAATCAGTTCATGCCTCTGTCATAGTGCTTACCACTGCATTGTTTCTGTCCATTTTCTCCTATTTCTCCTCCAGCCTGCTTTGATTTTAGCTAGATGTGCTACATGGTCGATGTTCAATAAATATTAGATGAATGAATGAATGAAGAACAGGATGGATGAAGGGATTCTTTTACTGCTTCAGGTAACAGTCTGAGTCCTGGTAATATGAAAATAACATTTCTAATAATGGGTTTACATCTACACGAAAAGAAGTTTATATTGTATCTATTCTCAGGGTTGTGTTTTGGACAACTTGAGTAGTGATGTAAGTAAAGTACACATCCCTTCTCCATCTTTTTTTTTTTTTTTTAAGAGACAAGGCCTCACTTGTCACCCAGGCTAGAGTACAAGAGGTTGTAGCTCAGAGTAGAGGAGGTTGTAGCTCACTGCAACCTCCAACACCTGGGCTCAAGCAATTCTCCCACCTCAACCTTCCAAGGAGCTGGTACTACAGGCATGTGCCACAAGAACTAGAGAATTTTTTTATTTTTATTTTTATTTTTATTTTTTAGAGATAGGGTCTTACTACATTGTCCAGGCTGGTCTCAAACTCCTGGCTTCAAGTGGTCCTACTGTCTTGGCCTCCCAAAGTGCTGGGATTACTTACAGGTGTGTGCCACTGAGCCTGACCAATCTTTATTACCATCTTTTATTCCTCTATAACATTTCTTATCATCCAGGCCTTTTTTTCCTTGTCAATGTCCACTTGTCCAGCTTTCCAGGAGAGTTTTGTTTCCGTGAGTGAATAACATAACGTCATGTAGCTGTTCTCAAATGTTTGTGTCACAAGATTTTATTGACTTTCTGAAACTCATGTGCAGATTCCCAGAGTTCTGAATGTCAAATAAAAAACATCGTAATACAATTTTCAAAAATCTCAGTTTAAATCCTGATATTTCATGACTAGAGAAGATCAGTTCCTATTTGCTGAGATGAAAGTTTAGCAACAATTATCTAGCAGTGGAAGATGGTGGAGTCAGTCTCAGAGATAACTGCAATATCCAAGCGAGGCTGATCATATATTAATAATAAAATTAATACTGTGGGGGATCAGGAGAGAGGATTCAAAAAACAAGGCACCTGGAGGTATTTTCTGAATTGTCCTGTCTCCAAAAAGAAAGGAAAGAAAAAAGTGGGTAATTTTACAGGCCTGTGGATATTGGATGGTGAAAGAATTCTCTTTAAAAAAAAGTTTAACATTAACATTTTACTTCCCTGAACCTCAGTTATGTTACCTATAAAATGGGAATAAACATTTTCTTTTGCTTTCCTTGTAGACTTATGGTGAGATCCCATAATGAATTTGAAATCATTTTGCAAACTGTTAGATGCTATATAGCTGTAACTGGTAGAATTATTTACTTAGGTTCCTGCTCTTTGCCAAGGAAACAATAACTGAAATTGTGTTCTTGTATTAATAGATGTCTGCTGTGTTCAAGTAATAACAGATGCCAGAGGGTTCACAACCAATATTGTTCCTAACACTAGATAAGTTATACAGGGCAAGTCTGGGTAAAATTAATGAAGCACGAAGGTGGAGTGAAGTGCTCAGGGAGGCAGTGCATAGAGACATGCTAAGAGATGTGCCTTGTGTTCTTTGGGTGGTGGTGTTGGAGAGGAAAGGGATTAAGTCTGCTTCCAACTCCCGCTTTTTAGTCTCCAAGAGACATTGACTCGCTTTGAGTGTGCAGTTGCCACAGCAGGAAAAAACCTAATTGAAAAACCTGGGGGAAATCTTCCAAATCTCCAATGTCTAAGTTGGGAGAGTGAAAGGAGCTCAAAGGACACCATTGAGATTCTGATTAAAGTTTTGAATCCCTTCCACCCCGATGTCCCCAAAATCATCATAGGCATAAAGTTCTTCATATGTTTTCAGCGCATTTGTAGATTTCTTAGGGTCTTCAGAATCCAGATTAATAGACTCTACATTCTATTCTACCTGGAGCTTTCGCTTCTGATGAATGGAAGCCACAATCCCTTGAGTGCGTCCTGTGTACTATACTAATAATTTTCTTATGTTATATCTCATTTAATTCTCACAACAGACCTCATAGTAGGTCCCATTATTTCCCCCAGTTTGCTTATAAGGAGACTGAGATGCAGAACAGGATGGTGATTTATCCAAGATCACATAATTCGAAGGGTGGGAATTGAACTAGAACTAATGTTTCCAGAGTGAAGAGGCAGAGCTGGGGATGTTCTGAGACTGTGTTAGAAATCCACATTGCGACTGGACTGGTGTAAGTGTCCCTGCCACAGGAAGGAACAGCTCAAGATGGAGCACATGCTGTCCTTGACCTGGGAAGACATTCGAATGACCACCCTGCACATCCATGCTGCCCCCAGTATCACCCCCAGGGACTGGGGCAGAGTTCTGCCCTTGCTCTCCTCTCCTTTAGCTATGGATGGAACTCAGGAATGCCAGTGGCTTCATCAGTTGTGTCTCTCTGAGGATGTGTGACAGTCCACAGGCTTGTGGCTGTGGGTTGGGAGTGGTAAAGCAGTTGACCTCTGGATGTGGAGGGGGAGCCCCTACGTCTCCGAGGGACCTGCAGGTGGCACTAATTTCACACGAAAGCAAGGTGTTTGGCAAAGGAAAGACAGATGGTTCCAGTCACCAGTTATTTATTTCTATAATTAGCTGCATGCTGTGATCTCAGGTCTTGAAGAAATTGCCACTTCCTATGGAATTCCTTCCATCATTAGGGAAGAAATGGGAACCGGAAGCCAACAGATGATAGCTGTTGAATGGTAATGCCCCAAATCTCTGGGCTTGCATCTTTGCTGTGAGGAAGGGCATGGTCTGAAGAAATAATCTAAATTAGCCTAGGGGACTGAGTTTTAAGTCCAACTCTATCATGGCCATGTGTTTTCACATAGAATTTACCCTTTCTGGGTTTTATGTGCTTCATCTAATAGAGAGAAATATCTTAGAGAGAAAGTTTGACCATGGATGTGATAAATTCCATCTGGCTGTGTACCATTGGGCCCATGACACATATTAAGATTTTAAAAAAAATGATACTTGAATCCAATTTATTAGACAAATAGATGTGGCTCTAAATCAAGGCACCCCCACATATTATCTAACTAGCTCTGAGCAAATGACTTGCAGATCGCTGCCTTCTCTGTCTGTGAAATGGAATAATTATGTCAACCTAGTAGAAATATTGTGAGACTTAAATGAGGATATACATGTAATATTCCAAGGCTAGTGGTTGACCCAAAGTAAGCACTTAATAAATGGGCTTTAGTTTTATTTTATTTTAATTTAGTGGGTAAGATTGAGATCTAAAAACAAAGTATTTATCTAACATGACATAGAATAAGTCAAATGCTAAGTTGGTCTAGGGGCAATTCATCTAAGTCTTTGGAGGATAAGAGAGGAATAATTAATATTGATAGCATTCTTTGGTTCATTTTAAAACAACAGGCTTTTGTTCTCTAAAAATTCTTTTGAAATGATGCAGATTTCTCTGACCCTCCTTGTGTATTGCTACTCGGGTCCAAATTATCATCCTTTTCTGTATTCCTGGGCATTGCATTCTCCTTTAAAAGTGGGATTAGGACTCAGAGCATGTTAGTGTCTATATTTCTGCTATCCTCCTTGGAATTAGCACCTCACATATCCTGAATCAAACAGGGTTTGTACATGTGGAGATAAATTGGATGAAAAAAGGGCCATCTTTTTAATGCAAGTCAAGAAAGGGAAAACAGACTCACAAGACAGCAAGAGCCTGTCTGCCCACTTATTTGTTTATCTTAATTGATATATTCAAGGCAGTTCTCTAACGAGCTTCAGGCACTCTGCAGGTATTTGCTGCAAAATATCCCACTGACTGTGTGGTGCAAGAGAACAAAAATAGTCCTAATAATAGCACCTTCTGTATGTACTGTATTCCATCATATCATGTATATTTTCTTGTTTTAATCACAAGAACCCAACAAAATGAGCATAGGTATAGTAAGCAGAATATTATGGTGATTTAGATCATATCATACCTCAAGCTCACTGTGTCTAAGATCCAGCTACCCTTCTCGCAATACCTCAGTCAGCAATGCTACCAACCGTCCAGTGGAGCAAGTAACATATTTAAAGTCATCTTTGATACTTACCTCCCCATCTAGGATCACTCTGAGTCTCTGGGTGCAGTTTGAAGAATGGATTAGAGGAAGACAAAGTAAATAGAAGGGGATGATCAGATACTGTATTAGGCACCAATGGCTTGGGTTGAGGGTACTAACAATGGAGATGGAGAGAAATGAATAGAATTGGGAGATATTTAGAAAGTATAGGTAGTGTTGCCTAAGGTTCTAAAGCTAGGATATGGCAGAAGTTGGAATCGAACTTTAGTCTTTGAACCTAATTCCAATATAATTTCTGCTTGCCTACCTGTTAGCAGGTCCTTTAAGTGAAGGCACACTTTGAACAGAGACTTTGATTTGTCAGGATTTTATGTAAAACCTGGGGCTAATGATGGTACATACCTGATAGGGTTATTATGAGGATTAAATTAGATAACATGTGTAACATGTTTAGCACTTTGCTCAAGACATAAAAGCTTAATAAATATATGTATATGGATGTTTCTATTTCTGATAATTAATTATTATTAATTAGTTAATGTAGGTAATCAACAAGGGAACAAATTATAACTGAAGATTCCTATTTCCCTTCTGTATCTGCTTGGTGCTGTCTCTCATTTTATTGAAGTCAGAACCCAGACAGTCTGAATCTTCAGTCATTGCCTCCCACGTAACACAGATGATGGCAGAATATAAAAGCTCTTCCACCCTGCCCAGTCCTCTAGGGGGTATACGCGTGCGTGTGTGTGTGTGTGTGTGTGTGTATGTGTGCAGGTGTCTCAAATTAATTTTGAGAGACAAGCAGAAGATGCTGCCCTGATTCGTCCTTGGACAGAGCCTTCTTTTTCTTGATTGAAGATATATTTTTACAGCATAAATGTGCAGGTCAAAGTAATTTTTGACAGGCAAAATACTTAGCAGTGACTCTCCATGAATCTTCTTTTTATTTTTTCCTCCACACCTCCTTTCCCTTATCCTGTGAATATCTGTCTCCACAACTTACTGAGGCCTCCTATCTGTCTGCTACATCCTGTCACGGACCTGCCAGCCCCTTCCCTGCCTCTCCTTCGATTCTTACCCTCCTAGAATGTGCAGCCTGTCTCTGACTTTGCTCTCAGGCCTTGACCGTTTAAGTCTTTGCCTCTTAAACCAAGGTATGAATTCCCACTGGGAGAATTAGGCAGGTGGGCAACACACAGTGGAAGCCTAAAGCCTAGAACACCTTAACAAAACATCACATCCCTTTAGCGGTATTTAACTTAAAACATGGACCTTTTCTTCATGCAAAAAAAAAAAAAAAAAAAAAAAAAAATTAAGTAAAATACCAGATCTACCATTTGCCAGTTTTGCAACCTTGAAATATATCTTCCCCATCTAGCTGCAATATCTTATTCTGTAAAATACCTCCTGGAAGTAAATAAATTAAATGTGTGGAGCACTTAGCAAACTGCCTGGCATGGACACTTGCTTAAGAAGTATTGAATGTTATTTGTATTTTAAAAATTACCTAACCATCTCCAAATTACAGATAAGTCAGATGAGGTTCAGAGAGGCTTAATTATTTGCCCCAAATCATAAATGGCAAATGACAGACCTGGAACTTCGGCATCCTCTTTAACCTGGTTGGTCCAACTCTCAAATCTATGATCTTGACCACTATGCTATATATGAAATAAATGCTATGCTTGGATAGTAGACACTTTGGGCTATGCCCAAGACCCCCCAATGTTAAGAATTCACTCTGTTTTTTTTTTTTTTAAGAGTGTGGAATCAAGGAATAATCTGATCTTTAATGTGTTGTTTCCTGTTTTCCTTCATGGAAGACTCTAGGTTGTTTACACCAACCAGCCATCCAAGCAGGTTTTGTAAAGGAAACTCCACCAAGCACAGGTCCCATGGTTTTTCTTCTTGTTCTTCTTGTTCACCATGCCCCCCTTTGTTAGCCCCCTCCAACCTTTATATTGTCACTCCTGTTTTTTTTCATGCTTCTTCTCTTGATAAACAACATACCCTGCTTTATCTACTCCTGGATTTGCTGTTTGTTCTGTCTGGAGCACTCCCCCTCCCTCCCAGCAGCTCCACCCCTCCCCCTCTCTGGCTGACTCCATTATGCCACACTTCCTGTTTCACCATGAAGACACTCCCCTGGGAAGCTTCCTGTAGTTTCTCCTGGCATTCCTACTACAGCCAACACACAGGCACAGTTAGGCTGGGTTTGGTGCCTCTCTAAGCTCTTATATCCCACTGACTTCCTTCATTCTAGCACTTGTCTCTTTGTATTATATCTGGTTACCAATCTTTATCCTCAACTAATTTCTTGAGTTTAATGATTGCATCTTGTTCAAGTTGAACTTCAGGCCACTAGTAAAATGCCCGACATAATGGATCCTCAATACATATTTTTCAACAAATGATCTTAACAGAACTACTGCTTAAGCCCAAGTGTTCCAAGAAGCAGACGAAATTAAATATGTGGGCGGTGGGGTGTACTCAGAGAGTCAGGATACAAATCTAACCCTGCGTGAAGAGGAAAGAGAGGAAGCATCCTATGCTGCCATGCAGCTTAAGGGAGGTTTGGGAAAGGAGCCCCACGTCTCTCAAGAGTGGGCCAGCCTTAGCAGCCCTGCTGTGCAGAGTCACTGGCTGGGAGTACCCCCTGGGAGAGTTGGCCCGGGTAAGAGTGCAGGGATGAGTTTCAGGGCACAGCAGCTTGGGCCTTCATCAATTACCCTCTCTGAGGGTGGAGTTCTGTGAGGTGCATTCTCATGGCGGCCACAGATACCAAACTGAGATTACTAGCCATTTAACCACCCCGCTCTCAATTACTCTTTTATTCAATCAATATTTACTGCATGGATCTTTTGTGCCAAGAATAACACCATAGACAGGCATGTGGAAGTGAAGGAAAAAGCACTTGTCCATGAAGCGTTTACTTTCCAGTGGGACATACACACACACACACACACACACACTGTTATAATGCATTTTTAAGTGACATAGAGGTGACACGGGGTTCTATGAGAGCATAGAGGAGGGATGAACCATGCCATGTTGCGAGGAGATGGAGAGAATAAGTCGCAGGGGGATGTGACACTTGTGGTGGGTCCTTCAAGGAGTATTTGCAGTTCTGCAGGAGGCAGGCAGGGGAAGGAAGAACACCCAGGCAGGGTGACAAATGGAGTCTCCAGCAGTCTGGGCTTCCTGGAGATTTAACTGTGACGTCATGAGTATGGGCAGTGAAACCAGATACACGGTCAGGGCCAGATTACAAAGGACCTGCCATGACCAAGCCCTGAGCTAGGACTGGTTTCTGAGTCCATGTTTTATTGCTCTAAGAACACCACAGCCTGAGTAATTTATAAAGAAAAGAAATTTATCTCTTATAGTTCTGGAGGCTGGAAAGTCTAAGGTCCAGGGGCCCGCATCTGGCAAGCGCCTTCTTACTGCATCATCCCATGGAGGAAGGCTGCAGATGGAAAGTCAAGAGAGCCTGAGAGAGCCAGAGAGCAACAGAGACCCACTAGCTCTCAGAATAGGCCCACTCTTGTGAGAACAAACCCACTCTCGTGACCTATCACCTCTTATTAGGCCCCATCCCCCAACATTGTTCCATGGAGGATTAAGTTTCCAACACATAAACTTTGGGGAGCACATTCAAACCACAGCACCTGGGGACACAGAAAGGTTTCATGGCTGGCCTGAAGCCTCAAGGCATTTACACCATAAGGAGGGAGGCAGCCAGGCAACCCTGTTAATAGATAACAATAAACCAGTATCATAAATGTACAGAAAGTAATGATCCTCCCAAGGAGGGTACTAACCTTAGATTGAGAGAAAGGGAGGGAAAATCATGAAAGGTTTGCAGAAACAAGTTGTGGAGCCTCAAATTTCATTTTGCTATTTTTGTCCCCTTTGGAAAGTTAGAAGCCTGAAATTGGGTCCTCATTTGAGACAGGAAAGCTGAGTAATTAGTGCCTAGGCCAGACACCTTTCATGGGGTCCCAACTGTGTTTGGCACCATTTAAATCAGATCATGTCCCTCCCAGGCTTACACTCACTATGTTTAGAAAAACATCCGTGCCCTCAATTCTGATTCCATAGTCCTATATGGCCTGTGCCTTGCCTACCACTCTGTCTCCATCCCACACCTCTCTCCTTTCTTCCTCTGCTCCAGCCACACCGGCCATCACCTGTGTCTGGGATACCTTCCCCCATAACTTTGCAAGTCTAACTCCTTGACATTAGAGTTTTAGCCTAAGTGGAGATCATCTGTGACCACACAGTGAAGAGTAGACACCCACTTTCTCTTCATTCCATCCACCCAATTTATTTTTTATCAGACATAGATTACTACCTGCTAGTATATCTTTTCTAAAATTTATTTTTGTGTACTTGATTATTGTCTACTCCTCCCACACATGAGCACCTTAAAAAATCCCATCTGCCTTGTTCACAGCTATATCTGCAGTGCCTCCAAAAGCATATGACTCCTAGCAGGCATCAGCATGTATTTATGGAATGGCTGAAGAAATAAATACAAGAATGGATAGACGGAGAACTGTCCTCATTTCCCAGACCCTCTGCTCTTCGTGCTGTTTCTATGGGCTGCAGGGAGGAGAAAAGCAATCACCAAAGAGCACGCTTGCTTCTGAGAAAAAGCACACTTTGAAAAATGAACTGTTCCCTGTCATTAGCTTTCAGTCAAGCATCACATCAGGAAACTTTTGCATCAGATGTGATTGGACCTTGAGGGGGGATGCCTGCAACGCGGGTCCTGGCCCTCCTGTGAGCTGGAACAGATGGTTCCTTCACACACATCTGAATAAAGCTGTGATGATGCTGGCCTGCAAACACGGCACAGGTGAACCTTTCCATACAAAAAGGAAAGTGTTTCTTGGCTGTTATGTGAAAATCAATTTCTGCAATGCCACTGGTTTTCATTTTAGACACAGCATATCTTCTGTTTTGGACGTCTCATCGATAGACTGCTGTTCTTCCTCGTCCAGCCTAGTACCAATATACGCCCGTAATAACCACCCCCAAATATCCTGCACACTCTATCAGGGTTATCATCTCAGGGCGTCACTCTCATAATGTACCCCTCTCCCTCAATATCTGAGTAGTGCGTCACTTTTTATTATCTGATCAAGATAGAGAATCGCACACAGCATGTCAGCAATTAGGCTGTGTTTGGTTAGGAACTCGAAGGCATAACCACAGCCACTGCCTTACGGTGCTGGAAATACCTTAGAGAGTTAAGTCTGTCAACTGTTTAGAAAAAAGGTCTAGCATGACAGCAGCAAGGATTCTGCATAGGAAAGAAATGGAAAAGATGGCAGTGCACCGGAGAAGAAAAAATTATGATCTATGAAAATAAAGGGGCAGGGGAGTTCTCTTCCCCATCCACTTAAGTTGTGAGGACTCAAAGGAGTCATGTGCCGTAGCTCAAGGGACCAAGAACACAGGTGAGGATGGGTCAGTATCCTTCAAGCTCATTTACTTTCCTTTCTTTTTCACTGGACTTAAGTGCCAGGGACTTTAAGATCACGTCTGTGTTCACCACCATTGTATCCCCATCACAAAGCACCGGCAGTAGGGCTTTATAAAGTTTTTGAAATGAGAAATATAATGAAGAATGGACGTGAGGCTCGAGTGAGAATTCTGAGATGATAAGGGAACAGATAACACCAAGTCCAGAAACTCTGCGTGAAGGGCGATGGGGAGGAAGCTTCGAGGAAACGCCTCCTTGTGTCAGCACAGTGGGTGCCATGAATGCCTTTCCAGGTGAGACTCAAGGGACACAGAGCATTTTAGGTCTTATATTGCACTAGCTGAAAATGCACTTTATGTCTTTTTTTAATTCGTTGTTTGTTGTCAGAATTTTAACAAAAGCCTTGGCAATTCTGTATATTTGTGTCCCTATGGTCAATACAAGATAGAATGTTGAGGTGAATGGGCTTGGGACATGACAATTAAAACACTGTTTCATATCTTCATGTAAAATTATCATATTAATTTTAAAAAGAAGGAAATTCTATCATTTGTGACAATGTGTATGAAGCTGGAGGACATTATGCCACGTGAAATAAGCCAGACATAGAAAGACAAAGACAACAAAAAACACATGTTCCTGCTTATATGTGGAATCTAAAACAATAGAACTCACAGAAGCAGAGAGTGGAATGGTGGTTACCAGAGGCTAAAGGATGGAAGAAATGGAGAGATGTTGGTCAAAGGGTAGAAAGTCGCAGTTAGATAGGAGGGATAAAGGTAAATATTTAAGGTGATAAATATGTTAAGTAGCTTGACTCAGCAATACCACATTGATACATATAACATCATTGTGTTACTTCATGATTATATGCAATTATTGTTAGAAATAAAATTTAATTTAATTAAAAAAGAAAAAAGTGGTCAACAGCACTAATCATTTAGAGAAATGCAAATTAAAACCACCCCCACAAAAGACAGTATTTTATGCAAGTCCCATGCTTAGGGAACTCGAAGATGAGTACAAACCATCATATGAAAAAGAAGAACTACTTTATTCAGTAATTATTTGTTGTGCCCTGATGGATGGGTTACATCCGTCAATCTCATGCAATTCTCACAGGACATATGACAAGTAGGCACTAATGTTGTTATTTTACAAAAGAGAAATTTAAACTTCAGAGAAGTGGATTAACTCTCATAAACACACAGCAAGTACAGATTAGATCTGAAACTACAGCACAGGGTTCCTTATTCCCAGAGAAGTATTATTTTTCTTCTCAATGTTATTCCCAAAAAGATAGTACCAGAAGATGGAACCTAGCCTTCCTCTCTCACATTACCTAAATATATATTTTATGGCCCTTACTGGCTCAGAATTTTTGTTTTCCAAGGCCTCTCCACAGACATCTGAACAGGATTGAACATACCTGGTACATGCTCCATTTCTCTTGCACGTATGACAGACATCACCAATAAATTATGGAGATGTGGAGTTTTTCCCATCAAATTCAGATGCAGCTTCAGAATCCTTCTTAGCATGGAGAACACCAAATTCCACTAAGTATTCATAATAATTTGCACACCTAGATCAAATCACTTTGCTCCAGTGGTTTGGATATTCCTGGGGAGATAGTGAATACATTAGAACAGGCATTAGTCTAGAAATTAGAAAACCTACATTTCATACCCACAAGTTGCCACTCTTAACTGTCTTTGGCCAAGTAACTCAACTGTCTCTGTGCTCCAGTTTCTCCATTTGTAAAAGGAAAGCTTTAAACTAAACAGCTCTACGTTCTCTTTTTCCACTAACCTTTTGGAAGTGACAGAGGTATTTAGCACAGTTTACTAGTCCTAAAAGGCTAGCTAACCTCATAAACTAATTACTGCTAAGTCTTCAATGAGCCTCTTTACTAAATGTGTTCATCTTGTTAGGTAACATTCTTATAGTTCAAGGAAGTTTTCAAGAAGATAATGCTTCTACTCAAACGTGGGCTCTGAAGGTGGGATTTCACCTTGTATTGAGAGTGATACTCTATAGTAAGGCCAAGCAGGTTATTTTCTCTCCTCTTTCAGACATACCTTACTGAGAAGAGGAAGAGTTTCAGAGGTAGGCGAATTCAGGTTCCTTATCATGTGAACAAGAATGAAATGGATTCTGTTGACATTAGTGGACTGAGAGTTTTAGCCCCAATAATCTCCTCTTAATCCAAGAGTAAGGTGACTTTTTATGAGTAGATAAGGACAGATATTACTTAAGGAGGGCCTGTGTGAGCAGAGATAAAGAGCATTCCCAGAGCCATGCCCACTTGTAAATCTAAGCCCCGGAGTCAGCACTTAATCTCCTCTCTTCGATTCCTTGACTGAAACCTGCCCATTGGGAGACACTCAGTTAGTTCAAGACCTGCATGCCCGATAGATTAGCCAGAGGACACAAGTGGCTCGTTAAATTTCAATTAATAAAAAATTAAATAAAATTAAAAATTCAATTCTTCATCCACTCTAGCGATATTTTAAGTGCTCAATAGCCAGTGGCTAGAGTCCATCATATCGGACAGCACAGATAAAGAAAAATCCCATCTTTGCACAAAGTTCTGTTGGACAGCACAACTCTCTGTGAAGACATATTTGTGATACTTGGTATGTGGAAATCCTGACAACACTTTTTGTGTTGGCAGCAGATGATTTCTTCCTCTCCAAGCTCTTGCTCAGTGCTAGCTAAGCATTCCGTAATAGATAAGTATGAAATGTGTCACATGAAAGAAAGTTTTCTGTTTCACCCTTTCTCATCCTAACTGTACAGTAAGACTTACGAAGCCCTAAATAAATATTTTACTTGTATATCATTCTTTAAAATGATGCCCCTGTTCTGGTCATTATTGTGTAGTTCTGAATGAATAATAATGTTGATTAGAGTTTTGCCTCTAACACTGTTAACTATCTCTATCAATTATCAATAAATGACCAGAAGCTCACATACCATTGTAAATGAACTCATTATCCAAAGTTTTGTGGGGTATCACCAAAGTCCCACCTCTTACTAAACTAGTTATAAGTTCATTTCTTTTCCCTAGTAATATTTTAATCTAGAAAGACATTTAAAATATTTTCAGATTTTTCACCAGTTAAATACTGTGAACAAATTACCCTCCCATTTAAATTTAATTTACATTTTCACCCTGGGCCATTTCTCACTCCATGGACCTCATTTAGAATGGTTTCCCATTTTTTAGGAACAGTAAAAATAATGAAGGCGGGAGTTGGTTTTGAAGAACATACTCTAGACACCTTACTTGATCAATAATGTCAAATATCATGTTTTTAATATGTCTTTTCCCTTCTCTATGCACATTACAACAAAAGAGAATAAAAATCACAGTGCTCTGATGTTACATTGATATAAAAGGAGAGTGAGCCATTCATTTAGACATAAGAAAAACCATCGAGACACTTAAAGACCTATAGAAAATTGCAATGAGTAAACCTACACTCCCTGAAAGTCTTAAAAGAATATATGTGTGTGTATATATGTATATAAATATGAATATGTATATGCATATGAATATCTATTTGTATATGTATATATGCATCAGGAATGCTGATATCCACAGGGCAATAATTGACATGTCCACTGGACAAAATTTGTATTTATATTAACAAGAATCATTTGCATTATTATCAGTTTTCTACAACTTCCTCAGTTATAAAATGACTCAAAGACAATGAAAAGTAGAGATAAACCAGTTGAATATAATACATAGGTGTTCAATAATTTTTCAAGTTTTTTCACAATTTTTATGATGTAACTAAAGGCATAAAATAGAAACAAATGAGTATACAATCCCATCAAATCTTTTACTGACATGTCAGCCTCCCAGTTTCCTTTACAGTATCATCACCCAGCTACGCACCCATCTACCCACCTGCCTGCCTATCTATCTGCCTACCTACCTGCCTACCTACCTGGTATGGAAGTGGATGTGTTTATAAGATCTTGCAGAAGTTCAAACACAGTAAAACATGACCCAAATTCAAAACTAGCCTTGAATTTTGTCTGGTGTGGTCTGTGACATGGGCTCCAGATATGATATGAAGTTCCAGATGGTGCTATCTTTTGTGCCCATTAACGCTGATTGCTCAGATTTCAAGAGTTTCATAGTATTTGCTGATGAATTTCATTACCGTATTACCAATGTCAGTATGGGTGAGAGGTAGTGTGAACTGTAGCTATGATTTTCTATTTGTTTGAGAAACAGGCTAGCATAGCGATTAAGAGCTTGGGCTCCTGGCTTTCAAACTCCAGTTCTGCTTCTTACACATTGTGTGATCTTGAACAAGTTTATTGGGTCTTTTTGACAGAGTTTCTTTATAAGTTAAATGGGGATGATATTAGTATTATCTACCACATAGGGTTATGAAGATTAAATGAATTAATACACATAACTTTAAAAATTCCTGGAATTTGATAAATTATTAATATTATTAGCTATTATTATAATTATTACTTGGAACCTGCAGATTCCAAGAAATAGTCTCAGGGATCTAGGAAAAGACTAGTTGATTCCCATGTCCAATTTTTAAATTATTCCACAATTTGCAGAAATAATAGAGAACTTCCAACAACATGATGCACTGAACTAGTATAGATCTTTATTTCCACTGCAAAAATACAGCTGTACTAGGAAAAAAA
The DNA here is from genome assembly GCF_041146395.1 of Eulemur rufifrons. Lineage (NCBI taxonomy): Eukaryota > Metazoa > Chordata > Mammalia > Primates > Lemuridae > Eulemur > Eulemur rufifrons. The sequence continues at coordinate 270,987,504 of NC_090989.1, forward strand.
GCATAACAAAAAATGTTTTTAAAATGTTTGGCAAAATTTGAGAAAAAATAAAAATATTTAGGTGGTGGATAAAAAGAAATAAGTTACAACTAACCTAAGGAAACAAGCAAGGCCATTTTACCTTGAGTGGGGATGGATACACAGATCAAGTTTTAATGGCTGGACACCAGGATGGAAATTGTCCATCAAGAAAAGGAGAGGTAACCCACTTTGTGAATGTCCAAAAAGGGGTGAGAAGCAGAAGCTGGGACATTCCATAGCAATGAAGCTTGTATATGTGTCTCTATTATTGAAAGTGCATTAGGAGGACTCCTCCATAGTCTGAGAAATCAGGAAGAAATTTTCCAGGGCTCTAAAACATGCAGAAGAAATATCCTGTCATACTCAAAACTCCAAATCTCTATCTTTTGTGGATGTGTAACCTGAATTCATACTGTCCACATTGTATTAGAATCCCGAGATCAGAAATTAACATTTAAAAAAAACTGGTCAAGGATCAGTCAACACTTTGGTCCTCAAAACAGTCAAATAAAAACCACTTTACAAGCTGCTAAAACAACCAAGGTACATAGACTTCCATGGGGAACAAAAATATTTTGGTGAAGATGAGCTAAAATTAAAAAAGAAAATTTTTTTTTTTTTTTTTTTTTTTTTTTTTTTGAGACAGAGTCTCACTCTGTTGCCCAGGCTAGAGTGAGTGCCATGGCGTCAGCCTAGCTCACAGCAACCTCAAACTCCTGAACTCAAGCGATCCTCCTGTCTCAGCCTCCCGAGTAGCTGGGACTGCAGGCATGCGCCACCACGCCCGGCTAATTTTTTCTGTATATATTTTTAGCTGTCCATATAATTTCTTTCTATTTTAGTAGAGATGGGGTCTCGCTCTTGCTCAGGCTGGTCTCGAACTCCTGAGCTCAAACGATCCGCCCACCTCGGCCTCCCAGAGTGCTAGGATTACAGGCGTGAGCCACCGCGCCCGGCCTAAAAAAGAAAATTATAAACCCATTTTCCTTATGGGAGAATAAGAAAACAAGCAAATAAGAGAATTAACATCCCCATGAACTTAAGAAAACTGAAAAATCTGAGAATGACTATAAAATAAGTATAAATAAAATGAATAGAGGTGACAATAGAAACCACAGTAAAATAATATACTACAAAACAAAAAATTGAGTTGAAAGAAAAACTAATCTAGTTCTTAAGTAAAAAGATCTAGTCATGAAATTATGAAAGCAATACACAAAAACCACAAAAGTATAAATTTTTTTGAAAATGTAAAAATTATTTAAACAATCTGTAGAAATAAGGAATACTATATTTTAGTGTATAAATTGCTTTTATTTTAAATTCTATTCTATAGGTAACGATATTAAATTTGTGTGTATGTGAGAGTTTTAAACATAATTTATAGCATTAAATTATATTAAGGTATTCTCTATACTATGAAACTTTCATTTAATAGCAATTGGTATTGAATATCTTCTGATGTTAGCTCATATAAACTTTGCTCATTTGTTTTAAAAATTGCACATTTATTTGAATTTTCTTCTAACGACTAACTGTTTTACCTTCTTGGTATTACAAGCAACATTGCAAAGATTGTACAACATTAGGTATAGGTGTAAGCTTTGCAAAGTCTAAAATACTGGAAGAATAATTGTTTTGTCAAAGAATGTGTACCTTTAAAGTTTTGATAAATACTTAACAAATGGTCCACAAAAAAAGCCACTCATTCAACTTAGCTGAAAATGATCCAATCATATCTGTCTTAATCAGCTGGATTCTGAATAAGCTTTTGTTTAAAAAAAGAATAAGAATAAGAAAAAGGAAAAGGATTCTGGGGCCCAAGGTAATTTGAAAAGTTATCAAACCAAATGAATTTAAGGTCTCTTCCAGTTTTGGCAGAATTGAAGGTGATTGAAGAAGGGAGCCAGAAATCCCCTCTTCTCTGCATCTGTGGTGGAATATCCATGGTTTAAAAAACACAAAGGAAGCTCTCTCGAAGGTGCCTTTCAGCATCTACTAGTTAATCTATCAGCCTCCTGTTTTGGGGCTTTTTTACCACCTCCTGCTCTCTGCTCAGCTCAGTAAGCTCCAGAGGGCTTGCTTCTTCCCGTAACCACCAACATGCCCTGAGTCCTACACCTGCATCTCCTTTTCCAGACATGGGGGACTCCTGCTGGGCCACCAGGGGTGGCTTCAAACTAGTTAAAGCCAGTCAATATCCCTCTAAGGAGTAGCTCGTCTAAGGGTGATTCAGGAAGTAATAAAGTATGGCAAATCACTTTATGGAAATTAGCTTTTAATTATTCATTGGCAATTTGACTGCAATCCAGCAGGTGTCCTGATAGGATGAGGTTGACTTGATATGTAGATTATTTTTTCCCCTCTCTGTAAGACACATACAACAACATCCTTCCTAAAATCCACCTGAAATTATCTATCTTGAAGAGGCCACGAGGAAGAACCAGCCCAGGTGGTTCTTGTCTTCCAGGACAAGTAATCTCAACAAAGATGTTGTTATTCATTTACTGAATGATTCTCATCCTCTGCTGATGAATTGTTTATGGAAGAAACAAGAAAAATGACTGATTAAAAAGAAGGGGAAAAAATACAAAATAATCTGATGTGCGGTCATATTTTAACTTTTCTTCCTCCACCCATTTCCTGGAAGGCAGACAGTTCTGTATTATGGGAAATAAATAAATTTTGAGCAGGCTGCCCTGGGTTTGAAGTAAAATGCCACCAATTATTGGTTATATGACCCCAGCAAATTAATTAACCTTTCTGAACCTCTATTTCTCCCTAAGCAAATATTAAGGTATTAAAATCTTGAATGACAAGTGAAAATATGATATGTGTGCCTGGAAAATTATCTATCTATCTATATATATATATGTTAATATATATGACAGTGGATATGATCATTATGCAGTCAACTATTTTTTCAAGAGTTTTGGAAGGCTAATCTTCAACCACCTGGGGCCTGAGAGCGTTTGGCAGTTTACAAACTGGCAGTTTATACAGCGTTTCATTTGGGAGGTTTGAAGTGCTGAGTAACTAGCTAAGTAACCTTATCAACCTCCCCCCAGTACTGAAAGGCCTCTTAAATAAAACCTGAAAAGTCAGGCTTTCGAGATATGAAACCTGCTCCCTTTCCTTTTAACCTGATCATTAGGACCACGGTCATGAATAAAATAAAATTGGGTATGTGAATATCCTAAGCTCCAAATTGCTCTTCAGCTATAATATGAAAATCATGGCATCCCAGGATCTTAGATTTGAAAAAAACCTGATTTTTACTAATTATTGAGTGTCTATACATGAGAAGTAAAAAAAAGATGTGTGATAACAGTATAGCCCCTAGCTTGATATATTTATTGGTGTTAGTTTATTCCCTAATTTAACTCCTCATGTTTCACTAACAACAAAAACAAAAAAAACAGGTGGAGACTGTAAAATTTTTTCATCTCTTTTTTTTCTCCAGAGTCTTTTTCTTTCTCTCATCCTTCTTAGGCTCCTCTTACTTTTTTTAATAGTGTTGACATTGTTTTGTTAAAATCCAGAAGGGGACAGAATAAAGTAATTCAGTGATTTCAGTTTGTAAAACGTTTCACATTCAGTTTTGCTCATGATCTAATGTCTTCCTATCTCTCCAGCCTAACCTTCCACCATGTTCCTGTTCAGGCTGTATGATTTATGAGGATGGAAAGGGTCCCTGGTCGATCAAAAGCTATATTATAATAGTTCCCTAAATCTCATTCATGGTTAGTTCTGTATGAAACACAAAGTCCAGCGGGAAAAGCCATCTAAGGACCAATGTAAAATCTGAGAGAGGAGAAAAAGCAGTTTATCCCCAAGGCAGGGGGAATCTGTGAGAAACATGCATTCTTTAGTAGTGCACACACTCCTGCACACCCCACACGAAGAATGAGATTGGAGCTGAGAATACCTGCTTTCTTACTGCTATTTCCTTATCTGGACGCTATCCTGTGTCTCCCTTGGGGAAAATAAAGGGATCTGAGATTTTCATAGAGGGGAGAGAGAAAGAGAGAGAGAGAGAATACAAAGAGAAAGCAACAAAAAAAGTAAAGAAATGGTGATAAAGACAGAGAAAAGCAGGCAGAGAGAAAGAAAAAAAAGAAAGAGCCAGAAAGAAAAGAAAATGCCAGAGAAAGCAGGAGAAAGAGATGCAGAAAGAGGTAAACCTAAAGAGAGTAAGAGAGAGAGAGACACACACACACAAGGAGGGGAGAGAGAGAGAGACGGAGGGAGGGAGAGAAAGTACAGGCTAGAGGTAGAGAGAAATCACAAGAGAGAACAAAACAAAGAAAAATAGGATCATTTAAATTCTTGGGACAGATGGTAAGTGCTACAGTGAAGGGTCAAGGAAAATAATACTGTGTCAACGTCGACATCAGATTAAATTAGAAAACTTGGGAGGAAATCATGGTAAAATTAAATCTAATGGAATGGAAAGAGGAGGAGAAGAGGAGACACCAGACAGATGGGGACAGGCAGAGGGCGATGAGGGATTGAGAGGGGGGAAAAAAAAAAAAAAACCAGCAAAGCCACAGGCATGAACTTAAAACTAGACCAGAGAAAGAAGCTACTGAAGTTTCTGAAAATGCTCGGGTGGAAGACCTGGGCAGCAGCATGAAGAGAAAGTAACGTTAAAGACGCCCTGGAGGGTCCTGGGGTTTGGACCATGTGTTTAGTTACAGCATGGGGTTAGGAAAAGGAGATGTGGACTCTGACGTGGGTCCCCTCATTCATGACCAGACAGTGCAACCTGGCTATTGAGTAAACACTGGGAACCTCGGTTTCTTTATCTGTGAAATGAGAGGTTGTGCCTAGGTAAACTGTGAGTCCCCTCTTAACTCTGAGATTGTTCTGAAATCTCACACCTGAGGCAGAGGACCCAAGATAGGTGAGGACTCAGGATGGGTAGAAACGCAGGTTTGTCAACGGTTTGGTAAACTGAGCTATGACAAGAACCCTAGCGTCTGGAGAGCCCTCACCACAAAAGGCCTTGATGTTTACACTGGGATAGTGGAGAGAAAACTGAACTCTCTGCTTTCATCTCTGCCAGAAACTAGTCAGTCCCTTGGCTGGCCTTGGCCTCTGTTTTCTAATACATGCATGTACATGTGGGTTTCTATGCGGGGATGAGGAAATGGGACCAAATCCTAAATAGCTCAAATGCCTGCAGGGGCAAAGCAGCTTGCAGAGATCCCAGGGGGCGATTGAGGAGAACCAGGCATATTATGCGCTTCCGGAAGGAAGGGAATACTTAGTACTGGGCTTTACCTAGTTCCCCAGTATGGATAGGACATTAGTAACTCAAACGTTTCTAGATATAATGTTTTCAAGAGAAGCTTGAATTCATGACTTGCATGCAAAAGGCAAAGACCACACAAACCATGAGTGAGGGTTTTTAGCCTAATGAAATATGAATGGAGCCACCAGATTGCAGCATGCAACATCTGGAATACACGCTTTTTTGACATGGCTGTTCTATGCTCTCTAACTCTACGATTCTATAACATAAAAAATGGTGAATTCTTAGATAAGAAAAATTTTTTAAAAGCATAGATAAATGATAAAGACAGTAAATTAGAGTAGATGTTTAATGCCATTTTCTCTTCTAGCTTTGCTTTTGCTCCCATGTTTGATTGGATTAATCCTCCCAATTTCAGTGCAAAGACTAAGAGCAGAGCCTCTTTAATTCTACTCGCGTGTCCTCCTGTGTTCTCTTCTATCCTTGTCTTTGTCCTTTCCCTCTCACAGCCTCCCCCCACCCCACTTTTGCCACCGTTTGTCACTCACCCCCTGCATTCTGTGCTGCTCCCCAAACCAAGAGCCCTGGGGTAGCCCCAGCCTTGGTATCTGAGGGCAAGTGAATGTCTACTCTATGGGAAGTTAAAAGTCTTTCCGCGGTGGGATATTTAATCATTTGAATTCTTGATAGGAATAGTTCTTTTTATGTCTTCCAGCAATAAATCCAGGCTGTATCTTATCTCTGATCTTGGAGAGAAGAGAATTAACCAGCTGAGAGTGTGACTAGAAATGAAACCCACAGAAAAGGGAGTGAAAAAGAGACCACTTTATCTATGTGTGCACACAGCATAGTAACACAGAATCAGTGCGCAGCAGAGAAAGAGCCATTCTGGGGCACTCCTTCCTCATCAATCCACAACACATCTTAAAATGCTTAAGTTCTTTTTCCTTTTTCTAAAATCATCTTATTTTTGCCCCTCTATCATTCTTACTTGACCGTCAAGAAACCCCTTGATTATTACCCTCTACTTGCTCAAATAGATCTCCTTAATCATTTGTTTCCTTGTTTTCTCACTTTCTCCAGTTTCTGCTTCTCTCTTAAAATGTTTGTTGTTGTGCTTCATTTCCCCACCAAATGGTAAACTATGCGGAGTCAGAACAGTGTGTGTCTCATTCGCCACTGTGTCCTCTGTGTTTATTGTATGCCTGGCACGTCGTGGACACTCTGCAGTCTGCCCAAACTTCTCTCCCCATTGTGTACACACACACACACACACACACACGGGCACATGCACACACACAAACGCACACAGTAGATACACTGATGTTCTTCTCACTTCTCTTTGGTGGTGTTGACAGCTCACCGAATCACATAGCACTTCTACTAAAAATGCTACATCTAGGGTATAAGGCTCACCTCTACTAAGCATCTTGAGGGTAGAAACCAAGGTGTACATTCCTCCACTGCACCGAAACAGTTCTTTCTTCACAGCAGAGGCTCAGTTTGATACCACATTTCTTGGGAGTTAAAAGGATCTGAATTCTAAACCAAACTGTTAACCTCTCTCATCATCTGTGTGACTTGGCCAAGGTATTTGCACTCTATGGGACTCAGTTTTCCCATTTTTAACATGAAAGTCTAGAGGATCTTTCAACTCCAGATAATTCCTCCTAATAGAAGCAACAAGAACATATGGCTCTGCTCCATTGTCCAAGAGCACATTCTGCTTAGGACCAGAGGGGAAGAGAGAACGAGGTTAAATGTATTGCAATAGAAAATTAATAAAGCAACAGCAATCCCTTATGTAAATATCCCACTGGGAAGAAATACTGCCATAAACAGCAGAGCAGTTGGAACTGCGAAGGATGTAGGAGCCACGAGGAAGTCAGAAACCATGTCTGTGGCCTCTCTTCAAGTCATGTTCCCTTTGTGGGGTTCAGTCTTTCTTATATGTAAAGTGAAGGCTTAGAAAAAACAATCTTTACAATTTTCTCTGGGATCTGACATTCTAGGATTGGACGAGAGCAGTTCAAGACTAGATAGTATGAGTCCAAGCTGAAGAGGAATTAAAAGTAAATTATTTTGACACGTGCATCCTAAAGTAAACCATGTTGAAAAGGAGGCTGCAAGTTGAGATTTGAGCCTCCACTACCCAACACTGGAATGCACACTCTGCTTCCATCCTTATCTGTAATTCTGTAAAACTCTTTTTCTTTCCCATATACACATTTCTCTCTCTATTTTCCTATCCTTCTTTCCTCTTGACTTGCAGAGACTATGACATCTTGTTTATTTCTAATACTTGAAAAAAAAAACAGAATATTTATTTCAGATGCACCTTCTCTTTGACTGTCAACACCCTTAAAAGGACATGTTCAATACATCAAAGGTATCAACTAAATTAAGGGAAAAAAATACAAAGAAGACAAATAAATCCTTCCAGATATGTTTTCCTGCTCTGATTAGTAAAAAAAAAAAAAAAAAAAAAAAAAAAGTGCATATATTATGCATTGATGCATTCCAAAACCTCCATCTCTCCACCTATTCTCTGTTTCCCTAGTCAACATTCTCTTTATTTTCATAGGAACGCTACTTGTGATAGCCAGAAATCAGACCCACGCAAATGAATGAAAAGAACATTTATGGTCACACAATGGATTACTATTTATCAATTAAGATGGGCAAAAAACAGCCGTATGCACTGCTTTGACTTCTGAGCACTGAAAGACTTCACAAGGTTTTATTCTGGTTTTCAGTCCTGCCCCCAGTTTCCATCCTACTGCAACACTCAGCACATCCTGTAGGAAAAATCAGCCTTGCATTTGCGGCATTTCCAGATTCCATTTCCTCATGCTACCCATGTGGCTGTAAAAACTCCAGGTTTCTTTCTTTTTTTTTTTTCCTTCAGAAGAGTCATTCTGCCTATTGCAACCTTTATCCTCAAACCCCAAAAATGCTCTCAGGGAAGAAATCCACAATTTTACTCACCTAGGAAGGGCTTTTCCATATCTGGAATTTAAGTATTCTCCACTCCATACCTTCACACATTCCTGATCACTTCTGACAACTATGCTACTTTTGCGATTTGTGGGGTCCTTTCTTCAAGTAGTTCCCAGGGGAACAATAGTTTGCTGCTACCTCCTGTTTCTTAACCAGAAGTCCAAGTCTCAGTGTTTCTACTTACTAGCTCTATAAACTTAAGCAAAATCTATGAACTTCACTTCCTCATCTTAAAAATGGACATGATAATAATAACACCTCCTCAACAGGAACAGTAGGAATACTTGATGCAATGATACATTCAGTAACTCCTTAGTGAGGGCTGGCATACGATAAGAATTTTTAAAATTTTAAATTAGACATACTGAGATTTTATACAACCTGAAAATTATAGAATTTTAGGGACTCAATCAAAAATGAGAACACAAAATTACAAACACAAAGAATTAAAAATAATATTTTGTTAGAAAAGGGAAGAACTATAATCAATTCATAGTTTTATAGTCCCCGAATCCAGAAAACAATGTAAATCTTTTAAAAGAATAATTAACTTTCTGGCATACTTCTATAACAATTTTCCTTAGTTTTTTATTCCCTGAGACATCATTTGATTGTGTCTCTTTACGACAATGCTTTTGTAATGTTCTCTAAAGAGAAAATAAAAAATAATTTGATCTTTTCTCTAATAATGTTGCTTAAAATTTATTTTCCATTAAAGATAGTTGAGAGAAGTTCCTTTGGGAACTTTTACTAATTTTTGTAATGTCATGGAAATTTTTAAGACTGTAGTCAAATTTGTGCAAATCTTTAGAAAGTTTGTTTCATATATGAGCTATAAAATTTGAAAGCATTTTAGATTTTCTTTTGAAGAAATTAATTTTACATCTTTTGAGTTTACAACATTAGGGACATTGCTGAAAGCCGTCTACACTGGAATGACTAGAAGTAATTTATATACATACAAAAGACACTCTGAACCTTGTAAATATATTTTGCTGAAACCCAGTCACTGTGTATCACCAACTCAACTTCTCATTACCCAGATTTCAAAAATGTCCACGCTACACAGCCATCACCTGGCTAAGTCTGCTCAGGCTGCTACAATGAAAACACCATACACTGGATGGTCTATAAATAATAGACATTTATTTTTCACAGATTCAGAGACTGGGAAGTCCAAGATCAAGATACCAACAAATTCAATGTCTAGCAAGGGCCTGTCTCCATAGATGGCACCTTCTCACCGAGTCCTCCCATGGTGGAAGGGGCAGAGCAACCCTCTGGGGCCTGTTTTGTAAGGGTGCTGATCCCAGACCTCCTGACCTAATCACCTCAGAAAGCCTCACCTCTTAATACCATCCCCTTGGGGGTTAGGATTTCAACATGTGAATTTTGGGGGGATGTAAACCTTCAGACCATAGCACCAGCCAACACAAGAGGAATCATTACCTAATGGAAGTCAGAACGGGAAGAATTGTTTTAAATAATTATTGTTACAACATTTTTACTGTTGAAAATTTTACAGTGAAATATATGACCATTGGAAAAACTCCCAGGACCTTAGATGAACCGATGCAAGAGAGCAGCACTGAAACTTAAGCTCGTTAGCTTCTCAGTAAACCCACCTTGGTTAGTCCTTTTTGCTCATGGTGTTTTCTTCCCTGAATGAAGCAAACAGATCTTCTCATCCCTGCTTCACCACGCCTGTTCAGGCCCTGCCAGCTTCTGGCTGTTTGCCCAGCTCTGGGTACTACTGCAGCATTTTCCAACGTCTGTTTCCTGAAACACTGGTCTCTAGATCTGTATTGTCCAATATGGGAGCTATTGGCCATAGGTGGCTATTTACATTTGACTTAGAAATTAATTTGAATAAAATTTAAACTCAGTTTGTTAGTTGCACTCACCATTTTTCAAGGGTTCAATAGCTACATGTGGCTAGTGGTCACCATGTAAGTTAGAGCAGATACAGAACATGCTTGTCATCACAGAAAGTTCTGTAAGACGGTGCCAATCTAGGGACGTCCAGCAAATAGGAGTTCCAATGTCTGGTAGGTCTGAGAGATGCTGCAACATAGTTCTTGGATATTAGTGATATTAAAACATGAAAGATCCTGCCATGAATAAACCCATGTAACCCAGTTTTTCTTAAAGCTATTGGATGATTAAATCTTCTCCACCTTGATTTTTTTGTTTTTGTTTTTATCTTTTGGGGGGGGTTGGTTTTGTTTTGTTTGGGGTTTTTTGCTGGCTTTTTTTTTCTTTTGCTTGTTAGTCGTACTCCCTTGCTCACCTTTCCTCACAAGTCATAACATAAAAACAAATTTAAAAAAGTCTATGAAATGACTACCTGGAATAAAAGCATTTACATTTATTGTATCTCGTAGTTCCCCTAATAAGTCTATGTAGATAAAGTAATAATTTTGTTTGACACAAGGCTTTGTGAGTTAAGAAACTTGTTTAAGTTCACACAATAAATAATAGAACTGGAATCTGCCCCCTGAGTTGAGCACCCCCTGCTCTGCCTTCTTCTTTGGTGATTGACTTAGGCTCAGTGTGGGTCTAATTGCAGCCATGCGATGAATCTGTTGGGTGGCCATGGCTGCCTCAGGGTCCCAGGACAGGTCCTGCCGGTCTTCTTCTTGTTGGGTAGACAGGAGGAAAATAAGAGAGTTTTAGAACAAGTTTAATAATACTGACATCTCTTACCCTTTTTAAATGTTTTGTAATGTATAAAGCATGTTTTTTTCCAGATGTTATAGCATTAGATCTGATTTTATGGAGTAGAGTTTAGAAACAACTACAATAGACTTATAGCCTCATCTCGCAGGAAGTGTCCCTGAACAGGTTGAAACATATGAAGGAGAAACCTAAGAATAGCAATGCAATTATGTGCTCTAAAAAGAAATTTTAAAATTCTAAATGGATAATTTGAAAACTTGGAATTGGTCTTATACCCGTGTTTCTTTGGTTACCTTCTCAGAGACAGAATGTGGGGTGGAATAAGGATGTGATTTACTCACAGGATCGTCACAACCACGACAATCTCTATGTCTTTGATGTCTTCTTGTCAGAACTCCTGGACCCAAAGGAGACTTATAAAAGATAAATGCTTGGATGGCAGTATTTCTCAGGTTTCATTCATATGAAATATAATGAAATTAAAAGTATACAAAACTAAAGCCCAAAGACCAGATGTATGTTCTGTATCTAAAATATTCTAGCCAAGTAAATTAGTCCAACTTGCTCAACCGTTTTGATATTAAACAAATATTCGATCTCTCTGTCTCTCTCTCACACACACACAAACACACACACACTGTTATCTTTGTCCTTTGGGCTTGTGTGTTTATCACTGGAGAGTGAGGGGAATGCTATGCATTACAAACAGTAAAGAACTATATAAATGTGATATGTCTCTACTATCTGTATTCCCCTTTCCCTCTTCCCGCTTTCTCTTTGGCACTAGAACTCAAATCAACACCGTCAGAAAGGTGGATTGCCTTCAGGCGAAAAGCTCTGGGTACATGGGGCTTTAGCTTGACCTGTATTTGACACAACTTGCCTTGGGCAATAAGTTTGGGGATGACCAAATGCAGTGTGTCCCTGCAAGCCCATAAGGAGATTTTTTTTTTTTTTTTTTAAAGAATGAGATTCCTCCTTCTGTACCACCTGCCTACACTTGAGCAGTTTCATTGTTTACAAGATTATTTACCCAGGGAAATATGAAATTGCCAAAAAGAATGTGGCACTGATAGATTGGGGGGTGTGTGTATATATGGTGAGAACACATGTGCATGTGCTGCTACAAGAGGGGACATTGCCATTTCTTTGTTCTAAAGAACAGTCCTCCTTAGAAGTGGCCAATCAGTCACTGTCACTGGGCGAGGAGAAGGTAGGGGAGTGGTAGCGGGGTGGGGACATGCCAAGTTTACCCAGAATACTCATTGCACAGGACAATCCCCATAGCTGTTGCACACCCAGTGTAAATATGGACAGCCCCATTCATCACAAGGCTCCCTTCCCCAGCGCACGTCCAAAGTACAGCAATGATTTAGTGCCTGCAGCTGGAACTACACTATGTTTTTCCAAAACGGTGGCGTTTAAAAATTAGGAGGTGGAAATGGAGAGGAGGCAGGGGTTACAGGGAGGTAGGAACTAATTTCAGGTTTCTGAGAAGAGGGGAGAAGGGCGACAAGGGTGAGCTACTCTGGTGGACCACTCCTTGGCTTTACCTTCAGTTTTCTTCTCAACTTCATTGGCTTCTGTGAACTCAAGCTAAAACTTTCGAACCTGCATCAGCTCTGTCTTGCTGTTTGCCCATGGCCTTAATGACGTGTGCACCGTGGGTCTGAGAACCTCTTCCTTAAATTATGTTGATCCAGATCTCCTGGAAACTTCTGTGTGGACAGTGTACAAACAGGAAAACAAATAGCTCAATTTTGTATTAGATACACATATTTATCATTCATTTATTCCTTGCTTCCTTCATTTCACAGTTTATAGCATCTACTACATGCCAGGTTCTCTGCAGATTACTGCAGGTACAGTACAAAAACACAGAAAACAACAACAAAACATAAGATCTGCCCTTGAGGCACTTATATGTTAGTAAAGGCAACAGACTCACAAATTGAAATGTGACTTTTTTTTTTTAAGTCGAGGCTCCGAAAAAAAAATATGACTCTTTTCAAGTCTGGTACATAATAGATGCTCACTGAATGTTGAATGACAGAATAGAGAATGCTACCAAGTTTGTTGTTGGGTTTTTTGTTTTTTTTTTGGGAGTTGTGATGAATTTTTTTTAGAAGACCATTTCAGGTTCCCCAGAAGCAAATGTGTCAATACAGTGAAGGAATCATAAAAGACGTGGAAAGGCTTCAAACAGGGTATAGCATGATCATGATTGTTTGTTAGAAAAACAGCTAGAATATAAGCGTGATGGATGGGTCAGAGAAAGGAAAGAAAAGGAGCCACAATTTTGTAGGCTATTTGGACGGTCTGGACAAGAGATAGCATTTGTGCCAGGGATGTGGTAACAGGAAATGAGAAGGTGAAACATTGTAGCACTGTGTCAAAGGTAGAATTTACAGAACTTGGTGATGTTTTTGGGTATGATGTTACTGTTTCTGAGTTCCAAATCTTCCTTTCATTCTTGTTTTCTGATGCTAGGATTAGACTTCTGAAAATACACATCTTTTCTGGTACCTGGCTTTCTGCAAGGTTCTTCCACTAAGAACCACTAGCAAAAGGCAGAAGACAAGGAGAAGGGGCTTGATCCTCATTTTGATTTTTGTTCTTGACAGAAATGACCTAGAGATGATACTTTACCCTGGTTCCAGATTCCTGCTACTTTTAACATTCCCATTGCACCTTCTCAAAGGTACCAGTGGTGGCTGGCAGTGCCTCCCTCCTCAGTGGTCAGAGCCCTGGGAGCATCTTTTCTGATGGTCTAGGTTATGATTACCCCAACCTCTTCTCTTCATTCTTCCAATCCTAGCAAGAATAGCTAATTCCTGAAGCCATTAATGATTACGTATTTCTTTCTTTCTCTTTCCTTTATTCATCTCTCTCTCTCCCACTGCAGCCCTCCAACACCTGTATGATCAATTCCCTGTATTAAATATTTTCCTTAAAAATACCCGATGAAGCATTTCTTTTTTTCCCCCTGAAACCTGAGCAATGCAGGAATCACCTATGATTCCAAGGAGTTCAGTCAGGGGATTTATGAAACATAAAGCCTGTTACAAAGATAGCAAACAAAAGCAAGGACGTGAATTTGCTTTGAGCACAGCACTTGTGATGGGCAGATAATAATATGGGTCTGAAATAGAAGAGAGGTAGTATAGTTGGCAGGGACAACATAGAAGTGATAAATATATAAATAAAACAGTAACCAAAACTTTAGAATAAAGGAGAATGCTTCGAAAGATACATGCTATAATAACAGTCACAGAAATGTGGAGCAAATACTGAAACTGTCTCAAATAGTGTATGCAGTGTGTTGGCTTTTCCTCCTGTGATTTAGTTAGGACTAACAGCATTACAGTGTGGAAACGCACGAAATTTGCATGAAATACACCTTTGTATGTTAAAGGTTGTGTCTTAAGGGCTTCTAACTTAATAAAAAGTTAATTAGTCCCTCATATAATCCTTTCCTCATGTTGTTTAGTCCTCCCGCATCCTAGCAGGAAAAGTTTTGTGGGTGTTAACAATCTTCATTTCACATGTGAAAAACTCAAGCACCTTACCAAATATAAGAGCTGAAAATTCAAATCAGCCTAATTTTACTCAAATCCAAATAATATATATGTATATATATATATATGTATGGTACAATAAAGAAATCAATATTTCAGAGTGCGTTATTTGGATTAAACAAGACTTTGGATAAAATATGTAGATGTGTAGGGCGGAACAGATTATGAAGAGCCTTAAAATCCAATCCAGGGGTGTTGGACTCTCAAAGTCCTGTTGATTACACATCAGGAAAACCATTCTGGAAAGATTCATCTGGCAACCAAAACTATATTGGGATGACTATGTGAATAAGTCCATATAGTACTTAAAGGAGAGAGATAGGTCAAACAGAACTCTAAGGTTTTAATTCTGGCTAACCAGGAAGGAAAAAAATAAAAAATAAAAAATGCCTTTCACTAAGCCTGGAGCTGGTTTGTTAAGAAGCTGGTTTGTCAGAGTGGGAAGTTGAGTTCCGGTTTGAAGATCGTTAATTTTAAGTTGATAAGCTATTAGGGAGGAATCACAGTGGTAAAGTTCAATCAGTAATTGGAGGTGCCTGAATCCATTTGTTTTTTGGGGAGGAAAAAAATGACTTTATTCAAAACCCTTGCTAAAGATGCATGGTGAGCAGGCGTACGATTTCTCCAGTCTCCCATTTAGTATTAATATTAAAAGAGAGGGAGAGGGAATGAGAGAGGTCCCACTTTTAGTACTCTGAGAAATTAGTTGTTTAAAATGTTTTATTTTTACCCCTAAATAAACCCACGAGGAAACCCAGTGTTAGACCGAAGCAGAGCAGTTCTGATTGAAGTGGGAGGGGAGGACCCTCCACACCCTTTCTGCGCAGTATCCACTCTACACTCTGCTACGTTACTGCAAGGTGGCCCCTGAGATCCTGCTAAAAAACCTAGGTCTCCCCAGAACGCACCTGGAAAACCCCTGAGTCCAGGTTTACACAGGAGGTTATTAAAGGCCAAGGACATGGAGTCCCTTCCAGCCATCTGAATGAAGCTGTGACAACATCCAGGAGACATGCCATATTTTCTGTCATCAGAGCCACCACTTTCTATCCTCCAGGATCCAACATTCATGTACTGAATTATGAAAAACTGGAATTTGCTATGCCTGGTGTGTGCTACAGGATGATCAGGGTACCCTTCAACTTGCAGAAAGATGTTCAGACCACTTCAAGACAGTTTTGTTCCGAAAACCATCTCCTTACTAAAATTTCAATCAATGCCATGTGTTGCCTAAAAACAGCAATGATAATTTAAGCTTCACTTGTAAGGACTGCTTTTCTGGGAAGAATTTCATTTGTGTCAAATGACTAATGAAGGTGATCTGGAAAGGCTGTCAGGGTGACTGCTGGACAGATGTTTCCACATGTGGTGGTGGAGCTGAAATTGCAGCATGGGGTACTGGAAAGTACACTGAACTGGAAGCTGCAAGACCTGGACTCAATCCCAGCTCTACCTCTACCATAAAAGAACTTATAAATAATTAGCTCTCGCGTTGTATGTGGAGACCTGCACATATGGAAGTGAATATGAAGATAAATGATCACCCAACAAATGTTGTCACACAACAAATTTTGAACTTGCTGTCAAGTCTTACATCTTTTTTTATAAAGTAATAGGAAACACGTCAGGTATTGGCCCCAGGAGCAACCTAGAAGACCCTGTGCTATAATCTTTTTACTTGAAATTCCCAGACAAGGATGGTCTATGGAAGTGACTGGCCCTAGGCAAGGTTGTGGTTTAGTAAAAGAATCAGAACTGCCATTCAGTTCTTGTCTGACTTTCTGTTCTAGTGCTTCATCCTTGAATGAAAAAACCAATGTTTGTGCCAATGCGTTGGAGATCATTCATCTAACTTATACCTTGAACACTCTCTACGGATAAGTTTATGAGGTCTATGTTATGAAAGAGTTAAGGATAAACAAAATTAAGTATGGTTCTTTTGTTTAAAGTATCTGAAGCCAATATAGGCTATCTTTAAAAAGTGGAAATTTTGAAAGAATGTTGGGCATCTTATTAAGTCCAAATGGTTGAATGACGAAGAGGCAGGAGAAATGGGGAGCAGGGAAGTTCAGGGGACCTAGGAAAAAAGAGCACAGTTTTCTCTCTGTGATACTAGCATCAATGTGGCTCACTGTCTCTCCTTTTAAGATTGTAATTTTCCAGAAGACAGTACCTGACTGTTCCAATCGAGTTGGCTTTTCACTCCAGGATAAAACTGTTGTGGTGGGAGGTGTGCTGACAGATAATATAGACAAGACAGTTGGGTCTCACCCCTATGAGTCCTCAGAAGTTAAAGAATCCTCATGACCTGGAGAGCCCCTCTATAAAGGGGTCTAATCCAGTAAAACACAGCACTTCCCTTTAGGGGATATGCTGTCTACATGGACTGATGAGTATGGAAAAGGAATGGTAACAAAACCCAAGAATGTGTGTGACACCACGGAAGTGTTAAAAAGGGCAATGTCAGCTCAAAGGGCCTCAAAATTTAGGGCCCAGTTGATAAAAATCTCTCTGATAAGGGAATCACATTCTCCGCTGTTCTCTCAAATTTTCTTGTTACTTTGAACACCTAAAATTCAGGTAAAAGGTATTTTCAACTGTTCTCCAATTTTACTGGAAAAAAAAAAGAACATGGAAAATTATTCTACATAAGTAACATTTGAGAAAGTAGGCACAATGAAACATCCCAATTTGCAAAAGCCCCATTTCCAAACCTATTTTGAATAGAAAACTACTTATCTATCCCTCTAGAACAATGCAAGAGAAAAATAAAGAGAAAAGTGTGGCACATGAGTAAGACCATAAAGGAATAGGAAGAACTTACTCTATTTTGCAGAAAATAGGGTTGTGGCATAAATGCAGTAGGAGGTGGACCCGTCGGAGTCTCAAAACACACTGTGAAAATCACTCTTCATGAACCAGGAGGACCTGTGAGTAGTCGATATTAGAGAAATGGCCTCAGACTCTGGCTTCAAGTAAGGTGAATGGTTTAAGAATAAGGGATATGCTATCCATGTGATCAAGTAAGTAAAATTTCAAGAAAATGAATGCATAAATGGAGCTCTCAGTCCAGACAGAAAGAATGCCCTTCCGTTCAGATACATAAAATGAAAGTTCTGGGGGAATGAGGTTCATTACAATATTTTACTACCACTGTGGCTCCATTTCTATCTCTGATCCAACCTACACTTTGTGAAGAACTTGCCTCCCTTCTCAAAGCCTCCCACCGTGTTCCCAGGGCTAATGGCATAGCGTCCAAATTCCTTAGACAATTTTAAGAATTCCAATAACATGGTTCCTAAATATTTTTCTGGTCTGCTGCTCACGACACTTTTACTTGAGTACTATATTTTTGTCACATTTTGCATTTTTACTCACTTTGATTTTGCTCGTGTTGGTCTCATGAATGGAAATATTCTTTTATCATGTTTTAAGGTATAAGAATGACATGAGCCCTTCATCCATGAAACTAGTTCCTTGATTCATTGCAATTTATGTGTGCTCAACTGCTTGCTTTACTTTGGTCTTTTCTATACTTTATTTAGTTTTTTTCTGGACCTTTAGTGAACTTTAAGCTCCCTGAGTGGGCACTGGGTACTGTCCTGAAAAGAAAAAGACAGACTTAAACTTGAATCACAGATTTTATATTACCTGGCCTTGTGGCCTTGGAAAAGACAATTTCCCTGAGCGTTCTTCTACCCTTGTAAAATGAGACAATGATATCAGCCTTTCAGAAATATATACAAATTACACATACAATTGTATGTGCTTTTAAATAAATTGGTATATACAAGAAATTAGTGAAATTGTTTTGTAATTCTTTTTTCTAGCTTAACCATGTCTCTTTCTGTTGAAGGAGAGAGGATGCATACCAATTAGCTTAAGGAAAACCAATGCCACTCAGAATCCAAGTAAGTTTTAAGTAACAAAACTGTTGAAAGGGGTAATATGCAAATGAGCCTCAGACACAACAGGACTGGTGATGCAGATTCCACCAGGAGTTATGGCCAAAGATATCCAGACTTCATCCTACAGTTTCTGTCTTGGAAGAAAGATTCAATCTCTTAGAGTTAATAACAGCCCTAAGGAGAACTTTGATTGGCCTGATTTAAGTCAAGTGCCCACTCTTGACTGCCAATAACCTTTAGACAGTAGAGAATGAAAATGTCACATGGCACCATCTTTTCTTGTTCTGTGGAATAGGGGCACTTTCCAGTAGAATAGGTTTCTTGGGAAATAACACCATGGATGTCCATCAGAATACCCACGGATTCATTGAATTGCTTACAAAGAAACCCAGCATGTACTAGAACTAAGCATGGGAAGACAGATAAGGTATTTTTTAAATTATTTTTGGGGGTGGTTTAGAGAGCAAATCTCCATAAAAATAGGAGCCCTCTGGACTTTTTTATAACCCTGAAGATAATTGCAGAGATGGTTGCCATACTCATCAAAGAAAGCTCCCCCTGAAATGAGCCAATCTGAGTGCTTAGTTACACCTAGAGGATTTTGCCTAAACCATTTCCCTGCATGAGCCGTTCTCCAGAGTGCCTTGGCTGCTCAACATCACCTGCTAGGCTAGCCTACATATAAACTGAATTTGATATAGTTTCTCCTCCAAAACAGAGTCAATGTCATTTTTGTTAAATTGCCTACATAATTCTCTTATGTGTATTTACACTTGCTGTAGGCTCCCATTTATTCTTCGTTAATGGCACAATGGAAACATAGTATGATGGGAGTTACTAAATCACTGTGTTATAATAAATAAATGCAAATATGGGTTCTAGTTCTAGATTTTTCATTGATCAGTTATGTGGTTTTAGGCTAGCTTTTCAGCTTTCCAAAACTTATTGTCCAATTGATGAAATAATTCTGGATGATTCTAAAGGCTCTTCTTGCTCTAGCATTCAAGGATTCTATGGTCTCTTGGTGCTCTCTTTGGTTTACGGGCTTTATAACATTGCAGGGAGAAGTTATGTATACACTTATTTAAAGCATCTTCTATATTTCAAAAACTGTGAGCCTTGAGAAATACAGAGTTGAATAAAAGAAGGTTTCATTCCAGATAGGCTCTCTATTTTCCTCCTCTGCTTATTTACATCTGGCTTAATTCAGAAACTAAAGAGAAACACCTGGATTAAAAGGGAAAAAAAACAAAACAAAACAAAAAAACACCTCCACTTCCACCAAACACAATCACTGGACATGAGCTAGCCCTAGAATTGAATAAGTATTCTATTTCTTTCCATCTGTATTTTCTCCATCTGTTCTAATTATGTCTCTTTCTTGGGAGTAAGAGAACTGCTACTGTCTGTTGCCATGTAGGGTGAGAAAGGTTAATTAACACAGAAGACAGATCCCAATTGCCCCCACATCACACCCCTGTCCATATGCATTAGACTGTGAGAGGGTGCCTGCCTTTCCTGTGACCCAGTGCTATGCATGACTTTGCTTCTGCTCCTCTCAGCCTCTTACAAGGCTCCCCTCTTTCCTAAGCTATCTCCAGAGCATTGAAACCAAAGGTACTCATCCATGCTAAGTGGCAAAATGCCTTAGTCATAGGGAGGGGGACATGTCCTGGGGTAGAAAGAGCCATGTATAACTGCCTTCTGCAGCACTCAGAGCCAACCAGCAGTAAGGCCTGCAGCTCAAGTGAGTTAAGGTCATTTAATCCACACCATGGCTTGGAGAGTTAGGCAATGTTATGATCATTGTGCAGACTGAGGGTGAGAGACTTGGAGAGGTAAAGTAATTTACCAATGGTCATGCAACTAGCAAGATAAATATATATGTGTGTGTGTGTATACATATTTGTTTAATTCAAAAATGCCTCCACTATAAATATTGTGAAAGCAGAGACTTTATTGTGGTTCACCACTGAATTCATAGCATAGCACTTAACAGATGTATCATTAACAATTATTCATTAAATAACTTCATTAGGGGAAAACTATTGTCTGTTTGTATTGACATAAAATCATATTTATTGAGTATAAACAGTGCATTGTAAGGTAAAGTGAGCATTATAGAAGTAGTAGACATTGCTAAAGGACTTTAAAGTAGATTTATGAAGATAGCACAAATGCAAAATTTAATGTTCAATTATTTTTTCATCTATTTGTCAAATATTTATTAAATATCTACTCTGTGCTAGGAAATGAACTTGTTGCTTGGCCCAAGAAATAAACAAACCCATTTTTCAAAAATCCACAAATGTTGTCTGTAGCAATATACAACTAAGTAGAATATTATACTATTGACAGATAAATAATAAAGAAGGAGGTTTAAATGGGGCTGTAGAAATAGAGAGGATAGTAGGTACTTCTGAATCATTGCTTCAAAGTCAGAAAATGCATCCCAGAGAAAGTGGTGTCTAAGGACATGCAGAAGTCAGGGAGGTGAAGAAGGTTGGGGACACAAATCCTTTCAGGAAGAAAAAAAAAAAACAACGTGTACCTAGATATGAAAAAAAAAATATGTATATATATTAATGATTTGGTATGGCCAGGTGGTAGAATTTGAGGTGAGAAATCCTAACAGGAAGACAGATGAAGTAGCGATCCTTTGAGATTTGCTTCTCAACATGTGTTCCTAGAACTAGCAGCATCAGCATCCCCTGGGAAGTTGGCATGTGCAGCAGCAAAGGCACATAATTGAAGGAGGCACTCGCTCTCAGGCTCATGCAAGTGTAGGATTGGCACCAGCACTGCCCTGACAGCAAGTGCCTCCTTAAATTGTTCACCTGGGGCTTTCTCGCTCCAGTCCTGGACCTGCACCCCAGACCCCTGATCCACTGAATCAGAAGTTGTATTTTAATAAGGTGCTCAAGTGATGTGTATGGACATTAGATTTAACAAGAACTGCTCTAAAGGCTTTGTAAACCATGCTTAAATTTACAGATGGCCCTGGGAATAATGGCTATTATATTATAGGCTTTAGGAAGGCAGAGGCTCTCACTTCATTCATAAAGGTCTCTCTGTGGCTGTGTGGATACCATAGTGGAGAAGGCTATGTCAGGAGTTAGAGAAGCCAGTCAGGTGGCTGTAACAGTGATCCAGAACTGGAGGAGAAGTCAGATGTGGGAGATGTTTAACCAGAGCTGGGAGTGGTTGGAAGTGTGGAGGAAAGAGAAGTCAATAACACCTGGCTCATGGCTACGGTAACCAGGCAGCTGGGAGTTCCACTCATTGAGGTAGGGAACGAGAAAAGAACACATGCAAGAAGAGAAAATGATGAGCTAACATCTCTAGATGTTAAACTTGATTAAATTTAAATTACCCAACATGATACATGGATGTCTAGCTCATGAAGAGAGATGACATACAAACATGGATCTCAGAGCTGTCATCTCTAGATGCCAATGAAGGCTGAGAGAAGAAATAGAAGTTTTTAGAGCGTGTATAAAATGAGTTAAAGATTTTTTAAAATGTGAAATACCAATAATTAGGAAATATCTGAATAATTATTTTCATTTTGCAAATTATTTTCAAACTCAATATGTCATTTGAACAACATAAGCTTTTGGGTGGTAGGCAGGGCCATGTTATTATTCTCATTTCACAGATTGAAAAAAAAAAAAAAACCCGGGGCTTGTAATTTTTAAGTTGTTTTGTCCAGTAAAGCATCCAGCTGAATTCACACCTGGGTCAGTTTCAATGGTATCGTAAGGTGTTCAATTAAGAGAGAAGCTTAGTGGAAAGCACTGTAGGTTTAATAGCAGGGGAAGGAAATGATGTAGACCACACAGTGGTTGGCAAAACCTTCGTGGAAAAAGTGCCTGTTATTTCATCAATTTATATGGGTCTCTTGGGAGATACAGCTGTTGAGTTGATATTTATGGTTTAATATTTAAACAATTAGTATTATTGTTAAATGTTGGAAAGTCCTGAATAATTATTGATAAAGAAAAATAAGTTCTCCACTGTCTACTCAGTATTATTGAAAATTTAAAAATGACCCAGGCAAGATATTAAGAACTGGTTGCTTTTAAATCTTGAATGATGAAATCTTGACAGAAACACTCCTTAATCATTCTGTCACTCCAGGCCAGACTAATTATGATGGTACAAACATGTATTCTGAGATAGACCCGCAGCTAATCATTCTACCTACATTGGGCAGTTATTGGGACAAGAGAAAGATGCAGTAACTGATTTATAATGTGGGCCATGATTAAGAGAAAAATTTTGACAGTATTAATCTCACCTCCAATTCTTAACCTTGGGTGACTCAGAAACAACTGTAACAACATTCTCCGTTCTTGTAAACAGTTTCCGTTTTAGTCACAGAGAATTTATAAGCTACATCCTCATCCTTTTCAGGTTGACCTAAGTTTCAGAGAAGTGTAATAACTACTATGAACAATTATATGGTTTATTATAATTTTTAAATTACACCAACCTGTAATATTTTATTTGATAATCACCAAAGTTTTATAAGGAGGGCAGGATGGTAGAAAATAAAATCTATGGAGGTTGATCCTTGCTCAAGTTAAAACGTAATTAATGGCAATAGTTTTAATATAAATAATTAATTAAGAGCTT
Source organism: Eulemur rufifrons (assembly GCF_041146395.1). Lineage (NCBI taxonomy): Eukaryota > Metazoa > Chordata > Mammalia > Primates > Lemuridae > Eulemur > Eulemur rufifrons. The sequence goes on from NC_090989.1 coordinate 271,010,585, forward strand.
ATTCTACATGCCAGGAATTGAGCCAAATGCTTTACAATCATTATTTTACTTAATCCTCACAATGAGCTAGGTATTATTATCCTCATTTTACAGATAATAAACTTAAACCTTGAAGAAGTCAAGAAAGTTGTGCAAAGTTATGCAGAGAATGTATAATGTAATGGAACTGGGGGTTGATGTTGGTTCTGGCCAGTGAAACACCTTCCTCTTACGAGTCATTTAATCATCACTTGTGGAGTACCTATTACAGCAGGTTACAACTGGAGACACCGCAAATCTATAGATAATTATTTTGTAAAGGATAGAATACTAGAAAATTAAAAATTAAATAGCTAAAAATAAAAGATTATTTAAAATGTATGCAAAATACAGACATGGCTTCTCTGTCCCAGAACGTAGAATTCAGTGGGGGTATATAAAGGGAAAATTCTAAGACAATGTAACAAATACTGTAATAGAGACAGGAATCTAGAGGAATCTGGACCTCTGAGACTCCATCACAGAAAAAGGTGGCAATTAAGTCAGGTCTTCCAAGGCTAAAGTAGGAGGTTTTTCAGCCCAGAGAGTGAGGAGCCAATTCTAGACAGAGGGTCAGCATATAAAACATGCAAATTGTTCTTATGAAAGAACAATTCAGAGAAAAATAAAGAAAAGCTTTTGGATGGTTGCACCGGGATTGTAAGAGTGAAATGGTGGGAGTGAGGTCATTGGAACCAGATTATCAGACTTCCTTTAGTTAAAGCAATCATTAGAGAGATTAAGTCAGTAAACGAGTGTGGAAGCCTGTTACCTAAAGAGCCAGTTGGACTGTTCAGTGTGCAGGAAACCTAAGAGGGGCTTGAGAGAGGAGATGATGATAGTGGGTTATAGTACAGAAGGGGACAAGAAGGGCCTGAATAAAGGTCTTGGTAGTAGGTGCAGAGTTGAGGACACATGTTTTAAGAGTCTGAATGAATAGACTTGGATACCAATTGACTAGCCTTCTTACAGCAAGTCCCAATAGACCTAATTTCTTTATTATTATGTTCCCAAACTTATTTTATTTCTGTTTTTCTTAATATTTAAGCTTTTCCTGATAGATCACCTAATTGTGATTCATTTCTCTTTCTGCAGAAGTCCTGTAGTACTTCCTTTGTCAAGGTGCTTAACATGGATTCAATAATTTCAAGGTTACTTGTGTCCATATCTTCTCATGACTGGTCTACAAGCACCTAGAGAAGACCATAAGCTTCTGATTTATCTCAAATTTACCACAAACCTAGCTCAGTTTCTGAAGCAAAGAAAAGTATTTAATGTTGATGAAAAAGTGAGTTACTATTATTCATTTCTCACCTGAGCTTAATAGGGAACTTAATTCATGGTTAGACACATCTGATATCCACTCTTATAACATTTCATATAACTCTAGTCGTAAGACTCACCAATGAGTATTGAAATCCATCTCTAAATTCTGTTAATGTTATCATTATACCCACTGCACCTCTTACAATATTTGAAACTCCGTAGGTTTTTATCTAATTAAGGAATAGAAAAATCATTACTAATTTTATCTCATTATGTGTGATGCATTTTGACTCCTAGGTCCTTCTTTTGTCCTCTGCACAAGAACACGTATCTATCTTTCCATTACCTGACTAGCAACTTTGTTTCTTTAATGCACATTCAAAACAAAACAAATTAAAACAAAAGAAAGCAAAACAACACCAAGTAACCCAAGACAGCTCCATTCAGTCAAAATGGATAGTTAACACATCTGTTTTAACTCTTTAAGTCTTCTTGAGCTATGTTGTGTACCTGAAAACACAATTTCCAATGTCAGCATTCCAATCTTAACAAACTCATTTCACAAGAGAATCTGGCCACACAGGGTAAACGGTTTCACCACAGAGGTTGAGTGATAGTCAAGTGGCCTTTGACCATTTTCTTCCCAAATACATGTACTGTGCTTAGAATGTCCAATGACATTCTAATGTTCAATGGATATTGATTAGAAAAGCTTCCTGATATTTAATTTCTGCTAACTGGAAAATACCATACACCGCATGGAGTTTTGTGGTGGTATCAACTGGGTTGATATACTGGCACCAAATTTACTTGTGAAAATGGGAAGATTACTTTGAGTGAGGAAATTTCTCTAACAGCCTAAACACAAATAAAATGTCTTATGATCTTCCTTATCCACATCACCATATCAGTGGCAAACTTCTGTGCTAAATATCTCTTATATGACATTTATCCAACTGCTGCTGTCCTGCTTCAGGCTCTCACCTTTCTCCCTGCACTGTTGAAATGACATCCTTATTCACCTCCTATCTAGAATGTCTCCCCAGCCCTTCTACCTAGGACCTGGCATTTCTTTATATAGTCTCCCCACAACCTCCAGAATGACAATTCTACCATTTGCATCCAATCAATTTATGCACCTGCTCAATATTTGATTATGGCTCCCTTCAACTGTAGCATAAAATCTTGCATATATTTATCGGGAAGACAACAGCTCTCAGCACCGTCTCTTCACACTGAACTGCTTTTAAAAAACAAACAAGTAAACAGATGATTATTTTTGCAGATCTTCTTGCCTTTGCATACAATGTTCTCTCTGCCTGGCATGACCTTCCCTCTGCTTGTTTACCCTCATAAATCTTACTCATCTTTCAAGCCTCATCTCAGATATTACCTCCGTTGTAATATCTTCCCTCATGACCTTACACAAGGAGAAGGATAGATACACTTTCAACTTTATTAACCATCTATGGTGCAGAGATTGTTTGCATCTTTTTATACCCACTCAGGTGCTCAAGTACTGGAGTGAAAGGGACCCTCTCTTTTCAACTATTTATCCTCTGTGCTCAGGTGCAAGTGTGTGTCCGTTGCAGAAACTCTAAAACTGTTTGTTGAATGAATCTATTCACATGCCTAGGGAAAGCGTGCCTTACTTGCAGATACACTCCTCGTTAGATGTTTCTATGCTAGTCGTCTTCACCTCTAATATGATAAGCCCTGAGCATCCATTATTCTGTGACTCCATGGTGGCTTCCACATTTCAGCTGATACAAAGTCCATCATCATAGAGATGGCACCTCTGCTCTCCTTTGATCACCAAGAAGCCATAAAGAAGAATTAGTCAGCTTAGGAAGATAATTGATAGGTGTCAAGTGTCCCTTTGTATGAAAGGCTTTTGCTTCTAGACTGATTGCCTGAGGGCTCAGGAGACTCCTAGGAGACAGCCTGGGTACTTTTTTCTTATTTCCTCTGAATATCTGCATTTTCTTTCAAAATTAAGGTACCAAGGACAAACTTTGAGTGAAGTGATAGCCTCAGGGCTAGTATATTTAATGAGAAATCTTCTTTTCAAGGGCTGTCTGCTGATACTTTGTACTAAGCATGCCTGGCCTTGAGGTGATGGGATTGCAGTGTACCTACTTAAATTAAAAAAAAAAAAAATCTTACAGTTTACTAGAACTTATTAGTTTTAGAGGTTGTTGACAACTTGATTTGCTCCCTCTTAATCAGTTAATGGTTAGTTCAGGCAGTGACAACCTCCAGTGAGGCTTATAGCTTCCACTTAAGGCTTATAGCCTTGAAATACAGGTTCCGAACTCAGAGTGGCTGGGAAAAAAACATAAACAGGGAAGTGATGTGTGTTATCCAGAATGAAAGTCTCTTCCCTCCTCCCTCTATCATATAAAAAACTGTAGGTGGTGTTCATTTTTCCTACAGATTGAGAAACTGACACTCTAAAAATAAAAGTATTGGACGTGGCTTGCTCAAATTCACCAGCAGTATATATTGCAGAATTAGGATGAGAATGCAGGTTTTTGACTTCCAGTCCAAAGTCCATTCCGCACAACACTATGCTGCCTCTTGCAAAAGTAATTTGTTAAAAATTAAGGGGATAAAATGCCAGTTTGAAGCTTAACAGAATGATGGGAGGGGGAGGCAGAAAGAGCAGCTGAACTTGTTGATTACCATTATTTAATGCAGCTACATATACCCACTTACGCCATCCCGGTTCACTGATTAGCGTTTTCCTTTTATGCAGACCTCATAGCCAAAGAATCAATATATCATTAGCCTGCAGGATGTTGTTTCCTGGGTATCAGGCAAGCTCCTGGGAACATTATCTGAGTTAGAATGACAGGGGTTGGGATGTAAAAAAGTCCCGAATTACGCCACATTAAGAATCGTCTCCCCGCAAAGCTGGTAAGCTGCTCAAATATTCCCTTGTGTGGCTTCAGACACAACCATCAAATATTTAGCATGGATTTTGGCTAATACGCCTCACTTATCCCCAAGGTATTCTTCTGAAGCAGGGAGGTGGTATTACTACCCTTTAAGAGATGAGGAAAGAGAGCCTTGGAGAGATTAACTGGACAAGACATGCATCCTGGAGTAGCCAAATCAATCCTTTCTAGCCCGTCACGACAATAGCCACTCCCTGCTTCTTTTGCTTTCAAAAACTGGCAGGATTTTAAAAATTCTCTTCACGGACTATCTCCAGCTGCTCTATCCCCAGCCAGACAGCTCATGACCACTGGCTGGCATTAAACTTCATCATTCTCTGCCCTCCACTACCATTCCTGAGTCTGCCCCTTCCCAAGCCTCAGAGGTCCCTTCTCACTCCGGCTCCCCTGGTCCTTATCTCCTTCCTCTCTCTCCTTCCCCCTGAATGACTCATTTTGTTTACCCAGCAGAGAAGCTAATAGAAGGCAGCAGAATTTAAGCTTCCCTGGGACTTGCTTTACAGGCTGACAAAATCATTCTTTTCTCTCTGTGTTAAATATTCATGGCTCTCAGATTTTTAGATACAAAGGTACATTTTGTTTTAAAATGTGCTGATCCAAGACATACTGGTTTGCATTGATTTCCCCCTCTTTGCATTTCTATTGCATTGGAAATAAAGAGATCCTCATTCGCTTCTTCTGAAATATGGACCTGAATTTATCTTCTGTTTTCTTTTTAATTTGGTTGCTCTTTGATGAAAGGGCTGATGTGGGTAGACATTTTGTGTGTTTGTCTATTTTTCTCTTTTGAAATCACACACTCGTACACAAACACACATACACACATACACACAAACACGATCACACACACGCAGAGAGAAAAATCACATCATCTTTTCCCTGTGTCTCAGCCTAATGTTAATATAATTTGAAAGGGATTTTAACAAAGGTTTGATCTAGTACAGTTTTCAAATATTTGTGCTTTGGAAAGAAAATAAAATGGAGGTAGATTTACAGAGATAAAGAAGAGGTTCAACCTGGGATAGGTGAGAGACTATAGAAAATGAAATGGGAGTAGAAGTGCTTCCATTTTAAAAGGAGAGTAAGAGAAATGCCATGGTGTAAGAATTATGGACAAGCAGTAAATGGAGTGGGTCAGAGAAAAGATAAAAATCCTGATTAATGCAGGTCATTTGACAGTCTTAGAGTGCATCATGTAAATGAACAAAAGTATAAGGCTTTTGGATTCTGGAAGCTACATGGGGATTTTTTGGCCCACTGCCACAGGATATTCAAAGCAAAAAACAACCTGCTGTTAAGAAAAAGCTGATATTATTCTCACTGTGGTGAGGGAACATACCATCTTGGCAGACTTTTAGTAGATTTTCCTAATAAGGAGGATAAAGTTAGGATTTCTATGAAGTTTTGGGTCTTAGAATGAAGAAGTTGGATTAGGGTTGGATTAGAACTGTATAAGGATTCTGATATAATCGTATAGGATCAGTGAGCACTTTGGTTGGAAGAGTCTTGCGGAGTAAGCTATGATTTGATGCTATAGAAGCATTTAACCAATTGATGTTTATTGCAATGAATTGTTGTAAAGATCCCAGAATGAAAAATAAATTATTTTCAATTTTTATTTTCCTGGGCAACAACACTTTCTTAGAATAGTAAAGTCATGCTGATGAAGGCAATGGATTAGTAAAGTGATGTTAATATTGACAGTGATCTGTGTGGGTGTAGATGATTTAAAGTCTTAATGTTAGACTCTCATAATTGCAGAATACTTAAACGTTTATATGGCCTAGTCTCAACTTCCTTCTTGAATTCACTTATGACATGCCAGCCAGGTACTCACTTAGCTTCTTGAAGATTAAAATCAATGCAAAATTCTAGAGACACTGGCAGCAGGCACTGATAGATATCTACCCTGGGTTTCCAAAATTAATGCCACGCAGGTATTCTCTGGGTCTCCACTTTTCTTTGCTCTTTGTTAATTAGCTCACTAAAGACTGGCTTTCTTGTCCTTTACTCTCTCTTTTTCTCACAGGATTTTCTTATTCACTGCACTTACATCCCTACCACAATACTTTCTAACACTCTCTCAAAGCCCTCCCCACGCTATGTCACAGACTCTATGATCACTTCCATTTTAGCTTCCCCATGGCTATCAACATCATTCTCTAAGTGTTTGCTGATTCAAATATCTTACAGAGAAAATCTGACTGGTCCAGCTTATGATGTATACAAGACCATTTCATGGGTCATCAACCAGATTGTGCATTGGCTATCTTGGGGGGCAGGTGCCCAACTCTGATCAAGTAAATGTAGCCTGGGATAAAGAAAGATATTGTGATAAGAGAACATTATGGTATCTTCTCAAAAAGGATATACTAAAGTTATTTCTATAAGGAATACTGTGGGTATTTTTTAGAAGAAAATGATGAAGATGTCAATATCACATAGTAAATGTGTCTCTATCAGAGATTTACCTACTTTAACTATCATAGGCATTAGTTTTGGAAGACATCATGTTTTCAAAGATGCTGCCATTGTTTTAGATGAAATAGTCTTAATCTGAAGTCTGAGGACATGGATATACCTTGAGGGCCCATGAAGTCACTGTAATTACTTACAGCAGATGTATTTAGGTGCCACCATGAATAGCTTAGCGGTTACAAGTGGAACGAACATCTCTGAACACATTCTTTTAATTTTCAGGAGAAATATTTTTAGTTTCTTTTCCTATTCCCTCAACAATATCATTTGCCATTAAATGATACCTTATTTCCTTTATATCATTTATTAAAATCAGTTATGATTATGGGCTTTTTTAAACTAATTAAAAAAATATTTATTTTTAAATTAACAACTGAAAATTATATTTTTTATGTATAACATAATGTTTGGAAATACGTACGCATTGTGGAATGGCTAAGTCGAGCTAATTAGCATATGTGCTGTCTTACATATTTATCATTATTTTGTGGTGAAAATACTTAAAATCTGTTCTCAGTACTTTTCAAGAATACAATTCATTCTTGTGAAGTATAGCCACCACATTGTACAATAGATCTCTTAAACAGAAGAATCAGTATATTCCTCCTATCTAACCAAAATTTTGTAAACTTTGATGAACATCTCCCCAGCCTCTGGTAACCACCATTTTTGTCTCTCTTTCCATGAGTTCAACTTCTTTAGATTCCACATATAAGTGAGATGCTGTGGCAGGTCTCTTTTTGTGCCTGGCTTTTTTTCACTTAACATAATATCCTTCAGGTTTATCCATGTTGTCACAAATAACAGGAATTTCTTCCTTTTTAAGGCTGAAGAGAATTACATCAAGTATATATGCTACATTTTCTTTCTTCATTCATTCATTCATTCATGGACAATAAGGTTGATCCCATGTCTTTGTTATTGTGAATAATGCTGCAATACACACGGGAGTGCAAATATCTCTTTGACATACTGATTTCATTTCCTCTGAATATATAGTAGCAATAGGATTATATCATGTGATAGTCCTATTTTTAATTTTTTGAGGGACTTCCATACTGTTTTCCATAATGACTGTACTAATTTACATTTCCACCAGCAATGCACATGGTTTTCCTTTTCTCTACTTCCTTGCTAACGGTTATTATCTTCTGAGTTCTTTTTTTTTTTTTTTTGTAATAGTCATTCTAACAGGTGTGAGATGATAATACATTATGGTTTTAATTTGCATTTCTTTGAGACCAATGATGTTGAGCACTTTTTCATATACTGTTGACCATTTGTATGGCTTAGTTTTAGAAATGTCTGTTCAGGTATTGGGCCAATTTCAAAATCAGGTTATTGGCTTTCTTGCTAATGAATTGCTTGAATTCCTTATGTATTTTGAATATTAACCTTTTATCAGATATATGGTTAGCAACTATGTTCTCTTTTTGCATAGTTTATCTCTTAAATCTGTTTTTTGTTTTTGTTTTTCCCGTGCAGAAGTATTTTAGTTTGATATAATCCCATTTGTCTGTTTTTTCTTTTGTTGCCTGTGTTTTTGTGGTCATATCCAAAGACTCATTATGGGTACCAGCATTATGGAGTTTTTCACCTATGTTTTCTTCTAGTAGTTTTAAAGTTTCAGGTCTTACATGTAGGTCTTTAATCCACTTTGAGTTGATTTTTGTATATGCTATGAGATAAGAGCTATGAGATTGAGTCTGCTGAGCAGACCTGGAGCCTGGGGTGGTGGGATCCAATCTGGTCCCAGAGCAGGCCTGGAATCTCAGTCTGCAGGTATCAGCCTGGAGTCTGGGGCCATGGTGGCCTACCAAGTGCTGGGTTTTACTGGTGTTGGGGTCCAAGGCAAAACCGGTATTTACTTCCTTATCCTTTCCCCACAGGAAGAGTGTCTCTCTACACACTGTGCTGTCTGTGATTTGGGAATGGCTGATTTGGGTAATGTAAAACTGCCTTTTCTACCCTCTTCAATGTGTCTTTTCTTATTTCTGTGCTATACCCAGGTACTATAATCTCTCACCTAATATTCTTTGCTCTTGGGAAGGTAATTTTGTGTGATGATAGTTGTTCAAATGGGCGTTTCTGCAGGGGGAGAGCTCTGAAAAGTCCTATTCCACCATCTTGATCTCTTTTTTCCCTACTAATTTTTATCTTCATTTCTCCATTAAAATTAAATGTCACTATGTCAAGAATTTTACTGTATTGTATACTTATTCCTAGTATATGGATACATATTGAATACAACAAATTGGGGACTAAAAAATGGAGTTGAGAAAAATATAGATAAATTAATACAAGCACATTTAATACAAGCACATACAAGGCTTCATTTTCCCTATAAGGTGACTTGAAACACTGTTAGAAAAGATACAAAATGAGATATACAGGTACACAATACCTTCTACTCTGGCAACTTGTCTTGTTAAGGGTTCAATGTGGTATTCTTGCTAAAACACGTACTAATGGAAAATATAAGTATTGAGAATTCCCTACTTGCTGCCTGATTTCAGAAAATCCTCTCCTGGGATGACATTACCAGCATGTTTTTCAATTAGAAGTGAAACTTAACTACAAAACCCCTGGGAAAACTAGAAAGCAAACTAACCTGTTGGTAAAGTGCCCATATTTGGGAAATAGTCATGTTTTCAAATCTTGGCTCTACCACTTACTATCTGTGTGATTGTGTATGAATGACTTAGCTATTTTGAGCCTTGGTTTCCTCTTCTGTAAAATGGGCATAATACCTACCCACCTTGGAAAGTGGCTAAGATAGGTAAATGCCATAAGGCAATGCTTGATACATAATAGCAAATAATAGCTTTCATTTTATTGGGTATTCTATGTAATTTAATTTTTGTATCAATCATGATCACCCAGGACATTAGAAATATTGCCTCTCTTTACGTTTCAAAACATCGTAGCTCAGAGAGTTCAAGTAACTTTTCTAATTTATACATCTTGGAAAATGCAAGGATGGAATTTGAATCCAATCATTGATAGAGTGAGCAGAGGAAAAAAATGAGAAAATTTAAGGGGAGGGTATAAAAGTCAGCGATTCTACAAGTTTCCGTAAACAAGGATCGTCTTGTTGCAGACATTCAGCCCACCACTTAAACATCCCTAGATCTGCATTTTGACAGAATCTCTGGGCAATTCTGACATTTACCATTTATTCAGGACTCACTCTACCAGGCATTATTCTGAATAGTTAAGTGCTTTGTCCAATGTCTCACAGATGGTGGGTGGCCTAGGTAAGATCCAACTCTATATGCCATACTCTTGACTACAGCACTCTAGTGGTTTCTCTGGGTTGAACGTTTGTGCACCACACACTGAGAGACATCAAGATAAATGACTACAGAATGTGGAGGCCTGGGGACTGTGGCTACTATAAGGAGTGTGGTGCATGGGACAAATCATCAGACAGAATCTACCTAAAATTAACACGAGAAGTAGCCAGGGTTAGTAAAACCAAAACCATAAACTAATATCTGGCATAACATGCTCAATAAATATTTGTTGAATAAAATATATATTTATGAGGCCAACAGCAAGTTTTCATATTAGAGTAGAGAGAGAAAATGTTTACTGAACCATGGAATCTTTGAAACCCAGAATTAAAATAAAGTTTGAAAGTCATTAAGACCCTTCCCTCCCTCCCCACAAATGTTACAACTTCCTCCATAGTATTTCAGGCCTGTGCTCAGATGCCAGTTAAAGGAAATACATTTTCTCTTGCTCCTAGTTAGGAAACAAGAGAAAAGACCAGAAATCTGACCCATAGAGAATTAAGAGAGCTTAAAATGCCAGAGCCAAAGAGACTCCTGATTCTAGCCAGGTATTTGATGGACAAGAGGGAGAGAGATAAATACTGCAGTAATGATGGCTACAATCACCAAAGTGATTTTCCAGCAGCAAAAAGATGCTCATGGACATGAGGGGCCAGTGTGAGCCTATTGATTTCTCTCATAATCTCTTTTTATGGCTCGTCTTTTCCTGTTAGCTCAGGCAGCCAGTGTCTCGGGGACTGCAGCTCCTCCTGGGCCTGCCAAGCTGTGTGCTGCCGAGCAACCATGAAATATGAAGGCCTGTGTGCCCCTTAATTGAACAAGCCCCCGTTAATAATGCAGTGGAGATGCTGAGAGTTGGGACAGGCAGGTGAGAAGAGGGAAAGGCAAAATGAGAGAGAAAGAGAAAGGAGCCATAGATGTCTTCTTCATTAGGAGAGAGAAAATAATAGGAAAAAAAAAAAAAAAAAAGAATTGGGACTAAAAATTTAGTCCAAACAACACTAGTAATAGATAAAACCTTGGAGACTGCCACCTCCCCCCATGGGTTGAGTAGATAAATGTTTCTAGTCTTCCGAGATCTAGATTATCTGATTTCAGGGATTGCTGGTGAGATTGCTAATATTTACAGTCTACTTGATACCCACTGAGTAGAAAGAACAATCTTATGCCATTGTCACTGAATCACAGAATTTGTTGGTAGATCTATTATGTAAGCCCAAGTCACCTCAGTTCCAGTCCAGCACTTCTTTTTTCGTGACACACTAAGGTACTGACGTAAGATCAGTCCGTACAATAAAATAGCCATAATCTCCAGAGAATATTCCCTGAGCATTTGGCTTGTCCTTGGCTTAAATTAAACAAAGAAATTTCAATCAAATTATAACTTATAATGAAAAAATCAGGTAGTTGAGAGGTATTTAATGTATCTTATTAAAATGGATAGCATACAGTGGCATGCTCCTGTAATCCTAGTTACTTGGGGGAGGCTGGGGTCGGAGAAACACTTAAGCCCAGGGATTTGAGTCCTGGACAACATAGCAAGATCCTATTTGTAAAGAATAGAATAAAAATGAATAAATCCAATCCAACATTTATAAAATTTATTGATTCAGCTATTTAACAGATAGTCAGTAAATATTTATTACAAATAAAAAGAAATGTGCTGGGTGCTGGATGCTCAGAATTCAGTGATGACTGAGATGGGCACATTCCCCGCCATTAATTATTAACAGTTAGCATTCAATCTAATGGGGTAGAGAAAAAGAGAGTTTATGCAGATAATTATAATATCAGGGGATACATGTTATGGAAGAGCAAAGATATAAAGTTATTGTATCACAGAAAGGAATATCTCAGCAAAACCTGGAGACAATTAAGGCTTTCTGGAGGCAGTGGCTTCTAGCCGGAGGCCTAAAATGTGAGCATGAGCTAGCCAGACAAAGAGAGTGTGGAAAAGCATTTCATACAGAGGGACCGATATGAACACTGGCCATGGCACATTGAAGAAATTAAAAAAAAAATAAAGTCACTCTAGTTGTAGTATGTGGTGCAATGAGAAAAGTGTTTAGAGTTGAAGCTGGAAAAGTAAGGAGAGACCAGGACATGAAATTCCTCGCAAGTCATATTTATTAAAGTATTATCTTTACACTAACAGAAGTAGGAGCCCTTGCAGGTTATTAGAGCTTACTCTTTCCTACCGTGTGACACCCACTGAAGTTACTTAATGCTTCAGAAATTTTAATTACCATTTTGTGTTCTAGTCTGAACTCCTTCACTGGAACTTCTCCCACTATAGTTTAAGTCACCATGGAATGCCCAAAACTGAAACTGAATTATGGCAGTTCTAGAAAACTTATATATCATCTCAGAGAGTTTTGGCCAACTAGGATGTCCGAGGGAACTTGTGGACTACTATACTTCTAAAAGTGTGTTTCCAGTAGAATCAAAGCACAGGGATAATCAAGGAAAGAAGAGGACATTTTTCACTCATCACTCAAAAATTTATTTCACTCTCTTAAGTCCTAAGAAAAACGGTCAAAAGGGAAATTTCCTGATGATATGACTTTATCCTTTTAACCACTGTCCTCCTACTAAGGAGAATGGAGGAAAGGGAAAGGAGGGAGGATGGCTAATAATTCTCTGTGTGATTATCTACTACCTTCATAGGGTTCTCACTCTCTAATACCTTCTGCTGACGAAGCTTCACTTCTGCTATACCAACAGTTACACCTGGGTCTTAGGAAACAATCCTATACCCCAAACTCTCGTTCTAGTAGCTGGGATTCTGCCTTGACCTGAGCAAGGCCAGCACTGTACTCTTGTTTTGCTTACAGCATCCATGCCTTGCTTCTCAATGTTTGAGTGTTTCTGCATAATTGTTTTTATAATCTTTATAAAGTACCATAAGGATAGCTATAATACTGCCTGAAACAACAATGGCCAAGTCAAATAATTGAGAAAGAACAATAAAATAGAGCAGGTTTTGGCAATTCATGTTTGGGAATTTGGATGAGGAATTAATTTTTGTATGTTCCAGCAGAGAAGTAATGATGGGTTAGTTCTTTTATTTATTCAATCAGTAATTGTTTAGGGGATGACTACTTTGTGCCAGCAACTACTCTAAATGCTGAGATTTTGACTTCAAACAAGAAAAACTTACATGGGGATTCTAGTCTAGAGGGGAAGTAAAACCTAAGATTTAAATTGTCATCTAGAATGGAGTGGGAGTGCGTTAGTGTCATAGGGAGTCATTATAGTGCTTAGTCTACATTTTTCTCCCCACCTGCAACTTATTCTTCTTATTAAGGGAATGAAACATTCAAGTAATTTTATTGAATATTAAATAAAATAATGTGATAATTGATCATCTTTAATAATGATTTTATTTCATAGAGTAAAAAAATTAAAGCCCAAGGAAGTTAATGATTGGTCCAAAGACACCAAGTAAAGTTGTGAAAATTGTGTTGTGTCCCAGAATATGTCTCCATTCTTCACATTTCAGAGGCAGAAATCAGTTTTATAAGTCAAATGTCTTTCCCATTTCTTTATCTCTGAAATTTTATGGTGTCTGAAAATAAAATGCAAAATGCAGTCCTTACTTCATATACATATATATGTGTGTGTGTATATATATATGTATATATATATAATTTTGAAACAACCCAAGTGCAGTCCTTACTTTTTAATTTTCTATTTTTAGAATTTTTATTTTCAGCCTTATAAGAACATTGTAAAACTGGTACAAAGAATTTCTGTATGTCCTTTACCCAGATTTCACAAATATTAACATATAACCACAGTACAATTATTCAAATCAAGAAATTAATGTTGATAAAATACGAGTATCTAATCGACTGTATGAAATTTCTCTACTTGTTCCACTGACGTCTTTTTCTGTTTCAAGATCCAATCCCAAATCACATGTTGCATTTAGTCCTAGTAAGCGTTCTTTAATCTCTGATAGTCCTTTAACATTTCTTTGTCTTTCAAGACTATGTCATTTTTGGAGAATGTTGCCCAGTTATTTTGTCAAATATCCCACAATTTGGGTTGGCCAAATGTTTCCTATGACTTAATGTAGATCATGCATTATTTGGCAAGAATACCATAGAAGTGATGTTGTGTTCTTCTCATTGCATCCTACCACTGTCTCATCTGTACCATTTACAGAGTTGTCTGTCCATTATTGACGATGTTAACTTTGATCACTTGGCCAGGTAAATATCTGTCAGTTTTGTCCACTGTCAAGCCACTATATTTCCTTCATAAATTAACCACTGTTTCGTGAGGACTTACTTTAAGACCATGTGAATAGAGTTCTGACTTTGAAAAGGTGAACAGCAAAGCATTTCTTTGGTACAGTGTGATGGGATAGTCACTGGACTTGGACTCACAAAACTCGGGTATCAGTTTCTTCACCTATGAATTTAGGAGTTTAGACTCAAATGATGTTTCCTAAATCCGAATGGGAGGTCTTGCTGTATTAGCATGACCTTGTTAAAAATACACATTCCTGGATCCCATTCCAGACTTTCTCATTCAGAACCTCTGCCGACGCTGGGTCTTCAGAAGCAATCATTTAAACACAGTCCACACATGATTCTGAAGTTTGGAGGATTCCAGCCCCACGTGAAGGATTCCAGACCCCATTCAGCTCTGAAAGTCTCCACCTTGCTGAGTTCTTTTTCCAGGAATGCTATAGTAGAAGGTAGTGGGTAGAGAGAAAATACATAAAAAATAATTTTTCAAGTTGTTTGCTTATATATATGATGTCACAGGTACAACCAGAACCAACAGCCTGTAAGAAAGGGAAATGGATACAGCGGGAGCTTTATCCTACTTTATCTGCAGCTCTGTTTGATGACATCTCATCCCTCACATAGAATGTTTTTCATGAACATTTTCCTCCCATATATATAGAGTAAAGAGATTATTCAACGATTGTCAGCCAGTGAAAAATGCATGGAGAGATAAAGAAAGGAGTTTTCCTCTCAGTGACAGAGAATAAGGATCTATTCCCTTTATCAGAGAATCTGGACTCTAATGAATGGATCCCATAATGCCTATCCATCACCTGCGCAGGCAGCGTAACAAGCCCCATGGCTCAGTTAGCAGCTCCCTGGGCCTTCGGGCCTGCGGCTGTGTCCACACGCCTCCTTTCCTGCGGCTGTGTCCACACGCCTCCTTTCCTGCGGCTGAGTATACTACTCCCACTTTCCTTGCAGTAGTTGAGTTTGTTAGTCTAAAAGGAGAGAGGATAGAGGCCTCAGGAGCTGCCAAAATGAGGCAGTGGGTAGGTTTTGGTGCTAAACCCAAAGCGATCAGCTTTCTCTTCTAGAACATCAACTGAGTTTGTATCCTCCGGCTATTGCTTCATGATGTCTTTACAAATCACCCCCCTTCCCAATCACTTGAACCTGAGAAAAATTTCCCATAAGTTTATAAAAATAAACAATATGTTCTCACTAGATGATAAGACTGCTGGTAATTTTTAGTTCTTTTTTGTTTATCAGTATATTCTAAACTGTATATATTTAGCATTTTTTTTTTTTTTTTTGAGACAAAGTTTCACTCTGTCACCCTGGGTAAAGTGTAGTGCTGTCATTGTTGCTATCTGCAGCCTCCAATTCTTGAGCTCAAGCGATCCTCCTGCCTCAGCCTCCCAAGTAGCTGGGACTACAGGCGCACAACACCATGTTGGGCTAATTTTTCTATTTTCAGTAGAGATGGGCTCTTACTCTTGCTCGGGCTCGTCTCAAACTCCTGAGCTCAAGCAATCCTCCCACTTCAGCCTCTTAGAGTGCTAAGATTAAGAGTGTGAGCCACTGTACCCAGCCTAGCATGTATTTTTTTTTTTTAAAAAAACATATACTTTTACAGATGGAGCCATTGTGGAGTATAGATTATTGTAAACTTCTTAACTTCTTGCAGGGCAATTTTTAAATATTTTTAACAATTTAAATACAGATACTTTTTTATTGCAATTCTATTTCAAGAATATATTCTAATTCTCATTTGTATAATGGTGAGTAACAAAAAATTTTTTAAAAAATTTAAAAAGAGAATATATTCTAAAACATAATTCTCAGAAATGTACAAGGATATACTTACAAGAATTTTAATTGCAGTATTTACAAAACGTGATTTTGTGAAATATATATATATATATATATGCAGTCTTTGTTCCAGTTTCCTGGCATAGAACTCCTAAAATCTTTGCAATCACCAATATGTTGTCTTTTTTGTATGCTAATGATTGACACAGCTTCAGGATGGGGCTGGTCACAGGAAAGACCAAGACATGATTGGAGGGTCGGTACTTTGGGCCCCACCCTTCAACCTCCAAGGAGAGAAAAGTGGATCCCCAATAGCCAATGGTATAATCAATCATGCCTACATAACGAAGCCTCCATTAAACCCAAAGGACAAGGTTTGGAGAGCTTCTTAAATAGCTGAACACTTGAAAGCCCCTCAGGGGAGCTATGCCTAGAGGGACATGGAAGCTCCATGCTCCTTTCCCGATACTTTGCCTTGTGCATTTCTTCATCTGTTTCATTTGTAATATCCTTTATAATAAATGAGTAAAGGTAAGTGTTTCCCTGAGTTCTGTGAGCTGCTATAGCAAATTAATAGAACCCAAAGAGAAGGTTGTGGAAACTCCAACTTGAAACCAGTTGATCACAAGTTCTGGGGGCCCAGATTTGCAACTTGTTTCTAAAGGAGATGAGGGTAGTCTTGGAAACTGAGTCCTCAAGCCGTGCAATCTGATGCTATCTCTGGTAGATAGTATCAGAATTGAATTAGGGGACACCCAGTTAGTGTGTATTGCAGAATTGATTGCTTGCTTGCTGGTGGTGAGAAATCTCCACATATTTTGGGGTAACAGAAGCCTTCTGTGTTGATTGCTGTTGTTATTATTGAGAGAGAGAGTAGGAAAAAGCACTATGTGTTTGTGTGTTTTTTCCACACCATCGTCATAAAGACCACCAGGATGTCTAAATAGTGGAAAGGAGAGCTTTATTGGTGATATTGGTTTGCAAGTCTCCAGCATGGATTGAAGGTGCTCTATCTTCAAAGAAGGAAAGGACAGGTTGGGTTATATGCCTCACAGGGCCTGCATCAGACAATAGAGTCATACATATTCAGCAGGGTTTGGGGAAAATCTATACATATTTATGAGGGGAGCTGAGCACATGTGTAATGGGTAAACATATATGTAACATACATCCCATCTTCACTTTGGGATGAAGTTCTAGCATTAAAATTAGGTAGATTTGGGTTCTTTAGGGCAAAAGGTGAACTATAGAACACAGAGACAGTTTGTTCACAGACTCCATAAGCTGGCTGAAACTGGCTTAAGGTCTGCAATAGCTAATCAGAAAGAATGTTTGTAAGGCTGGTCCTCTGCCCAATCAGAGTCATAGTGATCTGTGTTGTGAATCAGCCTGATAGCTCCTATTGTTAGGGAGTTTAGCAATGGTGAGATTTTTATGACAGCCATAGGAATTTAGAAATTTGCCATGCCAGCCCTGAAAGTTCAATCCACAGGTAACATTGTTTCCTTAACCTTAAAGTTCATCTTAGTTGATATAGGGGCATGAATTTTGGTCTTTCAGATCACAATACAAACACAAGGCAAAACTGTAAATTACCTAAATGTGTGCCAATAGTCAATTCATTAAAAAAAGATGTTTCCTCCATATGACCAAGTAATTTATAGCTATTTTTTTTTTTTTTTTTTTTTTTTTTTTGAGACAGAGTCTCGCTTTGTTGCCCGGGCTAGAGTGAGTGCCGTGGCGTCAGTCTAGCTCACAGCAACCTCAAACTCCTGGGCTTAAGCGATCCTACTGCCTCAGCCTCCCGAGTAGCTGGGACTACAGGCATGTGCCACCATGCCCGGCTAATTTTTTGTATATACATATTTTAGTTGTCCATATAATTTCTTTCTATTTTTAGTAGAGACGGGGTCTCGCTCTTGCTCAGGCTGGTCTCGAACTCCTGACCTCGAGCGATCCACCCGCCTCGGCCTCCCAGAGTGCTAGGATTACAGGCGTGAGCCACCGCGCCCGGCCTTTTTATAGCTATTTTTAAAAATGGTAGATCCATATATGCTGAAATGGAGAGATCATCAAGCTATTTTATTAAATGGAAGATCAAGGTGCAGAAGAGAACTTCTGAAATTCTGTTTTGTTCTGTTTCTTGGTCCATGTGTAGCTGGTTAAATCTGAGCATTCAGCTTATAGAAATTAACTTATAAACTTAAAATACATGCATTTTTTTCTATGTGCACATAAGACTGTGAAAAACATATTAATTAAATCAATATGTAGAATATTACATATAATGCCATTTGTTATTTTCATATAGTAAATATTTATATTAAATGCTCTGATATTTGTACAAATTCTAGAAGGATATGTAAAACATTATAAGCGATGATTAACTCTGGAATGAAAAAAGGAAGTGAGGACATGAAAACTTTTAATTCTGTATTTTTTGTACTTTTCGATTTGTGTTTTATTTATAAATAAGAGAAAGGTAGTTGAAATTATTTTGAATACTGGTATACACTCCTGGGAAAGGTTAAATAGCACTTGTGTCTTCATCACTCAAAGTCAACTGTCAAGCACTGTAGGTGGTGGTTTTTCCATGCTGGATCTATGCTCTCAACTTCTAGAATTCATCATGATGTATCTGCAATGCTTTTCTCTTGGTCTACCAGATCATCTCTCCACATCTTTCAAGGTCTCCATTCTAAATGTAAATGGGTGAGCATCTGTTAAACAGCTGCTGCTTCCAAATAGAGATAGGGCCATATTGCAAGCAAGAGGCCAGGACAAGAATCATTCTGAGTGGAAAATGGCTTGGCAGGGTCTGATGCTCTGGGACCCATCTGAAAGGAAAGATCATTAATGTTAATCTAACTGAGCTCAGGGTGGGAGGAAGTGAAGCTGTGTTTTCTGAAGGAAATGGCTTGAGCTAAGGGCTGGTTTTATTTGACAGAGACAATGAGGAATCACTTGCGTGTGCTAAATGGAGACACGATTATCTATAATTGATACATGATTTTTAGCTGCCTTCTCTGTTCTGGGCAGAGGAGCCATAAAGAAGCATAAGGAAGTCAGGTCACGGAGCCTCACAATGCCAAAGGCTGTGCCCAAGTAGGGAGTTGGGATTTTCAGTCTGGGGTTGAGAAATTATAGAGGCTACATACACAGTACACAGAACTGTTTAAGATTTCCTAAGTACCCCTAAAATTACATCAGCTAAACACCTAAAGTTCAATTTACTATAGGCTAGTTGTTAAAAATAAAAGATTTGGATTCAGGCTGCCTGCCACGTACATAAGTCCTGACTTTAAGACTAACTGGCTTTGTGATCTTAAGGGAGCCTATAAACTTCAGTGTCCTGATCAATAAAAGGGAATAACAATTGTGTTTATCTCACAAAGTTATTTTTAGTATTATTAACACTAATAAATCACATTTGCAAAACATTTACCATGTGCCATAGTTATCTATGAAGTAGATAAATTATAGACAATTTCTATGACAGAAGTCAGAAATACAAGGATATGGCTAAGATACAACAGAAATGAGATTCTAACATAAGTCTGCGTTATGCGTAGACTTATGCATAACATGCATGCAGAACCCAGTGCACTTTGAACCCCACATGGTGCTGGAACAGTATAGTTTAGTACTATCAAAATGATTATGTTTTGCAGAGATTGAGAATAAATAAATAAAAGCAAGCCTCCAACATTCTCTCAAAACTATGATATTGTCTCCTTTTTATAACATCCACTCAGCATTTCCAGTGGCTCAAAACATTAATAGAATTTTCCAAGGATCAAAAGCATTAAGACTGACCCACAGCTCATCCTCACATGATTACAATGTTGCCCAATTAGCCACCAGTGACACTGTGATTCACTGCTAGGCTGGACCAGTGATAGTCAAAGGTTCCTCTTCAGGACAGTAGCATCAGTATTTCCTGGAGCTTTTGGAAATGCAAACTAAGCCCCATCTCAGACCTACTGAGTTAGAATCTTTGCAAGTTGGAAGCTAGGAATGTGCTATAATAACCTCTCCAGGTGATTTTGATATATAGTAAAGTCTGAGAAAGACTGTGCCTAGACCAAGATGTTAGGGCAAATCATTATTTCTGTAGCTATAAAGTGGGAAGGAAGGGAGGTGAGATCTGTATCCATATTATTAGGGTAGAGTTCCCCTGTCTTTCCTAAAAGATCTGCCTGACCCTTTTTTCCCATGTACTCTCAGTCGTAAATTGTTTTCCTTTTACATGCTGATCTAGGGAGTGAAGGCAAGATGCCCTAGGCAAGAAAAGTGGCAAATGTATTTAACAGCTTTCTAAAATCTGGAGGAGTTTTTCAAACCCCAAAAAGTCTTCAGATAGCGTGAAAATGGCTTTTTCTTTCCTTTTCTTTCCTTTCCTCCCCTTTTCTCCTCATTTACTGAAGGGATTCCATGGAGACAAACACGTGTCCTGGCTGACAGTCAGGAACCTGGATTCTCATTATCTTCTTTTCTTCCTTTTCTCTGTTTCCTCCATCATCTCAGACCCATTCCTCTCCCCTTCCCACTTCTCTTTCTCAATCCCATTATGTGCCCCCAACTTATTTGGGGATTTAGCTGTGAATAATGTAGAAGACAGACCTATCTTCTGGGAGAATGCAGGCTAGAGAGGAGAAAATGAGCAAATGCAACGCCATGAGTTTGGTGCATTGATGGAGAAATCTCTTCCCAGAGGAAGGTATGGTTAGGATGAGACTTGCTAGGGCAAGAATTTTGAAGTGGGGTGAGGACAGGAAGTAGCCTGGCCAACGAAGCTTAAAGATAAAGAGGGGAACCAATATAGAGAATTTTAAGAAGTTCTCTTGGCTGGGACAGAAAGGAAAGGGTGAGGGTTTTCGTGGCTTTATCTGAGGCATGAGAGACAACCAGAGATTGGAAGGGGCAGGTCCTTAAGTAATCAAGAAAGCGGTCACTCCCCCAGAGATAGACATAGCTTGAGATGGAAAGAGGAGAATGCTATTCTCTTCTCTCCCTCCCTCCATCTCAAGCTAGGATTTACAAGGAGGACTCCAAAAGAAAGTTTCTGGTCTGCAGTATTAGTTAACAGAAGAAATGCACCTGTAAGAAAACTCCAATTTCACATAGCACCATTTCACAGGTTGTCCTTTCCAAGCCTTGTTGGTTCATAGGACAGTATTGCTTACTTGTTGCAGATATGATCTTTGGAGTGTGAAAAGGAAAACTTCAGACAAATTAACTTTAACAGAATTTAATTAAGCAAAGAACCATTTCATTCAGAAATTGGGCAGCTTCCAGAACCAGAGTATGTTCAGAGGGGTCCTGGGGCTGCCACATGGTCAGATAACATTTATGGAGAGAAAAAAGAAAGTGACATATTGAAAACAGAAGTGAGGTACGGAAACAGCCGGGTTGCTACAGCTCAGCTTTGCCTCACTTGAACCCGGTTTGGATAGTTGGCCGCCTGTGATTGGCTGAGACGTGGCTGCTTGTCACAAGAGTAGGTCTGTTTACACATCCAGCTAGGTTATAGTTCACTAGCCACGAAGAAACCTTTAGCCTGAACTTAAAATATGTAAGGAGGAAGCTTTAGGCTAAATTTAATTTAATAGGAGTTAGCCAGACAGAGCTATCTGGCTTCAAATGCCTGTGCTGCCTCTTATTGCCTATGTATTTTTGGTCAAGGTTATTAATGTTTTCTGACCTTCCATTTCCTTCTCTGTATAATGAAAATAATAAAACTTATCTCCAAGAATGTTGCAAAGATTAAATAAGATAATGTATTCTTGGCACAGGGCCTGGGTACATAGTGAGACCTCAAGGGTTCTAATTAAAGCACTCCTTGTCCTTTTATTCATTCCATCGATCAGCAAGCAGTTACTTTCTCCCTTCTTTATAAAAGAGTAAGATGAGCTCTTCTCTTCACTCATAGGGACATTGAGTAAGAGAGATATACCTTGCAAGTATGTAGATATACTCCAAAAAAGAACACAATAAATTGTGATAAGTGTCACAGAGACAAGTGTGGGAACTTAAAAATGAAAAAGGTAACCACTGGCTGGCAAAATGGTTTTACAGCAAAGGCATCATTTTT
This sequence comes from Eulemur rufifrons, assembly GCF_041146395.1. Lineage (NCBI taxonomy): Eukaryota > Metazoa > Chordata > Mammalia > Primates > Lemuridae > Eulemur > Eulemur rufifrons. The sequence goes on from NC_090989.1 coordinate 271,032,753, forward strand.
GTTGAGCCTTCAAGGATGTGGTGAAGAGGTGGGTACTGGATGTGTTCTGATAACAGTTGCAATTTATGGAGTGTTTATCAAGTACCAGGCATTTTTCCAGGTACAATACTTGTATTAAGTCATTTACTCCACAAAAACCCTAGGAGGTGAGTACCATTATTGTCCCATTTTATAGAGCAAGAAACAAACAGAAAGATGTCAAGTGGCTTGCCTAATTTTATAGAACTTTTAAGCAGTGAAGCCACAGTTTGATTCTAGGTAGAGGTTAAGGTCAGAGTTTTAGCCACTGGATTCATATTTATGTTGTAATTGATTAGTTTTACCACCATTTTACTCCAAATTAATTATAAAGTATAAATAGATGGATGTGGCTGGAGGATCAAGTGTTTGAAAAGGATTATTTGGAGAACTCTCCACGGGAAAGGAGATTAAAGAAATTTTGGGGGTGCACCGGTGAGGAACAAAGATTTCCGAGAAGAAACATTTAAAAAAAATGATAATTCCATACAGTAGAATGTGTCCTCTGCTGCCCTTATTTCACGGCCTCGCATTTTTATGAACTGAAATATATTCCGCTCACACAAACCACTTCAACATCTTTTGTTTTTAATCTTTCCGACATAGGAGAACAAATTTAACAATGAGATTCTGTTTCTGTTCTGTACATGTGGAATAATTAAATTTGCATCCCACTTTAGCACCGGTTCTGCTGTTTGAAGGAAAATGTATCAATTGGACACATGCCCCGTGAATTCTCGTCTGCAAATAAGGCGTTTGGAGAAGGGGGGTAGAAAGAGCAACATCTTTTCCCAAGCAATAATCACAGTAAAATCTTCATTTATTGACAGCTTGTTTGAGGCTGGATTAATTCCCATTTGAGAGGGGTCAAGAGGGCAGGGAAGTGAAGGAAGGAAGCTGCAGAGAGGCAGGGCATAATTACAGAAATTCCCGGTGGGTTTTGAAAGGAAACATTTTGCAAGAGCGCTCAGCTGGGAGGTATCTGTAAAGGACCTTGGTCAGGGAGCATCAGGGGTCTCTTTCAGTCTCCAGATTATTTCTAAGGTCTCAATATTCTCTTTTATACAGATTCCAGGGATTGGGCTTAATTCACGGAAGATACAAACGTAGGATATAATCAATGCACATGTTTGGGAGTCAGGAGATGAACTTGAATTTAAACTTCAATTCTGCCACTTTGTGTACGATGAGATCTTGAGCAAGTTTCTTGTCATCTTTGAGATGCTTTCATCCTCGGTGGAAAAAAATGGGATAATTGTTATTGCCTCACATTGAAGATGCAAGAGGGAAAAATGGAATAACAAATAAAAGCTCTCATCACATATTCGGTACTCTAAAAATGTTTTCCAACTTTTTCTTTCTTTTCAATGTCACTCCTACCTTTCTATTTCACGAGTCTACCGCTTGTATTGTTTATAATAAATACATTGTACTTCTAAGGTTAGGAGAGATGGGGGAGGAATTACTAGGGCATAGATTAGGCTAATTTCACTAGTAACTGAGGGTATTGAATTAAAAAACAAAATAAACCAACCAAACAAGCAAACTCACCTGGAGATTGCTTCAATGTATCTCCTTACTGACCTCAGCAAATCTTTCTTTATCTGGCTCTTTCTACTGCTCCAAGAGGTTGAATGAGTTTTGTTCTTTTTTAAACTACTTTTATTGTATTTCCCACTAATCTATAATCCACATGAGGGCAGGGACTGTGTCTGATGGTTTAATACTTGCATCACCGTTCCCTAGCTCAGAACCTGGAAGTATATGTAGTGACAAAGGCTCTCTCCTTGACCACATTTGAACCAGAATCCTCTGAGTCCTTCTTTTGGATAGGTCCCAACCCTGGGTGTTGTCCTTGGCCCACTTATTCCAGTTTTAGGAAGAATCCTGCTGAGTCAGTTTAGAGAAAGTCCCCCACCGTTGGTATCTGATCGAATTCCTTATTCCACACTCTAGCGCCCTAGATATATTACCACCCTGACCTGCTTTCAGCAATAATCCCCCCAGCCTTGATGTTTCCTTTTTGTAATTTTGCCCACCACTGATTCCCTGCACTGCTCCTTGGCTATAAATCTCAATTCATCCTTATTTTGTTTGGGGTTAAACTTAACCTCTCTCCCCTACTACAAAACCACGATTGCAAGAGTCTGTCCTATGGGGCCACTGATAAGACAGGTGGCTGAATTTCCATCAAGGATATGAGGTCAAATGACAATGGAAAGTGCTGAAAAAAAATGGTTAACACCAAATCCTACATACAGCTAAAACAAAGTTTTAAAAATGAGGCTAAATTTCTGCTATTTTCAGAAAAATACAGGCTTAGAGAATTTATCAGCAGGAGGCATGTATTTTCTCATATTAATTAATTAAGAGCCAGGGTAAAGAAAGATTTGCTGAGGTCGGTAAGGAAATACATAGAGGCAATCACCAGGTGAGCTTGTTTATTTGTTTGTTTATTTTGTTTTTTAATTCAATATCCTCAGTTACTAGTGAAATTAGCCCAGTCAATGCCCTAGCAGTTTCTCTGCCACCTCTGCTAACCTCAGAAGTAAAAATTATTTACACAAAACAAGTAGTACCCTCAAGTAGTAGAAATGTCGGAATGACTTTGAGAGGAGAGAGAAATTAAAGGAATTTCTTCAAGTTGAGGGGAGTTGAAAGCAGATTGAACCTCAGATATGAAGAAAGAAATATCAGGCACCAGAAATAATAAATATTTGGTTAAGTATATTAAAAAAATTTGCAGAAAATGGAGATAAAAGGTAAACATAAAAAAATACAAACTTTATTCTCAACATAAGCTCCATCAAGATCAGGACACTTTTGTAAGCCATTTAGCCCATCCCCAAAGAACTGAGGGCCCTGAGAATTTAATCATGTCAAAGCAGTCTTTTTATATATATAATTATAGTGCTCTGATGAAATGCTTCAAGATCTTGATCCCACTTGTTTAAAATTTTTCTTGAAAACTCTGCTCTTGTCTACAGCTGATCCAGTTGCAATGGTTTAGGCACCCATTGAGTGGAAAGTTTGGTCAACTTTAACCTTTCGGTCAGAATTGTGTAAGCTGAGCCAATTGAGATGTTGACGGTGTGGGTTATTATTTCTGCTGTTTATCGTCCATTCTTCAATTATGGCACAAACAAGATGAAATTTTTTCCTCGCAAATTGATGTGGATGGTCTGCAGCTGCCAGCTTCCTCTTCAACCTTGTCTTGTTCCTTCTTAAAATGAGTTATCCATTTGTAAACTGCTGATTACTTTGGGGACTTGTCCCCATAAACTTTTCTTAAAGCATCAGTGATTTCACCATTCTTCCACCCAAGTTTCACCATAAATTGATGTTTGTTGTTGCTTAAAGAAAAAAGAGAGAAAAAAATCTTCTTTACTGTCTTAACAAGTGTTATGAATAATTTTTTAAATCATAGCATGAATAAACAAATAATATAAATGAATGAATGTATTTGTGAATAATTTCGGGTTTTTATTTTATTTTTTGCCCCTTTTGTCCTCCAAACCCAAGGTTTTTGAATGAACATGCAGAGAAAAGAGCGAAAGAGTGAAGGATGTTTGGCTTGACTGCGATAAAGTAAGGATTAATTCCTATTGGGACAATCAAAGATAATTTGAACCTGTCCCTCCACATCCTGAATTCTAGACATAAGAATTATTTTTTGAGTGAAAATAAGTTGAATTTGTCAAATGGCTTCTACTATATTAAGCACTAGCTAGGTCAGTAAAAATACAGAAATAAAGATAATATTTTCATAATTGAAAAGTGTTTTAATTTGTTTGTTTTGTAAACACAATGATCTCAAGTATATCGTTGTTCTTGCTTTCTGTTCCCTCTTCTGAGTGTGGTGTCAATAATAACTTGGAGAGAACCAAGAGTGGAAGCAGAAAGACCAGTTAAAGAAAATATTGTTAGGGACAATAGCTAGGGAATTTGTGATGGCAATCTTGACTAGGGTAAGAGCAGAGCAAATGAAAAGAAGATAAACTTGGCATATATTTTTGAAGTAGAACTGAAAGAACTTGAAGAGATTTTTGAAGGGGAGAATGAGAAAAAGGAATGGATCAATATTTACTTCTAGGTGTTTGACCTGAGCTAACAAGTAGATATTGCTGCTTTTTAATGAAATTTGGAATGCTGGGGAAAGAAAAGGTCTTTTAAAGGGGGGAGGGTGGCGTGAAATATGTATATCACTTTTGTCATTTTTTCATTTTGGAAATACTGTTTGTGATGCCCACCACATCAAACAGGAAATTTCTAGTTAGCAGTTGGCATTGTGAATCTGTAAGTGAAAGGTAAGCTCTGGGCTGGAGAAGAATTTGGGCTTTTCAGCATAAGGATTGCATTTAAAGCCTTAGCTTTAAAGCCTAAGCTTTAATAGATGAATTAGCTCTTACGATGCATTATCCTCTTTTTTTTTTTTTTTTTTTAACATATAGGAGTAGAAACCAAGACCAAATGAGTGTTCAGCTTCCAAAAGTAGATTCACATTCCTCTGGTAATCAAGGATAATATTCAATCTAAACATGCATTCAAGAAAAAAATGCTGGAAGATGTTAAAGATTTAGAGGTAATATTTTTATAACTCAAGTCTAGAAATGATTTGTTTTTTTCTGTTCTTTCACAATGAACACAGAAAACTTCTGTGACAAAAGGTGTGAAGATTTCTCCCCATCAACAAGCAAGCAATCAATTCCACAGCAAACACCAGCTGGTGTTGTCCAATTCAATTTTCACAGTATCTACCTGGGGATAGCACCAGATCCCACAGGCTGGGGGCCCGGTCCCATCAGAGTGCATCCCTCTTCATGTATCACTTGAAAGTCCAGGACTCTGGAACTTCCGAATGATCAGCTTCAAGTTGGAGTTCCTGTGACCCCCTTGTCAGATTTGATGAATTTGCCAGAGCAGCTCACAGAACTCAGGGATACTTATGTTTATTGGTTTATTATAAAGAATATTACAAAGACTACAGGGAAGGAGATGTATATGGGAAAGTGCACAGAGCTTCCATGCCCTCCCAGAACATGTTACTCCCCAGAACGGCCAAGTGTTCAGCTGCCCCAGAAGCTCTCCAGACCCTGTCCTTTGGGGATTTTAAGGAGGCTTCATTGCATAGGTCATTGGCCATTGGTGACCAATGTACCTTCAGCTCAGAGGTTGGGGGTGGGACTGAAAGTCCCAACGCTCTAATCATGCCTTGGTCTTTTCAGTGATCAACCCCTTGCATGAAGCTACTGAGGGTCTGCCAGCCATCAATCAACTCATTAGCATACAAAAAAGACATCACTTTGGAGATTCTAAGAATTTTAAGAATTATATGCCAGGAATGGGGACAAAAACCAAATATACATTTCACAATATTGCAAATAGTCTAACAGTTTATGAAATATCATTATACTAATAGAATTGTAAAATTTCAAAGTTAGATGGCACCTCCTAAAACTTTTAGTACTCTTATCCGTATGAAAATTAACTCCATACGACATCCCTGGGAAGTTATCAAAAAGCCAGTGCTTACACATTTCCTGTCATTGGGAACTTACTAATTTGCGATACGGTTTAATTGCATTTACTTTTACTTACTTGGATCATAAAGAATTAGGGTAATTATTTTTCCCATGCCATTTCCATAGCACTTTGAAGACAGTAAACATACCCTTCCTTTTTTCTACCAGCATTCATTTACATAGATTTCTTTTTTTAAATTTTTTCACATAAGCTGAGATCATTTGAGTACCTTCCTATTCTCCTCATTTCTCTCTAAGTGAGCACCAACTTTTGTACAAGGCCCTCAAAGAGTTTGTGTTTTAAGACATGTTACGATGATGCTAAAATATCCATTTCTGAGGGTCAACAGATGGGACATTTTCTTGGAATTATTGTGTGATGCCAAGAGGAAATGAAGGCCACAGACTCAAATGTTTCTAGATTCCCTTAGAACCATTACAGGTGCAACAGATAGTTCATTTCCCCAATTATGGAGAACACTTTTGCTGCTCATCGCATGTTTTGATCCCAGCTTGTAGAGCAGGGAATTTCTGTCATGGTCTAGACTCTTCCAGCCATGTACTCTTCTCCCCATGAAAAGGAGGAGATGGTAATCTAATGAACTACATTTTACAAGTGGGCAGAGACAATAGTAATAAGTAGTGTTTATAAATGGGAACTGCCTAACCCTCTCTTGCCTTTTCTTTCTCCATGGAGAGCAACCCAGCTGGTGCTTGCAAGACTGTCATCCTACTTTGTCTGTGTTTGCCTTTGAATGGATCAGCAAGGCAGACCTGTGTGCCTCACCCATGCTGGCTGGGTACTGATCTAGGTGTTTAGTTTTCAGAACTTCCTTTGCTCAGTCTCCTTGCACAGGCCTATCTGAATGCATGGGTCTCAATATAGAGATTCTAAATGGAGGAGAGGTTGGAGGCCCAGTTTAACTTCAATTCTAAGCCATATCATTTTACTTCTCTGTTTTCCAGACCCCTACAAAAAGAGATCCAGACATTCTCCCAGTGATTTTTAAAGAGGTATTTTGTTTTCTATTAGTTAATTTTCTTTTAATATCTACCACATTGGTCAAAACCGCCAAAAGGCAGACTAGGAGTAGGACTCCAATTTTCTCAACAAGCATAAAACATTATTTTCCAGCTCTTGCAAGTGAACCTCATTGACGAAGCTTCCTGATTTACACAAATTCACATTGATTTCCTTTCTCCGTTTTCTTCATCATATATAGCCCGTAACCATAGGCTTAAGTGCTAAATTATTTTCTGCCTCAAATATGATAGTAATTGTTTTATGCTCCCTAATTAAAGTATAACATCTCTGAAGATGAAAGTAGTTATTATACTCGAATACTTTTATTTTTGATATTCCCCTAGTGGGTGAATGAACATGGAGCTAACAACTACTATAAAGTACACAGAGCCTTCCTGCTAATATAAAAAAATCACCATTTGATATTAAATTCGTGAAGTTCTCTGATAATAATGTAGCATTTCCTTTTTTGAATGTAAATGGACATTTACATATATAAAGTCACATACTGGTGAATGGAAGGCATCCATAAAATGCCTAGTGTGGGGGAGGTTTGAAGGTAAACTACATCAGACTTAAAAGACAGCTTTGCATATTTAATTTGAAAAATTACTCTGCCTCAAAAAAATCTAAAGACTGTTATTATTTCCTTGCTTGAATGCTAATGTAGCCGGCTCCTCCTGTCCTTGCCCCTCACCCAACCCGTGTGTTTCCTACTTCCCAGACTGGCCTGTTCTGCTCCCTCAGTCGCCTTTGCTTTCGGTACCTAAATTACATGACATGAAGATGCATGCAAAATATTTCTAGTTCACAAAATACAATCCATCAACACTTCTTATGTATTGCACAGAAATGAATCCGTTTTAGCTGGGGAAGTAGATACATCAATTTAAGTGGAAGATTTTTGACAGTTTAATTCAAATTAAGTCCACTTTGTTCAATTAGAGGGTATCAGAGAGGAGACATAGGAGGATGGGGGGCCGGATAAGCATGTCTTATTAGAGGAAAACAAATGCACTTCTCCACATTAAACCTATCTGTGGAGATTTTAGTTAAAAAAAAAAAAGCGACAGCATAAAAAGTCACTAATTTATGTTCCCTCAACAAGCGGTGAATTACTCACTTCATTTTATATTGCTCTTTCTTTGCTTTTGGCCAGATCCTGACAGTGTTGAGAGATTACAGGGAGAAGGGGTGGGGTATGGACTCTTTTCCAATTTTGGAGATGGCTACACTATGTTGGCTATGATTCACTTAATGAAGCGTTTGCTAAAAGGCTTGATCAATGCCTAATAGCAGTGAGATTTTCAGGACTTAGACTTTGGGATTTGAAATGAGAAATCCTGTACTGTACAACATTTTTGATCATTTAAATTTTTTGGTCTTTGGAGTTCAACCATCTTAACATACAGTGCTCAAATAATTGTCATTATAGTCTGACTTTTGAAGATGAATCTAACATAGTACAAATCTCTGCTGCAAAACTCTAGGGCAGTAATCCTAAATCTTAATGCCTACAAAACCTTAGAAAATAGAGTAAATGAGTGAAAGAGACTGGAATAAGTCTAGGTAATGAGAGTGCTATGTAAAATTAGAAGCATGCTTCATCTAAAAAGGGGAATAAAACAGTACTTAGCTCTTGATCATTGCTGTTATGGAGTTGGAGTAGGGGCAGGCATAGGTTCATTGGATCTTCCAGTTTTTCATGTATTATACATATATGTATTCTCTGTATAGATTTTTGTATTCTATCTCTGTATGCATGCATGAAGTCTTCCAATTTTTAAGTGTTGGTGCAAGTGACATAAAACATGTCTGGGGCTGAATTTCGTCCACGTACCTCCATTGTGTGCTGTTCTTCTAGAGCATTACACAGAGGTAGCAAGTATACACTCTACTTGATACTACTTCCTCTTACTGTGCTCATGGCAGACGTTGCTCATTGATCATGAGATTCTTTCCCACAGAGTCTAGAAATGAACTTAGAACTATTTCTGACAGGCACTGCAAGGAGCCACCACCAACCATTCAGAGGTGGTGTGCAAGATGAATGCGTCTACAATCCTAGACACAGGAGAATTAGATCATATTCAAAGGTTTAGTCATACATGATAGGAGATTTTAAAACTTGATAAAGAATTGAGAAAGACACTAAATTGTGATAATTACATCTCATTATTTGATTGTATCATTCAACTTTTAAATTGCTTTCAAATATCTTTTCTAATCAGAGCCAGTGAGATCGTTATGAGGTAGGACAGAAATTGTGTCTATGTTCAAAAGGAGAACACGAATGTTCGGTAAAGTTAAACGAGTTGCCAAAGATCATACATCTAGCAATTAGGGGCATAAAAACATAGTATCTCAGGTAGCTGGGGATCTTGATAATAAAAAAATCACATAGAAAAATCCACGGGGAAAAAAATATTAAGCTCCTAGTACTGCGAACAAAACAGAGAAAAGTTCCACTGAAGGTTTAGTTTACTTACCTCCCCCTAATAACTAAGTGCAGCTGGAGAAACAAATGCCTGGTCTCGCAAAGTAATCCTACACCATTGAATTCCTTATACTTTATGATTGGCCTTTCTCATATTCTTTATGTTACCATTAAAGGAGAGTTGCAGCGGTGGGGGGTGGGGGTCGGAGGGAGGAGAGAGATTGATTCAGATCAAAGAGATTCCAAGAAAGAGCTCTTCTGTTCTTAACTGAGAAGGCAGTGCTTCCATTGTTCTTTCTAGCCTTTATTTCCCTCCTGTGTCATTGCAATTCTTGCCCACCATGGCAACTATCCACATATTTTTCTTGTAGGTTTTTAAAAGTAATTAGCCTGGTTTGTCCCCACATTTAAGGAGGAGAATTTTCTGGTTGGGGCATAACTACCACTGGTTCTTCCAACAAAAAAAGAACTGTTTTAGATACCTGTCACCATTCCTCAGTTACAGTGCTGCTGTCATGATGATGATGATAATGACTATGATGATTATGATTAATGATTATGTTAAGAATTCCTCCCATTTGAGCATTTTTAATAAACTATAGCATGCTTTCACATATTGCTCTACACTTGAGTTTTACAAAAACCCTCTTAGGTAAACAGAGCAGGTAGTATGAGAGGTAGAAAAAAATCGATGCTTGCAATTTTCACCAATTAAATGTCGAAATCAAATCAAATAAAAGCAATAACAAAGGCTAACATTTGCAATGGCAGAACACAAGGAGGAAGACCTTAAGACAAATACTGGCAGACACAGTAGAATCGTACAAAGATTTATTAGCCATTAGAATCCTTCACACACACTCACTCACTTCAATTCAGTTCAGTAATTTTTGGCTTTCACAGTTAGTTCTTTTACAATCCAATCCAATCTTTACGATTAACAGAGGGGGTTAGATTAGGGCCAGCGTATTGATCATGCTGACTTTTAGAGAATGAGGTACTATTTGTACACAGGTAAGGTATGGAAATATTAAAAAAAATTTTTTTTCTAAACCCAAATTTTATAACATTTTAGGAATGTGTTTATATGTGTGGTGATATTCTTAAATTATGTTATACTCCTGAATTTTCAACATATTAGGAAAAATGGAATTTGACTCCGTTCTCTGATTAGTGTTCATACAAATAGTTTTCCTGATGAGAATGCAGTTTTTGTTGCCTTCAGCATTCCAGTTCCTTCCCAAGATTACTGTTCAGATATTTTGCTATTCACTTATGCCAACTTCCAAGTTGCATTTTAATAAAAATATTTCTCTTGAATACTTTCAACCTATATCCAATATTCCTTTAATGCACTCGTATCTAGAGTGCTCATCGTGTCTGCCCACATTACAAACATTTTAATAGTTTCTTATAGAAGAAAACATATAACGTTTTAATTCTGAAATTAGCATCACTCTATTACTAACTCAGAGTATCATTATACCCTTTAAGATTGATTCACCTATCTGATTATTCATGCTACCTGTTATGCATCCATCAATCTATTTATTCATTTGTGTTATCACACAAACCTGTTTACCAGGTACTAGCTATAAGCCAGACCCTGGTGAATAAGGTACTATCTCTGCCTTGGAAAAGCTCATTGTATAGCTTATTGGTTTCAACCAAAGTGTTATATGAGAATCGCATGAGAATTTTAAAAAATATGGACACCTGGATTTTCCATTTCAGAAATTCTGATTTGGGTTATTTAATGTAGGACTTTAAAACAAGCAAAAACTCAGATGATTTTGATGTACAACCCCAAACAAGAAACATTGAATTATTAATCTCATATCAGTATCTAACAGTAGTATTCTCATTTTTTTTTGTCATGATAACTGAAATGTGGTGTGGCTTAATGAATTTTCCAGAGTATCAAGACAGAAAAAAATGACCAAAAGCTGGTTTAAATATACAGATTCTTTCTTCACCTACAGTGTTGTTTTCGTATTACTCCCTCTATCCCAATACTGCTTTCCATTCTTGCCAGAAAATCAAACCTGAACCTGATTAGTCCATATCAAAATACCAATTTATGCAATATGCAAAAATGCAGGAGAATGCTTATACAACATCACAGACCATAAGTAAATATTCAGACCATAAAATGCTATAGAACAAGAAATATAATTTTTTCAACAAATAAATTGCATAAAAATATGGACAGGTATCCTTATAGTAAAAGAGATTTAAAAGACACACCCACCAACTACAAAGTATGGAATTTATTTAGATCCTAATTTAAACAACCTATAAAAAATATAGAAAAACAGGAAACTTTACAATTTTACTTGTGTTATTAAGTATTTTTTTTAAATATGCTTTTTAAACATAAAGTATTTAAGTCTATTTATTTACATATAAAGTGTTTAGGTTTATTTATTTACTGTATGTTTAAAAAGAGTCGTTATTTTGTTAGAAACACCTACTGAAATATTTCTAGAAGAAATGATATAATGCCTGGCATTTACTTTAAAATAATCTGAATGGGGAATGGGCGTGTGTGTGTGTGTGTGTGTGTGTGTATCCTGAGATAATTTTGAAAGCTAGAGGATTGATATATGGGGGCATTATATTTTTCTCTACAATTTATATTATGGAAAACTTTTTTTAACATTTTCTATTATAACATATTTTTTAAGAAAATACTTCTTATGCTGCCGGAAAGGAGAATAAAGTCAGCTTGAATCCGGGGTCCTGGACAGTACAATGGAACAAGGACAAATGGAATAAAGTGTGAATTTCTGTCTCTCCTTCAATCCTCTCCACATCTAGCCCATCAAAAACTCATGCCAGAAGTTTAAAATTCATTCATGGTTTGCATTCCTATCTCCCTCAACTCTTCCACTCGATTTCTAAGACCTTTCAACTGCAGCCACAAATATCTTTTGATGTATTAAGAATTATGAGACTTCCCCTTATCCCATCTCCACCATCACTTTTCTAATCCAAGATCTCCTTCTTGATGACTGTACATCCTAACTCATTTCTTTCTCCCTCTAATTTTAAACCTCTATAATCCATTTTCTACTCAAAATCATGAGTGATCTTTTGAACATGGATGCTTGTTCACGTTACTTTCTTACTTCAAACTTTCTAACGACTTTTTGCTGTATTTACTTATTTATCCATTCTTTCATCATTTTTTAAGTTATTTTAGAGAAAGAGTCTCACTATGTTTCTCAAGCTGACTTCAAACTCCTGGAGTCAAGAGATCCTCCCACCTCAGCCTCCTTAGTAGCTGGGATTACAGGTGTGTGTCACTGCATCTGGATTTTGTTACTGTATTTAGAAGCAAACATTAATATCGTGTTAAGATATACATGATACTGCATAATGAGATCCCTGTCCAACTCTCTTTTATCTTGAGTCTTCCTCAGTGTACTTCTAACTTGGTAGGAGATATCTCAGGTAAGAGATATCCATTTCTAACTTTCTCTCCTCCTGGCCCACAATCATTTTATTCACTCTGGTACATTTGCATTATTGTCCCAAATTCTTCATGCCTCTTCTTATCTATGCTTTTTTCCATGTAAATTTGCCATGCCCTTCCCTTCTGGGTGAGATGTAATTTCCAGCTCCTGACTATAGATTTGGCCATATAACTTGCTCTGGACAATAAAAGGTGGTGACAATGATTGTGACAGTTCTGAGGCTCAGCCTAAGATGGCTTGTGTATTTATTCCTGTCTGTGCTTTTATGCTTAAGCAGACACAAGATGAACATGTCCCAGCAGACCTGCTGGTCCCAGGAGGAGGATAAAGGCAGAGGGTACAGAACTCCTCAACCTTAGGCTAGATCATCAAACCCCTGGTCAATGCTCAGACTCATGAATTAAATAAAGGGCTTATTGATATATGCTGTTGCCATTATGGAACTATTTATTACACAGCATTGCCCTGTCCATAACTGATTCACCCACTTTGGAGAGCAGGATTTGCTAATTTTTACCCCTCAGGGTTTTGGTGAAAAAAGCATAAGCATGTTCTTCAGCTCTCGATCTATGGCTTAGAAGTTGTTTGATCTAGGACAGTCATTTTATCTCACAGAGACTCAGCTTTCTTAATTAAATGAGGATTAAAAAATCTCTCTCTGACTCCCCAAGTGAAAAGAGACTAGAGTAAGTTACGTGAATGGGCTTTACAAAGTGTGAAGCACCTTAGCTCCAGGGGCCAAAAGGCGCTCTCTCTCACCCCCGCCTTTCAGTACCTCAATCACCGGCCAACCCTCTGGACCTTTGCTCTGTTTCCAAACACTGACAAACTGTCTAGACTCAGAGTATTCCTCCACAGATAGGATTTATGATCTTATAAACTCTGAATCACTGTGTCTAATAAAGAGTCTTGCAGGCTTGAGTGGTATCCAATTTCATAATTGCTGGAGTAACTCAATCATTTTCAAATATGCAGTTTCAGCAGCCAGAGACCTTGGGGACCAAGCAGACTTTACCAAGTGTGCCCCTGTCACCATCAGGCTAGCCTCCTAGGTGAGCCCTCTCTCCAGTCTGTAAGTGCTACAGGAATCTGAAGCAAATAAGCTAATAGATGGAGTTTTAACATTTTTTAAAAATTTCATTTTTTTACATTGTTTTTTCTATGTATGTAGAAGGAAGAACTGACATTAGCTCTGTGGAGATATGATTTAAAAGGAAGATAGTACCACTTTTTAATTTTTCAAATTAAACTTCTTGTGGTGCATGCATTTATGTGTGTGCGTGCATATATGTATGTATATAGGAGAGGCAGGTGTTTGAGTGGAGAAAAGGTAATAAAAGCGAAAAGAAAACTGCTCTTTTTTTCCCCTAATGTCAAAAATTTTAGTCTAGGAAAATAGCTCAAAACTACTTTAAATTTATCAAATGCTCCCTGATTGATCACACTTCTCATAGATTGAATATATTATTCCTTTTACCCTTCAAATCTTTGCTTTCATCTTTATCCTCCTCTTTCCTTCCCTTTCTCTGCTATATATACATAGGTCTCTTGACCACTCATGCTTCAAGTCTTATTTTGGACTCTAGTGGATAGTGGCTGAGTTCAAACTTCAGAGACAGATCACCTGGCACTTAATAATTGAGTCATCTTGGGCAAGTCACTTCAGCTCTGTGTCACACAGTGTCTCCAAGTATGGTGATAATAAAATGCACCTCAAATTACTCAGTATATAAATGTGATTGGTGTTTGGCACATACAGCTACCTAAATGTTTGCAGTTATTATTAGGTATTCTTTTTCCGGAAACCTTCCCAATCCCTAGTATGGTTAAGGGATACCTTTCATCCCTTGATAGCACTGATTTTCTTCTGATTTCATATTAGACTATAATCAGCAGGGGAGAAACCATGGCAGCTAATGTTTCATATCAAAAATCTATCATAGTGTTGATCACATAAAAAAGCACTAACCATTTTTTTAATGGCTGAATAAATAAGTGAAATCAGAAAAGTGGGAGAGATCTTGAAGGTCATCTCTTCCTACCTAGCTCGTTTCTTCTTTACATTGTCCCTTTATACCTTATCTTGTGGAAAGTAATCCAATTTCAGCTTGAGCACCTTGAGTGACTGGGAGCTCAGTGCCTACCAGATGTATTCCTGGGTAGCTCTAATCCCTAGAAGAGTTTTCTCTATATTAAAGTCATTCCATATGTATGTGTGTGTGTGTGTGTGTGTGTGTATCTGTGTGTGTATGTGTGAAACTTATCACCATTGGAGTAATGTCTTCAGCCACATGGATTGTTTCCAACATGACATTTCTTCAAATTTCGGATAACAGATATTGTATCTTACCAAAGCCTTCTCTTGGGCAGGCTAGCCATTCCAAATTTATTCCATCACATCTCATTCTACCTAGCTCCAAACTCAATAATATCACATATTCCTTCCACAAGCGGCTCATTTTTTATTTCAATAGTGCATAACAAACATTTCCCAAAGAGTGATATCTCCACAGATGTTAGAAGATTGGACCATAAAATTAAAAAGTTACAATAATTTTGGAAAGCATTGTGGTAAACAATATTAAATTGATACCTTTTTTGTAATATTTCTTGGAATTTTTAATATTCTAATGTGCTCTGTGAATCTCCAAAGGCTCTCGTAATATGCATCCTGTCTCAAAATTATTTGACCAAAGAAATGATTTGTTTTTCTCCTAAGGCATCTTACAGGACTACTGTTCCATGGAAAATTCATTTAGAGATGCTGAATCAATATTTATATAAACTTGTGATTAGATATCCTAATATATTGCTTTTTAAAATTTCTTTCATTCATTTTTAAATAAATTTAATTTTAGATTTACAGAATTATTTTTCAGATAGTTCAGAGAGCTCCTGTATACCATACACTCTATTTTTCCTATTATTATCTTACCTTGGTATAACGTATTTGTAACAATTAATGACCCAATATTGAAATGTTGTTATTAAAGTTCAGACTTCATTCAGATTTCCTCAGTTTCTCCCTAATGTCCTTTGTTCTTGTTTTGTTTCAGGATTCCATACAGGATACCATGTTACAGTTAGTCATGTCTCCTTAGGTGCTGCTCAGTTGTGACAGTGTCTCAGATTTCCCCTGTTTTTTGATGAGCTTGACAGTTTTATGGAGTACTAGCCAGGTATGTTTTGCAGAATGTGTCTCAGTTAGGATTTATCTGATGCTTTTTCTCATGATTAGACTGGGAAAAAAGTATTTTAGGAAAAAAGACCACAAAGGTAAAGTGTCATTCTCATCATATATCAAAGGTATATACAATCAATATGTCTTATCATCTTGATCACTTGGCTTGAGGTTATGTTTGTCAGGTTTCACCCTTATAAAGTTATTGTTTTTCTTCCTCCTTCCTGTCCGTATGTAAGGCATGGGGAGCTATGTTCCTCTGCATTAAAGAGAGTTTATTACATAAACTATTTGTAATTCTTCTGCATGGGAATTTTGTTGATTATCCCCCATATATTTATTCATTCAATTATTTATTTATAACAGTATGACTCATGCATATATATTTAACACTTTGGATTATAATCAAATGCTATTTTATTTTCTCTTTGATCAAATGTTCCAGCTTTGATTATTGGTAGCTCTTGTGGTTGGATCCTGTGTTCCTTTGATATAACACAAATATATGTGTGTGGGCGTGTGTGTGGGTGTGTGTGTTGAGGTATGATTTAACACTTTCTTACTTTCTATCAGTACAGAATGCTGGAGTGCTATAGGTTCATCTTGTACATGTCCTGCCCTACAAAATGTGCTTCCTGCTACCCAGATGTTTTTCGCTCATCTGGAATATTCCCTGTCCCTTTCCTAAAAATAGCCATTTCTCCAAGGAGCCCTGGTTTCTTTCATTAGAAATCGGGAGGGGGGGGCGGGCGGCACTGGAAACTAGTACAACCTCTATGTAAAGTAATATGGAGATACCTCAAAGAGCTACAAGTAGAACTACAATTTGATCCAGCAATCCCATTACTGGGCATCTACTCGAAGGAAAAAAAGACATTCTATAAAAAAGACACCTGCACTAGAATGTTTACAGCAGCAAAATTCACAATTGCAAAGATGTGGAAACAACCCAAGTGCCCATTAATACATGAGTGGATTAATAAAATGTGGTATATGTATACCGTGGAGTACTACTCAGCCACAAAAAGCAATGGTGATCTAGCACCTGTTTTATTATCCTGGATGGAGTTAGAGCCCATTCTACTAAGTGAAGTATCACAAGAATGGAAAAACAACCACCACATGTCCTCACCATCAAATTAGTATTAACTGCTCAACACTTATGTGCACATATGAAAGTAACATTCATCAGGTTTCAGGCAGGTAGGGGAAGAGGGGATGGGTATATTCACACCTAATGGGTGTGGTGTGCACTGTTGGGGGGATGGACATGCTTGTAGCTCTGACTCAGGCAGGGCATAGGGAGTATATGTTACCTAAACATTTGTACTCCCATAATATTCTGAAATTAAAAAAGAAGAAAAAGAAGAAGAAATCAAGATTTGAGTGATAGGTGCCCAGATACCTGCTGGGATGTTTTTGTTTCTAGGCCCTATCAGCTGACAGAGCAAAGAAATGTGAGTATATGCTAACCTGTGTATATATATATATATATATATACACACACATATATGTAAATATGTATATATGTAATCTGCATCTAAATGATACCAAACTAGACTGCTGTCACCAACTCTAATCCATAATAACACAAGTCATTCTAGCCTTCTTCCCTTTCGACTGCCTGTAGCCTTTTGCCCTAAGGATGGGTGACCTGGCTCCCACCATCTGCCATCCATAAACATAATTGCTCAATTCCAATAGATATGTGTAGTGGTTTTCAGAGTTGTTAACCCACACCCTTGTGAAAAAACAACTTTATCAACTAGAGTGCAGAGCTATGTACAGTTCATTTGCCTTTTTCAGTCTTACATATTTTACTCATTTCCAAAGTTACTTAGGTCAGCAACTTTGTCCATAACTCCCTTCAGTTTGATTGATAGGTAGTTATCATTAATGGCTATCAAGCCCAAATTATACTACAAATTTCAAATTTTTTTATCTTTTAATTAAAGTAATTCCTCTACACACACACGCACACACACATTTACATTTTCTTTAAAACTACTGTCTGATTTAAGCTTCTCTTGTTTCAGATTTTCCTCTGTCCTCAACTATTAGGAAAGATATGGCTCTAAAGAGGTGATATTTAGGATCACAGGCAGTAACAAAACTAGCAGGTTTATATCCATTTGTGTCAATATATTGTTAAGAATTACCACTGACTTTATTCAAGTATGAAGTAGGGATTCATAATGATCATGATTTGAGGATGTGGTGAAGGCCCCTTTCTCTGTAGAATCTTATTTACTCACTAATGTAGTCTGTTTTCTGCTGTTGTAATAGAATACCACAGACTGGGTAATCTATAAAGAAGAGAAGCTTATGTGGCTCACAGTTCTGGAGGCTGAGAAGTCCAAGAGCATGGTGCTGGTATCCGGCGAGGGTCATCCTATGGCAAAAGGCATAACATGGTGAATAAGTGCAGGAGACACAGGGAGAAATGTGGCTGAACTTATCCTTGTATTAGGAACCCACTCCTGTGATAACTAACCCACTCCCACGATGACAGGATTAATCCATTCATGAGGGTGGATCCCTAATGAGCTAATCACCTCTTAAAAGGCACTATCTCCAAATGCCATTACATTGGCAATTAAATTTCAACACGAGTTTTGGTTGGGATATTCAAACTATAGCACTCATTTGCATTTTGGATACTATTTTTTTTTATGGCCAATCTAAGGTGTTCTCCTTCATGATGACTCTTCTGACCCAATCTATTTTGGAATCAAATACCTCCAATTGTATATGGAGTACCTTGTGATAAAGAGCTTTTGCTTATTAAATGCATATTCATTGTTAACACTTTGGTAGGTTGAAATGTAACCTTATCACAGTCATTTGTAAATGAAGAATTAGAGGTTTAGAAACATTAAGTAATTTTCTCAAACTTACACAGCTATGGAGTAGCAGGGCAAAGATACAACTCAGACAGTCTTATTTCAATGTAACTTTATATAGAACAGTGTTTAAATGAAAAAGCTTGCCAGACTTCTATTTAGACCACAGGACTGCATGTCTATATCATTACATTGTTATACTAGGTCTCTCTTAAGATTTTTCTGAGCATACAGACTATCTTATTTCCTATTGATATTCACAGTACCTAGTGTGTGACTTAGCATGTCATGGAAACTCAGTGTATAGCCATCAAATATATATGAGTATCAAACTCAAATAATTATTTAGATTTCATTCATTAAACTTATTTTGCTTTTATCTTTTTTGGTCTTCTTTTTGTGTTGTTGTTGTTGTTGTCCCAGGTTTATTGAAAATATTACAGCAGAGAAGAAAGATTCAAATGTCTCTACATGGGGTTTTGAAATTCATCCCAACTGTAGTCTGAGTGACCTGCAGTTTGGACAGACTGCCACAATCCAAAAGCTTCAGCATTTCCTTAGGACCAGAATCTACTTCAGTCATCTCCTGATCCAGTGTTGGGACCTCAGGAACATAATTATCTCTGCTTTCTCTCTCCTGCAGCTTGGAGGAGATCCCTCTTGCTGGGCCTCTCCGAGCCTGCCTCATCAGATGCGTGACACAGCCTGCTGCCTTGTTGCAGAGCTTCTTGCTGGGACTAGCGGTGATCTCCTTACACACATGCTTGTTCATGTGGAAATCATTGCCCGGGCACACGCAGTACTTCTCGATGATGACCCAGGCCCCCTTCTTCACAGTTTTGGTACAAACATAGCCCAGGTGGGCAGGTTATTGGTAAAAGAGCTATCTTGGTCTTTTTGATGTTCCCCAAACAAATCAATCTTACAGTTTCTTCAGAGCCGTTGCACTTTGGTTTGTTTGTTTCTGATTGGAATGTGCTGCCCCAGCCTTTCTATTACTTGCTTCCTCTCATCATTCTGATCTCTACTCAAAAATCACCACTCCAAAGAGTATGTGTGTGAGAGAGATTGTGCTATCTAAATAGCACCACTTCTACTATTCTCCAGTTCTTTATTCTAATTTTACAGTAGTTATTAGTATCTGTTAAAGACTGAGTTGTGTCCCTCTCAAATTCATATATTGAAGTCCTAACCCCTAATGTGACTATGTTTGGAGACAGGGCTTTGAAGGATGTAATTAAGGTTAAATGAGATCATAAGGGTAGTGCCCTAATCCAATAGGACTGGTGTCCTTATAAGAAAAGGGAGGGTCACCAGCGATTTCTCTCTCTCTTTCTCTCTCTCTCCTTTCTGTCTTTCTCTCTCACAATGTGCACCGAGAAAAGGCCATGTGAGGACAAAGAAGGCATCACAAACATGTTGAGCAGAGAGGCCTCACCAGAAACCAATCCTGATGGCACCTTGATCCTAGACTCCAGAACTGTGAGAAAATACATTTATGTTATTTAAGCTGCCCAGTCTGTGGTATTTTGTTGCAGCAGTTACAGCAACTCAAGCAGACTAATATACTAACTTTATATTGTATACCTGTGTGTTTTTCTGTGTCTCCTGGAATACAGTATAAGCTCCTTGGCAATAAGGAAGTGTTTCTTGTATTATTGTTTTATTCCCAAAGTATAAAATAGTGCCCAGCATGTAGTAGGTGGTCAATAGGCTTTTGTTAAAAGAATAGATGAATAAATATTAATTGAAATTGATTAATAATTATGAATTGATAATTTATATAAAATATAGGTCAATCAGGGGGGTAATTGTGGCTAAATTCAAATAATTACAAACACATGTTTTGAAGTTTCCTACAAGTCACCTAGTGTGACTTGCTTCCCCCAAGGAAGACCGTTCACACACTTATTAACATCTTTAATACAGAATGAGTCATGTTTTATAAGACAGGACATTTCATTCCCAAAATTTATCATTCATAAAAAAGGTTTCTTTATTTATTTCAGATACTATCTCATACTAAAAGCGTCCTTTATCCCCCATCGGTCCAATTCAAACATTAGGATGAACACTGACCTCTAGTAACTTACCCCCAGAAACTTCGGACATCTTGTAATGTTAAATTTCCTTTTAGTCAGGAATTCCCCCGATATCTCACTTGATCAATAAATTGTTCCCCATGTAGAGCTTTAATCTCCTGTTTCCATAGTTTGTTAATGTGTAAAATTCTCCATTATAAAAGTAAATGAACAGATAATCCTCCCTTTTACTCCACTCTAGCAACCATTTTTAATTCTCCTTTTCAAAATCTATCACTCCCTCATAAGAGCTTTCCTTTACTATCTCTACTCTTTCCTCTAAATCCAGACTCAACCAAAAGTTATTTTTCTAAGTCCACAGTATTTTCTAACTTCAAATCCATTGAACAATTTTCCTGAGCCTTCAGTGGTACTCAACATGCCTCCTCACTTTGTCTTCGTGATGCCATCCTCATCTGGGGCGTCTCTGGCCTGTCTGGTCGCTACACTTATCAAATGCCTCTTTTGACTCTTCAACTTATTCTTTTTATTAAATAATGGTATCATCCCTGAATTTTTCCTTATCCCTCTCATTTGTTCCATCTACATGTTCTTGGGTGATTTGATCCCCTCTTGAGGTCATATTGGCTACAAATCTGACCATTCTTTATGCTTCTCGCCAAGAATGCCTAGGTGAGCTCGACATCAACATAAACAAGTTCTTCATAAATACCATGACAGGGGCTGGTGATGTATCATGGTCACCATGAAGCCAACATTTTCAAAATGTTCACCATTATCTTCTCTTTTACACCTTCTTCTGTTGCTTTGCCCCTCCCTCTCTGGTCTAGTAAACTGATATTCCCATGTGCTTCTTACCCTGGCATTGGTATGGTCAAACTGGAGTCGGTAGACTGGGAGTCATCTACAGCTAATAATCCTACTTTGCCACCTAGCCTCTGTAGAAGCAGCCATGACGTGTGTTTGCTCCACCTTGAAGACTCAGATTTCCCTGCAGCCCATCTTCTCCCTCAGTGAATGAGAAAGACTTATTTGCTTTTCCACTCCCCCCTGCTGCAGTCACAGGTGTCAGAACAGATCTCTGAGGCAACTCTCAAGCCTAAAAGCTAGTGGCAGAGCAAGCTGTAAAATGCCATACACTCAAAGACAACCTGGCCAATCTATAACATTCCAAGGAGATTTAGTATTCACAAGTTTTCCATGAAGCCCCTAGGGATTGGAAAAAAAAGGCTAAGCTTTTTCTGGATGAATTTTTGATAAAGATAATTTTAAAGATATTTTTAAAATTTAGCATGAAAAAGAAGGAAACAAATCAATTTTTTTTCAACTACAAAGGAGTCACTCCAGTTGTCTTGACAGAATTGAGTGAATAATTTGACCTGAAGGGATAAAGGGGGAGGGATAGCTTTGCTTAATACAATCCTCTCCCCTACTTCTCCCCACCCCAAGGCAGCACATTAATCAACCTCAGTTGACTGTCTGTCTCATTCCTCTCTTAAATAATACCTGTACCAAAATGTGAGATGATGCATGTGTTTAATTCCTAGAAGAGATGGCTCCAGATATGGAGTTCATGGAGAGAAGATGCGATTATAAAAATGTGGTCTAAGGAGACTGAAGTGTGTGTGAGGATGCTGAAGTTTTGTTTCTTTTAACTTTTTTTTTCTTTTTTTGGATCTTGGAACATCAATTCTCAACTAACAGAACTGGAACAGGTCTTTCAGGAAACTCAGTCCAAACCTCTGATTTTACAAATAAAAAACTGAGGCCCAGAGAGGTAAGTGATAATGATAGCATAATAAACTCAGATCTTCTCATTCTTATCCCAGCAAATAATTCATTAAACAGTGCCAAATACCATTCTACTTCTGATCTATTTTCTCAGCATGCAATCTTTACTCATTTCCTTGCCATTTGGCCAGTACTTTATTGAAAATGCTCTCTTATGTTAATGACAAACCTGTAGTCACAAAAGTCATTCATACTTTTTGGACATTTGAAACAATTTACACAGTGAATGTCTGCATTTAAAAAGATCGTTATTTCAAAATATTACAGGGGTACAAGTGTTTTTTGCATGGCTTTATTATTCCTGAGTCAGAGTTATAAATGTGTCCATCATCCAGATTGTGTTCATTGTACCTGTTAGGTAGGTTTTTGCCCATTCCCACCTTCCCCCTTCTCCCTTCTTGATTTCCACTGAGTTGTACTTACCTCTATGCACATGTGTGCTCATCAGTTAGTTCCAATTTAATAGTGAGTAACATGTGGTCTTTGTTTTTCCATTCTTTAGATACTTCACTTAGGATAATCCTCTCCAGTTCCATCCAAATTATTGCAAAAGGCCTTAATTCCTTCTTCTTCATGGCTGAGTAGCATTCCATAGTATACATATACCACATTTTGTTAATCCACTCATGAATTGATGGGCACTTGGGTTGATTCCACATCTTTGCAATTGTGAATTGTGCTGCAATAAATATTCCAATGCAGGTGTTTTTTTGATAAAATAACTTCTTTTCCTTTGGTTAGATACCCAGTAGTAGGATTGCTGGATCAAATGGTAGGTCTACTTTTAGTTCTTTGAGGAATCTCCATACTGTTTTCTGTAGAAATTGTACTAATTTGCAGTCCCACCAACAGTGAATAAGTGTTCCTTTCTCTCTGCATGCACACCAACATCTAATGTTTTTGGACTTTTTAGTAAAAGCCATTCTGACTGGGGTAAGGTCATACCTCATGTGGCTTTAATTTGTATTTCCCTGATGATTAGTGACATTGAGCATTTTTTCTTATGTTTATTGAACATTTGTCTATTTTCTTTTGAAAAACTTCTGTTCATGCCTTTTGCCTACTTTTTAATGGGATTGTTTGTTCTTTTCTTGCTGATTTGCTTGAGTTCTTTGTAGATTCTTGTTATTAGCCCTTTATCGGATGTATAGCTTGCAAATATTTTTTCCCATTCTGTAGGTTGTCTATTTGCTCTGTTGATTATTTCTTTGGCTGTGAAGAAGCTTTTTAATTTAATCAAATCCCGTTTATTTATTTTTGTTGTTGCTGTGATTGCCATTGGGGTCTTCTTCATAAATTCTCTGCCTAGGCTGATGTCTATAGGAGTTTTTCCGCCATTTTCTTCTAGTGTTCTTATGGCTTCATGTCTTACATTTAAGTCTTTTATCTATCTCATAATAGTTTCTTCTGTGAGAATTAACTACTTTAGGTCCTTTTTTTTAAAAAAAAAAAAAAGTACCACTCTACTACTGACCCTTCTTAAAATACCTGTGCCCTGTATTTAGTAGCGTGCTAGCAAATGTTTAACAACTGGCTCTCTGGGGTGGTGAGAGGAGAGGGGCCTGATTTGTAGTGTTTGCTGATGTTTGTGATTTAAATACTTCCACTGTGGCCTAGTTCAAGCTACTGATGTGATAAATAAGTGAAAACAGAGTTAATAAAAAGTGTGTTAAATTCAATCAGGCAAGCCTGGGTGAACCAGCTCTAACACACCATCACAATTATCCTCTAGGTTCAATCCCTAGATTTCTCATTTTTGCCTGGATTCTTGAACCCATCCCTTTATATGCTTATTATTTCATTTAAATGTCTACCACTTATCTTACAGTCAAGAATTTCTCTTCACTTTCTATCTAGCATTTCCACCCATTATTGGCTGTATAGCTTAAGTTATATTTGCATGTGACTCAAATCATTGTTCTCTCTCAATAACTCTGCCCCTTCTAATTTGTCATTCTCTGCATCACCAACTTTCTGATCAGCTAAGATCAAGATGACACACCTTTGACTCTTGACTTTTATTTATACCTGCCCCGACATCTATCCAGTATTTAGGCCATGTTAGAGATACATACAGGTTAACTGTGGTATTCAAACTTTTGTTTCCTTGACTTACGAGCCTCAGATTATTTGGATCACTGAGATGGAACCTTAAGTATTGAGTCAAACATCTCCTTTAACAAATGCGCCATTCACATCTTTTATGAGCCAGTTTTTCTAAAGGTGAGAATGTTCCATTTTCCACTGACTGTTCACTGAACCCAGATACAATGTCTGGCACAGTGTGACTGGGGTCTCTGCCCAGGGCATAGCAAGGTTAAAATCAAGATTCCAGCAGACTGTATTCTGTTCTGCAATTTCTGGATAGGGAAATAAAAAAAGAAAAAACTTTCTTTCATTCTCTTTCTGGTTGTTGGCAGAATTCAGTTCCTTGTGGTATAGGACTGAGGTCCCTACCTGCTGGCTGTCAACCAAGTATTGTTCTCAGCTTTAAATGCCACCTGCATTTCCTGCCAAATAGCCATCTCCATTTTTAGGCCAGCAACAGTGCATCAAATCATTCTCATGCTTCAAAGTCACTGACTTCCTCCTCTGCCACCAGCCTAGTCAGGCCTATCTGTGTAATTTCAATATCTTGAGGTCCACTGAGGTGGGACCTTAATTTCATCTGCAAAATCCCTTCACTGTAGAACCTATAGTAGTATGTGATTGAATAACTAGGAGAAGGAGTACGTATATTAGAGTCTAGGAATCTTGGGGGACTGTTAGATTTCTGCCTACCACAGTATCTGTTGACTCTTTGCTTGGAAACTTTTTTTTTTTCATACTTCTTTGACATTCTTTAATTCAGAACATCAAGTGAGTTCTTTATATACTTTGGATATTAACCTCTTATCAGATACATGGTTTGCAAACCATTTCCTCCATTCCATAGGTTGCTCTTTCCTTCTGTTGATTGCTTTCTTTGCTATGTAGAAGCTTTTTAGTTTGATGCAATTTTACTACTATTTTTGCTTTTGTTTTCTGTACTTTTGGTGTCATGTCTAAAAAAAAAAAAATTGCCAAGGCTCAATTTTCTTTTTAATTTGTAAAATATTTACATGGTTCCAAACTTTGAAAAGTATTTTATTATTTAGAAAGTATAATTTTATTCTTTGTCCCTCCCTACACACTGTTTTATCTTTGACCATACTCTTCGTCATTTTTATCAGATTTGATTTATCCTTCAGTGTGTATGTGTTTGTGTGTATGTAACTGTGCACATGTGCATGTATGTGTTTGTTTCCCTCTTAAACATACAGAAGGTAGCTCATTTGAAATACCAGTCAGCACCTCTTTTATAACCCCCTACTTAACAATGTATGTTGGGGATATTCCATGGTATCTATAAAAATATCTTATTTATTCTTGTGTACACTTTATAGTATTCCATTGTGGAAATATTTCATGGTGTATTTAAGCAGATCATTACTGAAGGACGTGTGGATTGTTTTCAGCCTTTTGTACTTATAAGAAAAATAAGACACAGTAAAAAAAACACATGTACATGTAATTTCGTATTTTGACAATTTAACTAACTTTGGATAAAGCTGCTGTGAGTGGTTGCAAAACTCACTGAATCTTCTCTCCCCCTATCTTTTCAAATGCATCTTTCCTTCGGGGAAGGATGTTTTCCTGCTATGCTGTGTGAGCTCAATGTAAAGTCCCCCTTCAGAATCTTTAGTAAGGCAGAAATTACTTTCTCTCACATATCTATCTAGCCATATTTTATTCATCATTCAGATCACATATTGAACTCCACATTTTCCATATATTGTTCCATGACCAATTTATCTACTATTGCATTCTTTCTGCATTGAAATTGCATAACAGGATTACTCCTCTTGGAACATAATCAGTAACCATCCTATAGTTTTATTGAGATGTGGCATATGTCAGCATCATATTATTACAATGAAATATTACATTCCTGTAAGGCAGAAACTGTCACATTTTTTCTGTATCTCTCATAAGTCTATCATTGGATTGATTACAAGATAAGCATGCAATAAAAGTACTTACTGAATTAAATTAAATCAAATTGGATTGATTCTCCTGGATCATCAGCATTTTCTGAGGCATGATAGAGAGTTATTCTACTGTGAGCAAACATACCTTTTTGAAGCACAAAATAGTGTGGAACTTAAAAAAATGGTTTCAACATATATCTTAACTAACAATAGCAACAAAAGAACAATGGGCATATAAACAGAGAGATGTGTTATGTTACAACCCTGGAGTGGGGGAGTATTACTATGGGTCTAATTTAAGGTACTGGTCCTACTCTGCATGAATTATATAATGAAATAAATGTATTTTTAAAAAATTTCCTAGGAAACATAAATCATCCATAAACAACATTCTTCACTGAGCAGAATCACTTTCTAATAACAAAAGAGAAACAGGATTTTTGATTGGTAGACATTTAAATCACAGTTTGGCCCTTTCTATTAATAGTTATGTTACATTGTACAAATTACTTCACTGAGATAAAGGAGTTAGTACTAAGAGTCCCACCTACCTGATAAGAGGATTGAATATCACAAAATATTAAAATGTGATTATTGATTATGCTCGTGCTAGTTATAACTATAGAGGTAAAGAATTAAAATCAAGAATGATGAAATGACTTCCATGAAATCACTAAGAGTTGGTGACAGTTTTGGAATATGAGCTCAATGTCTTTATTTCAGATCCAGTTTTACTTCTACCAGGCCTTCAGTATTTCACTGTACTGTTTTTTAGGACCCATCATTGAGAGGATACCCTTGCATTGCCTTCTTACACTAATTTCTGTAAACTGACACTTTATAGCTCACCACTTTGGACTTGTCTGCTACATTTTCACCTGGAATTAGCATAATTTCCCTGTTTTTGAGCTACTTGATGTGGAAATTTTTTTCCTACTAGAACCCGAGCTTCACTCTACCACTTCATTGAATATGGACCAAAAATTATCACTTTCAGAGTCATGACTTGCAATCACTTCAAGCTGTCAACTCAGAAGTAAAAAGTTTCTAATCTCATAACTTGTTCTTGGAGTCAAGTGATGTTTCCAAACCAGATTTTTTTTTTTTTTATTATGTTTAAGAAAACCGATGTACCATTCCTGAACCCCTCAGGCTTCCTAAGTCTCCAATGTCAGTTCCTGAAGTAACTAGAAAACCTGCCAAATCTGACCTTCTTTAAACAACATAACTCTCTCTTTTCCAGAGGAAAACTGTAAAGATCAAGTCACAGCTGTACGTAGTACCTAATTAAACAAGTGTAAGAAAGCTGAGAAAGGTCAGGTTGTCAAAAATCATTGCTGTATCTTTACTGGATTGTATTTAAAGACTGATTGCAGCAGAGAAAATAACTCAATAAGGTGTATGAGACTGGAATAACAAATGAAGTCAAGGGTCAGACTTCTGCCTGGCACATAACAAAAGATGTGGAGATAAAAACCTAGGAAACAAAACAAGGGAAATGAAAGGGAGAGAGTATGTGGTAAGCAAAACAAACAACTGATATTAATATGGAAAAGAGGTTCCATAAGCCAAGTTCAAAGAGGAAACAGGAAAAAATTACAGATGACAGTTTATTAACTTGATTGTTTTTTGTTGTTTTTAAATCATGGAGTAAAAAGAATATGTATGTCAGAGATGATACAGGAAGAGGCTACTGTGATTACATACTTAAGCTAAAACAGAATAAAGGATAAATTAAATATTTTAAACCAGTAAAACACATTTGGTCTGGTCCAGAGAATATTCTTAATTACCTGTGCAGACTCAGAACTTCCTAGGTTGCATGCTGTTTACCTGAGGCGTCTTATAGTCATCTTGTTTCTCTTCCACCTATCCTTTCCATAAGAGTTGAAGTTGGAAGGACCCCTAAAGAGCTTGTCCCAGGGAAACTAGAGTACACAAGCATTGTTCCAAATTAGCAGTTTCTTGCTTGAGAAAGGAGGAGGTGGAAATATTTTTTCTTCTTTAAGTCTACTTTATTTTTGAAATATTGTAGACATGGACCCACTGGGAAATTCTATGGGGTTCTAGTTAGCATCTGAGTGTAATTTTCAGTTCAGTAAACTTTGGTCTGTTTTTCTACTCTCTCTCTTTTGAATCTCTGAGGATGCTGTGTAATCTGAAGGATAGACTCTGTGGCCTGTGGGAGTGAACTGCTTGTGTTTTGGTAAGTGAACTGGAGTATATATTTCTTTCTTTCTTTTGTTTTTTTTTTCCTTGAGAAGACTTTCCTATTCAAGTGAGAAAATATACAAAAGCATAACTGCCTAAAACAAATAGGTATGTGTGTTTGTGTGTCTATGTATAATTAAAGTATTTTTTTATTCAATCTACTGGAGGTCCTTAGATCTTTTTTAATCAATGTTATTAGTCAATTATTTTTGAACTAAGCTGTAATAGAATATGTAACTTGCAACAATGGAGGAGAGTACATTTTTATTACTCTGACAGATGAGAATTCACCCTTTTCCTTCAACCGTCAGAATGGCATGGATGCCATCTCGTCATGAAAACTGACAATGCATTTAAATAGTGCACCATTGCAAGTATAATTGCAATTTGTTGTAATTTCTGCTTAAATTCCTCCCTGACACAGTTGATTTATTTTGCAAATCAGTGCATCTAGAGGGTATACTGTGTCGCATTATGGGCCTTTGATATAGAACCTTTGTTTTATAACGGGGAAAATAATTAGCTTTTGGATAAGCTTGAGTTGCCATGTCAGGCGCTATCCGTGGTGCTGAAAGAAGTTATTAGCGCTGAGCTAATGAAGGCGCTCAGCCAGGCTCTGCCACCTTACTAATTTGTCTCTTTGGGATTTTAGTAAAATTAAAAATGAGATAAGCACAAAATGGAATGAATTTTATAGGAAAACTAGTAAACTTGTTGATAGAGTCTATTGAGACCCCCGATAAAGCCAAATTTAAGGAAAATTTTTATTTACCAAGTTGTTGTTTGTTTGCCAAACAGTAGTTCCCTTAGTGTTGGTGATAAAATTGTTTAGGCATATTTTAATTAACTTTTATGTAGTTTTCTCTATCTAGAATTACAAAGCTTGTTGGAACTTATCAGAAAGTTGCAATGTCAGCATTCATTCTATGCCAAATAAAGATCTAATTTCAAGATACTCTCTTTGAGACTAAAAAGTAGATTTGTATTAAAGGCAAATATTATGTGAAAGGTAGAGTAAAATGAGTGAGAGTTGGCTTTTAAATGCAACATTTCACCTATGGGTAACTCATGCTTCTCTGTCTCTATCCTTTGAAATTGCTAAAGTAAAATCTAATTGTTGAGTGGCTCATGCTTCCTTTGACTTGATACATTGGAACTTGTTTGCACTGCAACCAGCAGCATGTTTAACTTGATGCTGGTTAGGGGAGTATTCGGGCTCAATTCTAAATATGATCATCACCAGTTGGTTATTTTATACTCCTATTAGGTTATAAAATAGCACTCAGGTATAAACAGTAATCACAAAGCTGTGATGCTGGGAAAAAATAATCACGTTAAATTGACCTTCATGAATAACAAGTGACGTTCCATTTCACTTCATTTCTGTTCATTTTAAAACCAGTATTAGTTTTTCTGGCACATAATTTTTCATTGTTTGCTGAACACAGCTCTATTAGAATGATTCACTGTCTTTAATATTAGTGATTATGGTCATTTCAATTACACAGTGTGTTATGCAGTTTGTTGTATTACTCTCCATATCTCCGCTATTTGTGCTGGAAAGGATTAAATGTAGCAGTGGTGGAAAGAAGTTGGGGTTCTGTGGGTGGTAAAGAACCCCTATAAACATTTATAAGGTAATGTGTAGAAAGTTTTGTATATAAGTAAGCTTTTCAAAATTGCAAGATATCAAAATGAGATTAAGTCATCTTTTAATGTCACTGGACATGAATATCTTAGTTATCCTTAGCATGTGTGTGTATGTGTATACATATTTATATATTTACTTCAAATTTTACATCATCATCTTTGTGAAGATGTAGTTTCTATGTAATAAAATCATCCATTTTAAATATACATTCTAAAGAGTTTTATAAAACTGTACACCCATAAAACCACCTACCAATCAAATAAAATGCTCGTATCACCCCTAAAATATTCCTTTATGTTCTTTTCCAGTCAATCTGCCCTACCACTAACCTCATGTAAACTGTGATATTATTTCTATCACAATTAATTTTGGCATTTTTATAACTCTCTATAAATGGAAAAATAGACAATGTACACTTTTGTATCTGGCATATTTGTAAGACTAAGTTGTTGTAGTTTTGAGTAATTTGTTTTATACCTTAGTTGTATATCATTGTATGAATATACCAGAATTTCGTTATGCATTCATGAGTGATAGACACTGGATTGTTTCCACTTAGGGCTATTTTGAAGCAAATGGTTGTGAATATTTGTATATCTTTTGTATGTAAACATATGTTTTCATTTGTTGTGGGGAAACATCTAAGTTTGCAATTATTGGGTCACATGGTAAGAGTGTGCTTAATTTTGTGTGAAATTATCAAAATGTTATTTAAGTACCATTTTCAATCCTATAAGTTTTTTATGACATTTCTGATTGTTGCACATTATAATCAACACAGTATTGATGGACTTTTAAATTTTAGTTATTTTAGAGATGTGATGGTACTTGACTGTGATTTTTAAATTAATTTTCCTAATAATGAATGATGCTGAAAATTTTTCATGCACTCATCAGCCATTATATCATTTTCTTTTTAAAAGTATGTGTTCATATCATTTTCCCATTTGTGTGGGGTTGTTTATTTTTACTATTGAGTCATAAAAAATGTTTGTACTATTTTCTGGGTAAAAGTCCATTGTCATATGCATGTTATAACAATATTTTCCCAAAGTATCTAGGACTTTTTTAAAAAAAAAATTAACCATATTTTTAGATGTAGTCCAACTTAATATATTACCATTTACGATAAGTACTTTCTGTATTCTAAGAAATCTTCGCCTATCCCAAAATTGCCTGCTTTAGAGGAAAAGCATTTACTTTTGTCCGTTTGTTTGCTTTTTACTCATTATTTTCTTAGTTGCAGTAGTTTCGGAGATGTTCTTTATCAATTTAAAGAAATTTTTGTCTGTGTTTAAGTTGCTGGAAATCTTTCACCTTAAAGAACATTGACTTTTATTAAACCATTTTCAGCATCTTTGGGAAAAAATTACGTGATTTTTTTCTCTGTTCTATTAATATGATTAATTGTATTGATTGATTTCTAAATGTTAATTGTAGCCTTGGATTCCTGGGTAAACCACATTTTGTTGAGTATATTTGCATCTCTGTTTGGGGGACATTGGCTTATAGTTTCCTTTTCTTATAATGTTTTATGATCTTTTGGTATTGTCATTATGCAGGACTCATACTAGAAATGGGAAAGGTACTTTCTACCTCCAATTGCTCAAAGAATTTGTGGGGGAATAATATTATTTCTTCCTTAAATGCTTGAGAGAATTTACCCATGAAGCCATAAGAGTGGTGTAGTTTTCTTTAAAAAAAACCCAAATTATGAATTAATTTTTTTTATTAGCTAGAAAGTTACTTTTATTTTATTTGTGTGTGTGTCAAGTTTAGTAATTTGTATCTCCCCTAAGTAGTTTGTTCATTTCATATAAGTTGTCAAATTTTTTGGCATAATAATATTTGTAGTATTCACTTAATTTACTTTTAAAGTGTGCAGGATCTGTAGTGAAAATTCTCTTTCATGTTGGATATTTAAAAAGGTATATGTTCTCTGTTTTGGTTTTGGTTTTGATCAGTCTAACTATTTTTTTATTTTATTGATTTTTTGAAAAGTAATTTACATTTTATTGATTTTTTTCTATTTTTGACCTTTTTTATGTTTTATTAATTTCCACTTTTATCTCTTTTTATTTCCTGTCTTCTAGTTATTTTTATACAAACATACTCTCCTTTTTTTTTCTAGTTCCCTATATTGGATGCTTATATAATTTGTTTTAAGTCCTTCCTCTTTTCTATTACAAGTATTTAAGCTACAACTTTTATTCTAAGCACTGTTTTATCTTTAACTCATGGATTTTTATATGTTGTGTTTTCATTTCCATTCAGTTCAAAATTTTTCAAATTCCCATGTGCTTTCTTTCTTGTCCATGAGTTATATAGAATTATGGGTTCAATTGCCATCTCTTTGGAGGGTTTTATAGGTATCTTTTTGTTATTGATTTCTAATTAATTCCATTATTATAACAGAGTATACTTTGTATGATTTCAACCATTTTAAATATATTGAGACTTATGTAATGAATCAGCACATGTTTCATATGTATGTGAAGAAATAAATGTGTATTCTGTAATTATTGGGTAAAGTTCCTATCAAATAGATTAATATATTTTACATTATTATTTAAATATTCTATATTTTTAATACTTTTAAACCCATAGTTCCATCAATTACTAAGAAAAGAGAGTGGAAATCTGGAAATATAATTGTAGATTTGTTTATATCTCCTTTTAATTTTGTCCATTTTTATTTGATGTTTATACAAGATTCTTTGTTAGAAGCATGGTATGTCATCTGGATAAATTGACCCCTGTAACATTATAAAGTACTCTTGTTTATGATAATATTCTTTGATCTACAATCTCTTTTGTCTGATGTTGTTATGTCTATTCTAGATTTTTTACAATTAGTTTTTGCATGCTACATTAATATTACATCATCTTACTTTTAAATTGCGTGTGTATTTGTAGTTTAAATGTTCTTTAGTAGAAACCCTTAGTTGAGTATTCCTTACCATATCTGATATTGTCTACCTTTTAATTAGTATGTTAGTCCATTTACATTTAATATAATTATTGATATTTTGAGTTTAAGTCTACCATCTTGCTATTTTTTCTCATTGTCTTACCTGCTCTTTCTTTTCCCCATTTTCTTATCATCTGTTGTATTGAGTTTTTTCTTAACTATTAGCTTATTTCATATACATAAATAAATATATAACTTGATGTAACTTTTTAAAAATTATTTTCATTGGTTGTTCTGGGGTTTATAATGTGTGCTTTTCTTTTTACTTCATCATAATCTACTTTCAAAAAATATTACACCAAGTAATATCGTAGGCCCTTAAATCAGTATACTTCCATTTCTTCCTTAAATGTCCTTTTATACATTTAACTTTAACATGTGATAAGTCTTTAATATCTTATTATTAGTTTATGCTATGCATGGCTAATTATCTTTTAAATATGTCAAAGAAAAAATGAAAATCTTTTTATATTTACTAATGAATTTATTATTTTGGTGCCTTTCATTCCTTTGTTGAAATTCTTTCCATATGCCATTCTCTTTTTTTTAGCGTAGAAGAGAAATTTCTTTTACCTATATATTTTTTTTAATATTGCGATTCTGTTGGGTAAAAAATTGCCAGCTTTTCTTTGTCTAAAAATGTCTGCATTTAATGTTCGGTTTTGGAAAGTGTTATTTTGAAGAGTCTTATTAAAAGCAATATTCTGAAAGTGTATTTTTAAAGTTATATTTGTCCTTTCAATGTTTCAGAGATATAGATTCACTATCTATGGCCTGTATTGTTTCTAATTAGATTATTGCTATTAATTTTACCTTTCCTCCTTATATGATATGTCCTTATTCTCTGCTATAGTTTTAGATTTTCTTTTTATTATTAGTTTGAAAAATAAGGAGGTGTGTGGTGTATGTCGCTTGCTTGAGATACATTGTGCTTCCTTGTTGTAGATATTGATTTTTTTCATCAAATATGCAATATTTAATGCCTTGTTTCTTCAAATATTTTTATGAAAATCTTCTCCTTCTAGGATTCCAGTCTAAGACTACTTGATATTTACCACATAAATATGTATCACATAATAATGATAATGTTGTAAATAATGATATTTACCACATAAATATAAATACTAGTCTCTAGGGTCTTGTTCTCTTATTTTTGGACTTTTTTTTTCTCTCTGAGCTTATGTTTGGATTGTTTCTCTTACACTGTAGTGAATTTCACTGACCTTTTCTTCTTTGGTTTGAAATATTCTATCAAACCTATCCTTTGACATTTTCACTTCATGTTTTTTTATGGCACAGAACTAGTGCAGACATTTTCATTTTAGATCTTATATTTTTCTATTCTAGAATTCCTATCTAGTTTTCTTGAAAGTTTTCATTTTACTACCAGTATTCTTCATCTAAAGGTCATCATATCCATTTTTTCCTTTAAGTCTTTAAGCATATGAATATTATTTGTATGGTAGGTATTTTAAAATTCTTTTCTCTAATTTACACATCTGCAACATCTCTGGATTTATTTTTACTCGTTGTATTTTTCTTCATTTTAGGCCATTGCTTCCTGCTTCTGCACATATCTTATATTTTGACTATATGAAGACCTATATAGAAATCCATTATTTTTGAGACTGTATTTTGTGTCTTTTTTTTTTTAGAGAGTGTTAAATTTTCTTCTGAAAATTTCTTATTCCAGGGTTAAATTATCCTCATTCCTCAGCTGTGATCCTTTTGGTGCCTTAATGAAAAATATGGAATATCCAGTGAGATTTATCCACTCTGGCTAATCAGAATGCCTGTTTTCCAACACTGTATGACCTCTGAACCTCTGGTCATCTCACAGCTTCTCAGTATTTGTTCTCTGGGTCTCACAAAGTCTGACACTCTGCATTCATGATTTTGAATTCATGGTCTTCTATACATCTTCCTGGGACATCTTCTCTGTGCAGCTTCCTTTTCTCTGCTTCCCTTCCCCATGAATTCCAGCCACCTCACCAGCCTTGCATCCTGTTATTTTCCTTCCAATATTAGTGGGTTTGCAACAATCTACTAATGCTCACTACCTCCCTGCACCACAATCTGGAAATTTCCTTCCATTCCAAAGATGGAACTATCATGGGAGCCTTTTTCTCATAGATCACAAGCTTTTACATCCTGTGGAGCAACTTCTGAAAACTATCATTTCATGTATTTTGTTTAGCTTTGTATTTGTTTGGGGCAAGAGGACTAGTTTAGGAACAATTACTCCATCAAGGCCTAAAGTAGCCACATGAGTTTTTGAAATTTGGCAGGACACTTCCCAGTTGGGAGCCTATATTCCCAAAAGATATTGTCCTCCACCCTTCCATATGTCATTGCTTCAAGTTTTACTCTTGTGTGTGACAATGATTGCAAATTAGCTTTAGTTTGATAAAGCAAACATTGATTTTATGTAAACTAAATGTAGTACATAAAAAGATGATTTAAACTGCAAGCCACAATGCTGAAGACAGATGATAAGAAAAGACAAGAGACCAAAAATATTTTTCTTGATCTTAAAATCACACACATAAATAATTAACTTCAATTATGTGTGGACCTCTCTAGACGTGTTCCTTTACAGATAATTGCATTTATAAAGTAATTTATATATAATTGAGGCCACCTATCTTATC
Source organism: Eulemur rufifrons (assembly GCF_041146395.1). Taxonomy (NCBI): domain Eukaryota; kingdom Metazoa; phylum Chordata; class Mammalia; order Primates; family Lemuridae; genus Eulemur; species Eulemur rufifrons. The sequence continues at coordinate 271,068,584 of NC_090989.1, forward strand.
TTACAGATAGGGAAACTGCTAGAAAGCCAATGTTCATAAAGCTGATCAGTAATAGAATTTGGTCTTTTTAAAAATATCTTATGCATCCTACTCCAGTGTTCTTTTTAGTATCATTTGGTTCAATAAGACACATTATTTTATGTAAAGTTGCAACTTCTTTTTTTGATTTCTACAAACAGGCTACAACAACTTAAAATCATGAAGTTTTGGATCAAGTTTGTTCTTTAAACTAAGTGACCACTAAGTGATTGATGAACACATATTTTTGATTTGAGCATGTAATTTTTTAAGAAGGTCAGAAGCTTGAACAAACCTTATCCTGACCTTTCAGTGTGTGAACCTCGACATTAAATCTTGCTGGAACAAATTGTCTCTTGAGCTTTCTCCTCAATTCTATTCCTATCTGTTTTAAAAATATAATAACATTTCTGGGGATAATTCAGGCATTCTCACTCTGTCAGGAATCATGAATGCCAGGAATGTGGAATTAATAGCCAGAGTTTGGATACGAAGTGAAACCACATGAAATTCAAAGACCTAATTGACAACAGCCTCTCTTTCTCTCTCTCTCTCTCTCTCACACACACACACACACACACTCACACATACACACATACCAGGGGATTTTCCATTATTTAAAAAGAAAATTAGGGACATTTATCTTTTTTAAAAAATAAATCTAGTTTCTATTAGCCTTGATAGACTCAGTATCACATATGAATTAATCGTGGAAGAAAATAACATCATTCCAAATTTCTAACATGACTAATTAATATTAAGACCATCAACATGGGACCTGTTGATTAGATTTAAGCACCTTGTTGTATACAAATACTATATTATATTGTTACCATGCATATTAGGTTATAGAAAATCTTCTTTAGTACTTCATTTCACCCTCCTGAAAATCTTGTTAGTAATTATATCTATCTGCATCTTACAGATTAGTTATATTAACAAAATTGGTCAAAGTTTTATTACTGTTGAATAATTAGAGTTGAGATGAAAACTAAGTATTTAGATGTCAAGGCTGTTGGCTTTTAAAATATGTCATAATTTGCTCTTTCAATTTAAAATGCACAATGGAACTACATCTGAATTAACGGATGGGGTCCTTAATGGGTAATTCAATAGTGTCATGATCTTGATAAATTTTGCACCCTCTAATGGACTGGCAAGAAATTGGGAGTATAATTAGGCTTGGTTTTTGAGCAAATCATTCTACTTTTACTAGCAACGTTTAGGGGTAGGCCTTTGTTGCTAGTGAATGATCTTATGGCTGTAAGACAAAGAAGTAGTTGTATCCTAATTTTATTTAGTCCCTGTTTACTCAAATGATCCCCCAGATGATAAACCCATAAGAGATCATGGCCAATGGAATATAAACTATTTTTAGTTACTTGCCAAGCTTCTCCCTAAAATGCCACTGAAAATGATTGTAGCAATCTGTGGAGTAGCATGTAAGTTAAACTACATCCCTAAGATTTGAAATTCAGACTTGAGAGACTCTCCCTTCACTTAAGTTAAAATCCAGATATGCACTTCTGAAAATCCATCAGATGCTGGTACAGCAGAGCGAAGACAAAAGGGTACATGCCATGGTCTGAATGTTTGTGTCCGCCCAAAATTCATATGTTGAAACTTAATTGCCAACATGATCATATTAAGTGGTGGGGCCATTAGGAGGTGCTTATGTTACAAGGGCAGAGCTCTTATGGATGTGATTAATCACCTTACAAAAAAGGTGCAAAGGAGCTCTTTTCTCCTTCCGCCATGTGAGAACACAGCAAGAGGCACCATCTATGAAGCAGAGTGAGACTTTGCCAGACATCTAATGTGCTGGTGCCTTGATCTTGGACTTTCTAGCTTCTAGAACTGTGAGAAATAAATTTCAAATATTCATAAATTACCCAGCCCAAGGTATTTTGTTCTAGCAGCCTAACAGACTAAGATTTTAAATATATATGATGTAATATATATTTTATATATAATTATATATGATGTAATATATATTTTATATATAATTATATATGTGTATATATAAAATCTAACTACATATACTTACGAAATATTATTCTTAACATATGTCTGGGAAAATCTCTTGGAGAGCTGAAAGAATGCACACACGGACACATACACCATGCTGATGGAAAGTAGAATGATTTCTGTTTACAAAGAGCTATAATATGATGTCTAGTTTGGGGGCAAAAGGGGAAGATATTCTTATTTAGGCAACATTAAAATAATGTAAGTAGATAAAAATGTCTGGTGTGATTGTGCCGGTAAGTGGATTAGGAAAGAAAAAGAATGCCGTGAACTGATTATCAATAGAACACTTGACTGCTTGGAATCTCCATAAATTCTTTTTTTTTCAATGTAAGCAGTTAGCTTTCTGATTTTCATATTCCAAATCTCCACAACTAATACTGACATATTATTCTGATTATTAAAACACAAAATAAATATAGAAGAACATTAAAAGCTAAAGATACTACAAATATGTTTACAGTATAATGATAGGAAAATGACAACAAAGAAGTTGATGTTGAGTAAGAAAAATGACAAAATGTGATGCAACAGGTACTGTCTATACTGCCGAGATCTCCTTGGATCCTTTGTGCAGGTTCTGTGTGCTCTGTCCTGGTTTCATGGTTTTAGTGTGATTTTTTTCTAACGGTGTGTACCTGTGACTCACTTTGGAGCTTGGCCCTTGTGTGAGCACAGCACGTGGCTGGAAAGTGCAGCTACTGAGAAGCGTTAGGGAATTTCCATCTGCCTGCATGGCTCTTAGCACCAATGACTGACTGCTGCAGGAGTCTCAAAGCCTAGCTCCTTGGCCATAAGTGCACAAATTTCCATAAGTTACACTAGAATTTTCCCCATGGGCTCCTCTCATGGATTCTTGCTTGAAATTGCTCCATTGCTCTGTCATAATCTCCTATTCCTTCACTAGATTTTTCCTGGAGTATTTCCTTAGAACCTGGTAGTTTTTCCCTGGGGAGATATCTCACCGTCTTCTGGGAAACCCAAACTAAGACAAATGATAACCTTTCTCATTACATATCACTGTATGGTTTTCTTTATTATATTACTTTATCTTCAATTCATCTTGTGAGGTTTTTATTTCAAAACTGAAAAAAGCGAACCTTTAGAGGTTAAGTAATTAACCTGACATCATACAGCAATTCATGTGCAAAGTCAAAACTTAAACTTGAATCTTTCTCAGAATGTTAGATGATATATTTTTAGTGACATCCATCCAAGTGTATATTATTAGGGGGCACTGGCTTGCAAGATAGTTCCTTGTGTTTGATGGGAAAATATTGGCTTAATATCAAACACCGTGAAGCTCTAAGATAAAAACAACAATTTTAGAAAAAGATAAGTTTATTTTACTTCAGTGTAACGTTTGGAGACATAACACCCTGTGAAATACAGTTTCTAAAATGTTTGTCTTATTTGTTACTAATAGGAAGTGTCAATTTGAGTGACCCCCAAATAAAAGAAAAATATGGATGTATTAATGGTTAAAATAAAAGAAAGAAATTATCTTTCTCTTCTTGGAGAGACAATGGAGAAAGACATTCATTTTAAATATCTATCACTTTACTCAATCTAATGGATACTTGAAATATTACTCCTGGTGATTTCATTTGAAAGAAAAATACTTGGACATTTTAATCTTTATGAGCTTGTATATAATAGACTGAAAAGCTGAAGCCATTGGTTAAATAAATGGAATACTTGGTTGCAAAAAAAGAATGTTAACATAGAAGTTTTCTCCTAATATTCTGAATATTGATGTAAACTGACTGCTTACCATTAAAAAAAATAACCAGTTATGCTGTCGTAGTTGTTTTCCCAAAGGATAAGTGAAAGACAGAGGATCTTAATGTTTGACCATTTTCTGTTTTGCTAAAGATTCTTGAACTCCACAGAATATCCAGAGGGAAAGAAATATGGCTACTGTGTCAAACCCAATGGTAATCGGAAGAGAATATCCAAGGCAAATATACAACTTTTAAGGAAATGCATGGATGACTCTGCTTCTAGCTATGGCAGAAAACTGGTGCCAGACTAAGCCTCCTATAGCAAAAATGGAGACCTGGAAAAAAATGTATGAAATAACTGTTTTCAGACATTAGACTGAATTCTGATCTCTGAAAAAAGAAAAGCTTAAAGTGAGCTAAATGATTGCTCCAGTTTTCTACAAAAAGTCATTTACCCAACTGCAGCATAGGAAGGGCGAATCTGAGCATGGTACAGTAGTCTCATTGAGATTAAAAAAAAAAAAAAAATGAATGAATGAATTTGGAGAATCTAACGTAGTTGGAAATCGTAGTACAAAGTATCCGAGTAGAGGGTCCTCAAGCATTTGCATAGAGTCTACTTAAGTTTATTGCTAAATATCAAGATTTACATGTGAAGTGTTAGAATCTAGGAGACTGAGTAAAGAACAATTACTGGTAATAGAACAAGTACCTATGAGTTGAGCAACTTCTGGAGTTTGCAGACATTTGGGAACCATTCAATTTTTTTTTTTCTTTCTTTTCTATTTACCAACAAGAAACATTCAAATTTTTATCACACAAAAAGGAGGGACCTGTATGAGCACCAGGAACATTAGGTAAAGAACCCAGAGAAGGGTGCCACTTAAGAGTAGAAATAAACTGCCCCAAGATAGAGACTATTTTAGACATGCTAGCAAAACATAAAACCAAGCATGAGATATCAAGGGCATCTAAAAGTAAGTTACCTGCCTACCTACAAAATCCACATTGATTAATGGAATACAACATAATTGAGCACACATCAGTCAGCAGAGAAACAGTGAGGCATATTAGAGGTGATTGGATTAGTAGACAAGGCCTTCAAAACAGACATTATATTTACTAAATATGTTCTAGGACTTAATGAAAGCACAAATACAAGGATAAAAATTTTTTTTAAAAAAGACCAATAAGGAAACTTACAAAGTTGATAAATGCATTTGAAATGAAAAGTCACTAGGTAGGCTTAAAAGGAAGTGGGGTATTGCAGAAAAGATGAGTAAACTTAAAGATACTGCAACTAAAACAGCACAAAATAAACTACCCAGAAAAAAAAATAGTCAAAATAGGTCAACAGACTCAATAACCTGTGGGACAACATCAAGAAATTTAACAAAGGTGTAATTGGAGTACCAGAAGGAGATGGGAGAAAGGACCACTAAGAAACATAAAACATGGAAAACATTTCCAAATATAATTAAAAAAAATCAAACCACATATCCAAGTAGACTAACAGACCTGAAAGAGGAGAAGCACCAGTCACACCAATGGACATATGATTAAATTGCTGAGCACTGAATATGAAGAAAAAAATCAAATAGTCAAGACAGAAGTGGAAGCCTTATGGGCTTAAGGTATCAGAGGACAGAGCCTGAGATGAGTTGGATTCTCTAGAAGCAAGGGGACCACAGAGAGGGTGAACACCTCTGAACACAT